>NC_046172.1:28497515-28647515 GCF_011064425.1 Rattus rattus
TTGGGTGCAGAGAACTGTTTATCCGGTCTGTTTCCTTCAGGTTCCGGCGGTGTCTCAGGCAGGGCTCCTGCCGCTCCTGGGCCCTCCCCCACAGGAACCCAGAGGCCTTGTACAGTTTCCTCTTGGGCCAGGGATGTGGGCAGGGGTGGGCAGTGTTGGTGGTCTCTTCTGCTCTGCAGCCTCAGGAGTGCCCACCTGACCAGGCGGTAAGGTCTGTCTCCCACGGGGTCTGGGAGCAGAGAGCCGATATGAATGTTTTAATAGTTACAATATATGCCTTTCTCATTTCTCAACAGCCAGAGGAACATTTTGGAATAAAAAGAAAGTTCTATAAATACTATTATTTTGTATATGGAAAGAAAAGTTGTTGTTGTTGTTTGGTCTTTTAGAGACAACGTTTCTCTATCTTGGAACTCACTCTGTAGACCAAAGTGGCCTTCAACTTAGAGATCCACCATCTTCTGCCTCCCAAGAGCTGGGATCAAAGGTGTGTGACACAAATCCCTGCAGCAAAGGAAATTCCCAACCACTGGATATGTATGAATTAAACTGTTAACACCTCTGTGTAGAGCAATGTGGCTTTGTCTGGGAAATTTAAATCAATGTTTGTCTTTTGAGCTCCACTTGTGAATACATAGTTGGCTTTCCGTATCCACTGGTTTTCCACTTATAGATAAAACCAATCTTGGTGCAAAAATATTTGGCAAAAATTGTACCTATACATATCCTTTTTCCCTGCCATTGCTCTACTGATACAGAATCACAATAATTGCAAAGTATCTACAAAGCCTTCACTATTATAAATTTATTTGAATATGTAGGAATATCCTGCATAGGTAAATCATTATTCCTATACCACCACATTCAAGAACTTGACTCTTCATTGATTTTGGAATCCTGGGGGAAGAGGTTGCTAGCACCACTTATCATCCATACTAAAGATGGATTGTTTACTTCTGAGAAATTCTCACCCACTTTCATGAGTGTGTTCATTGTAGTGTTATTGGCAGTGGAAGAAAATGGTAAGGAGCTTGTCTCATATGAGAATAGACAAATTGATTATGAGATGATCTTGTTCAAATAAAAATAAATGAGGTAAGTTAAATTATGCCAACAGAGATGAGTCTCAAATTTTTCCAGAATTTAATATTTAAATAGAAGAACCTTTAGTGTTTCATGAACAATAATGATATAGTAACATACTTTGATATGTGTTCTTCCTTGAAAGATAAAAAGGGTAGAGATGATTGTATATGGCCTTGGGGATTATCCTTTCATCAGAGAATATTTTGGATGAGACATCCATCATCCATCCATATGGTGAAAAGAAAAACAGTAACAGAAGATTGAAAAACTGTACAGTATTTTTTGTTCGCCTGATAATAATTGTCTGAGACTTCATGTCTCAGTCTGCTAACATAGGCCTAGTCCTGGAAGCTTTTAGCCTTCACACAATATTATCTCAGCCTAGAATATTTTCAGTCTCTGAGAATTATTGTTGAATAAGCTCACCCTTTCCTTTTCTTTCTGATCTCTGGTTGGCTGGTTCAACTCAGCTGTTTAAACTCCTTTCTAGGCTGACTGATTCAATCTGGCTTCTTGGTCTCGTCTAAATTGGTCTGCTTGACCTGATAGTAACTCTCAAAATATTTTCTAATCTTCTGGCTCCTTCTCATTCTCTGGATCATTCTGTCTTCATCTGTGTCTAGCTTGTTCCCTCTTCAACCTGTGTCTGTAAAACTCTCCTGGGAAAATTGCCTCCTCCCTTTGTTCTGGTCTCTCTAAAGTAGCTTCTTGAGGGGGTTGGGGATTTAGCTCAGTGGTAGAGCCCTTGCCTAGGAAGCGCAAGGCCCTGGGTTCGGTCCCCAGCTCCCCCCAAAAAAAGAACAACAACAAAAAAAGTAGCTTCTCTCTCCTCTCCTCATGAGAGTTGGTCATACCATATTCTGTCAAATCTTTCTTGGATTCATCATTTTGTCTCACAATTAGACATCACTTTCAAACATGGGTGCTTCCTTTTGCAAACTAAGTGAGCCACGCCACAGCTAGAAATAGGTTTTTCCAGTAAATAATACAATACCCTGTAACAGGAACCATCATTCTAAAAGTTTTAATTCAAATTGTGGTCAATGGTAAGGGAAAATTCTCCTGAGCTCTTCCAAGAAAGAAAGAAAGAAACCCTTAAGCTGCTATAATAAGATACCACTGACTCTTTGGATTAAACCATGGAAATTTATTAATCACCTTTCTGAAGCCTAGGAGTCCAAGACTAAGATGTTGGCAGATTTGATTTCTGGTAAAGCTTTTCATCAGGACTTGCATGTGGACTTATTCCTTCTTGATATAGCCTCACATAGGATTGGGGATGGAAAATGTGCATTCTGGTTTATTTTCTTTTAAGCATATCCAGCGCAAATCTTACCGTGCACATTTCACCCTAGTGGTCTTACCTAATGTTAATCATTTTCCAAAGTCCCTGAGTGCAAATACCATCACATCGGGATATGGTAGAGCATTAACATATAAATTTAGGAGTAGGGACAAAAACATTAAATTTAAAACAGACTCTCAATGTTGATTTATTCAGGCCTTACTTTGCTGTGGTTAAATATTAAACTAAGGATGAAATTGTTGTGTTGAAAACGTTTGTCTACATGCCCCAGCTGTTTCAGTTATAATCAGACTAACACAATTATATGAGTTACACTACAGTTATATATGTGATGACCTGACTTAAAATATAGGCTTCTTAGAAAATATGAATTCTTTGCTTCATCCATCTTATCTAGATTGGTGGCTGTATGTGTATGAGCCACCACATGTGGGGCAGACTCAGAATGGGCGTTCCTTCAGCCTCTGCAGGCTGAACCGGATGTAGATCTCTCCTGAGAGACACAGCCAGAATACAGCAAATACGTAGGCGAATGCCAGCAGCAAACCACTGAACTGAGAATGGGACCCCTGTTGAAGGAATCAGAGAAAGGACTGAAAGAGCTTGAAGGGGCTCGAGACCCCATATGAACAACAATGCCAACCAACCAGAGCTTCCAGGGACTAAGCCACTACCCAAAGACTATACATGGACTGACCCTGGGCTCCAACTGCATAGGTAGCAATGAATAGTCTAGTAAGGGCACCAGTGTAAGGGGAAGCCCTTGGTCCTGCCAAGACTGAACCCCCAGTGAACGTGATTGTTGCGGTGAGGGCATGAATGGGAGTAGGATGTGGAGGGGAACACCCATCGAGAAGGGGAGGGGGAGGGGCTAGGGGGATGTTGGTCTGGAAACTGGGAAAGATAATAACTATTGAAATGTAAATAAGAAATTCCCAATTTAATAAAGATGGAAAAAAAAGAAAATATGAATTGCTTTTGGCACGTCTTAGGAAAGTCATTAAGTTAATTCATTTTCCCAGAAGCTGAAGTAGAAGAAAGAGAAGTTTGTGACCATTCCCTCTCAAGATTCATGTGCCTGTAGCACAGAGCACAAAAAATAAACTTTAGAATATGCATCCTGGAAGATAATCCCTAAGTAATCTTTTAAAATTATAGGGCCAAAGTGTAAGAGGACTTCTCAAACTAGGCAGCTCTGTGATGCTCTCAAATAAACTAAGACAGTATTTATTTATTAGATGATAATGGTTTTGTGTGATGGTTTCCCATATTATAGCTACCAGTTGCTAAATCTCTTAATCAAACACTATTTACAATAACCAGTGCATTAGCAAAATTACCTCAATTTGACAACTGATTTAGCTTTACTAAAATCCAGTGATAGATTTATGGTTGAAAAAGATTTTAGTCCAATTCTAATCTTTGATTTGAATGAGAAAATAAAATGTAAAAAATGTCTGTTTGCATTTGAACACTGTAGAAATGTTATTAATAAGTATAATAATTCTTTTTGCCAGTCCAAGATGATTAGAATTCATTTAAGCAAAATGAATCACCCTCAAATGTCAATGCTAATGGTAATTCTGAAAAATCTCTCTTGTTCTTTTTTATATAAAGTTAATACAGTAGAATCCTCTTTGGAATCTTATAATAGCAGACATATAAGATAATAAATCTTGCAATAAGCAGGGGATTATTATTTTGCAAATTAAATATTGTCTGTATAAAAGGACATTATTTATATAAGAAAGCTTGCTACAATGAGCTAGACTGCTTTTGGATGCATCTAAACAAAAAATAACTGCAAGTTTCTGAAGCAGGAAGGAAATCTTTGGTTTCATATAGGATTTACCTTTGTTGTCTACTACCATTCGACACATTGTCACTGACATTTTGTCTTTGAAGTGTATGTATTTGTTAGCTCACAATTTCTATGCCTCAAGAGTTCCATCTAACACGTCTTAGTAGATTCCCATGTTTCAGGGTTGAGATGAGGTCACAATGTGGAAGCCTGAGGCTAGGGTTTTATCTGAAGATTGGCCAGAGAAGGAAAGTGTTATTGAGGCACTCACTTTGGTTCCTGTTAGAATTTAATTATTCAAATGACATCTGACAAAAGGTTTTATTTTGCCACTAGAAGTTTGCTGGAATCTACTCTCAATCCCTTGCCACATGGGCTTCTCCAATATGGTAGCTTACTTTGTCAAACCCTGAAAGCTAAGGAGATCATAACAGAGTCAGCAACTAGAACAAAGGTTGCAATATTGGAAGGCATGTCCTATTACCTGGACTGTAGTTTACTTTTTTAAAAATGAGTGGATAGACTAGCTCATATTCAAATGGAGTAGACAAGGCAATCAATATGAGGGTATGGGAATCTTTGTTGTCACTTTAGAGTCAACATAGAATGGACACAAACCCAGTTTAGTTTAGATGTATAATTAAACTAAGAATCCAGATGTAGTCCATCTCTCTAATCTAGATCAGGGATGTCTCACTCAATATCAAGAGTGTCTCTGGTACTGTTGAGTGCTGTGTGTGAAGACAAGGGTGTTCTCATGGAAAGATAAGAAGCTATGCTTACCTGTGATATTTTAAAGAAATCCTTTATGAAACATCCTCTTTAGGAATTCTTTGTTAAAATCGGATCATGTAGCCACATCAACAGAAGTTTAGGAATGTAAGGGTAAGAACCTGGCATTTTTTAATATACTCAGTAGAATGTGAGTATCTGTCCACAGTGAAAAAAGGAGTGTGAATAGGACAGAGGTTGGAAATTTAGTGTATAGGAAAAGAAACACAACATGACCACTGATAACTAAGGGATCGCCTTTTTTTCCAAGGAGCAATTTCCTATATATCAGCTGACTTTTCTTATTTCTGTCTTTATTCTTGCTTGAGGTGGTCACTCATATAGTCTCTTATGATAACATTGAATCTTTGTGTGACCCAAAAACTCCAACATAGGTCCTGAAGCTTCTTGAATTTCTCTATCATTGCTATTATTTTCTTACAATATTTACTACATAAAGTTATTCTGGAACTTATAAAGTGCTTATGTGGTCAGATGGGGACTAGTTGGGAAGATTAACTTGGACAGGAATGGGAGTGGAATTAAGCACAGTAGTGAGGAGTAAGTGTGATCACCGCACTATATGCAACTATGATATTGCCTAGATAAAAAAAAATGCTCTTAGTCTAGGACTGTGCATTAGCTTAATGGTAGAGTGCTTGTGTAGCATTTATATGAACCTAGGTTTAATTTACAATACTGAAAAAGAAACCTTAAGAATTTATGTGTAAATCTCCATCTATCTATCTATCTATCTATCTATCTATCTATCTATCTTTCTATCTATCTGTCTGTCTATCTATCTGGTTCATCAAGAAAAAATACTGGCTAACTTGCTCTATGTTCATGCCTTTAATTCTAGCACTTGAGAGGCAGAGATAGGTGAATCCCTCTGAGTTTGAGAACACCCTGATCCACATAGTGATTTTCAGGACATCCAGTTCTATGTAAAAGGACTGAATCTCAAAAATAAAGTAAAATAAAGGAATGGAAAGGAAATGAAAACAAAAGAGAAGAACAGAACAGCAAAAAAGATGGGCTCTTTTATGGCCCATCAACTTAAAAATATCTAATTCAACCCACTTCTTTAGACATGCAAAGATGATCAGGAAAATAGATATTAGGTATGAGGGTTTTCAGAAACTGTTTCCAGGAAAGAATTCAAAGGATAGTGTGTTGGTTTAAGAAAAACAAAACAGAACAAAACAAAACAACAACAACAACAACAACAACAACGTCAAAACAACATCTTCCTGTTATCAGAGCAGGAACTAATCTCTTTGGTATCTTGGTTTATGATGCTTCCTGCTGTCCCCACAAATTCTTCAAAGTCTTAAAACCAACTCCCCCAGATGAACATACTACCAGTCACCATAGTTTTAACTGATTGCCAGGCTTCAGTGTGACTGGTATCTGAGTGGATATGCTCATGTAAGCAGCCATACTGTGTTTTGTTCCTGAAGTTCTTTCCCAATTTCAAGAGGAGAATTATTACCTTCCCATCCTATAATTTGATGCTGAGCATCTAGGTGGGAGGGAATAAGTTAATATTTATTCATTTCAAATGGACCTTACTTATTAGGTCCATTTGATGTAATCTCCTAAACATTGCTTCTACAATCCTCTTTAATTCTGTAATGTTCTACCCTGTGTTAGTCACATTTGTAAAGCCTATCTAGGTACATCACCCAACTGAGTCAAAGCCATGTGATGACCCCAAATATTGTGATCAATTTGTGGGATTTTAAAAGAAAATCAGTTTGAGGGAAGGTGTTGATTAAAAAAGAAAAGCTTAAGTTTCTTTAGTACATAGGTCCACAGTCTTGATGAAAAAGAAGGATTTCCTACCTACTCAGGTAATCTGGCAACATCTGGAAATGGTGATGACTGTCACAGTGAAGCAAGTCAAGAGTCATACTACCAGCATATGGTGGATCAACTTAAAGGATGCTGAGGAATACTCTGCAGTGCACAGTGTATAGTCATCCTTGCAACAAAAATGATTTAACTTCAAAAGTTCAGAAACAAACATTTAGGAAATGCTATCTGTGAGCATAGGTGATAGTAGTATTCCTTGGATCATAGATAACTTGTCATTGACTCCCCATTTTCTTCAAATGAGCAACTATAATCAAATTAAGTGGGGAAGATAAAATGGAGTCTATCAAGGTGGACTGGAGCTTGTTGGGAAGACAGATTTCAGTAGGAGAGGGATGAATAAAAGATGTATCAAAGATGCAAACTTTCTGTGAATTCTGTAGGACTTTCTATGAAATATATTTCTATTTGAATGTATAGTCCAAATCGTTCTAAATTTTCATAGGGCTGTCCTATCTCTCTACCATGCAATTCTTTTGGTTATTGTACCTGAATCATACAGATGAGCAACCCTATACCAACTCATCTAAGATTCAGAGTCTCAGGAATCTGCTCCATATCCAAAGCCAATGGTAGTTGAGAACGCAAGCACAGTCAATCAGTAGATAACAATTGACACTTGTCACCACTCTTGCTGGCCTTTTGCTGACGTTATCACACAGTGGATAATTTCCAACTTCTCTGTGATAGTCTCTGGAGGCTGACACTGTTTGCCATACCCCTAGCCACTGACAGATGGAATCTCAAATAGTCACATCCATGGATATTTAGGTATGGACACTTGTTCCAAGTCCTACTTGACTCTCAACACCACTGTGACTTTGGTGGATATATCTTACTGACATATATCAGTTTTTTAAAAATTATTTCTTTTTAAACTTTGTATAGTACTGTTATACCTGCATGCATGCATGGGCTCTATGTGTGTGCAGTACCCACAGAGGCCAAAAGATGGTGTAGGATCCTCTAGAGCTGGAGTTAAAGATGGTTATGTGGACTCTGGGAGTCAAAACTGAGTCCTCTCTAAGAGCAGCAAGTGTTCCCAATCCCTCTGCTATCTCTCCACTTCCTCCTCTATCATTCTGACATACGTAAAGCGCTGTTTAGAAGCACCCAGTTTGGAAAGCCTATTTACTATGTCCAGGATGGTCTCAAGCCTATGGGATTCATGACTATTATTCTTTGACTCCACCCAATAATTTTTACTCTTCATTGGCATGTTCATTCTTCCGAGACAACTCAGAAAATTTTGTTGACTATCTTTACAAACATTTCTCATGAACGTACAGACATGTACATCATGAGCTGTATTTTCTCTCTGATAGTATACCTGGAAGTTAAACTTGGGAAGCTATAGGAAGGGGCCTCATGATTCAGTGGCTGAAATAATAATGAAATTGTTTCTCTTTTGGACCCTGTCCTGCTTTGTGACCATGACCTGATGGCCTCCACTTCGTATCATAAAAACGTCTAACAGAACATGATGGTGTTCATCTTGACTCAAGGGAAAGTACTGGAGAAGAATTTATATACATATGTATGTGTCCGAAGGAGGGGTTGGCAGTTAATCTGTTAGAACAAATTTTAGTGGATAGTTTCCTAATTTTCTTATATCCCCCAAATATACAAATAAAACTATATTATGCAAAGTTTCTTTGCCTTGAATATTGCCCTTGTTACTGGATATAAAGATGTATGCCACTTTAAAAGTAGCTATTTCAACTCCAGTGCTGTGGTTGTGTATTCTTGACTCTTAGAAGGCAAGTATATAAATATTTTTAAGTTGTATTTTAGGACACTTCAGTCTGTTTAACTTCTGGCTAAATGCTCACCATATATAGGACTTGAACAATATACATTAATGTCCTTTGACTGGCTGAATGGGGTTTCTTTGTTTTAATCATCATTTTTTCTAATATAGAAATTCAAGTCCAGATCCAGAATGTTTGATTTTCAATTCTCCTGAATTATCTATTAAGGAGTTGTTGATTTGTTCTGTTTATTATTGCACTGTTAAATAACGAGGGCAGTTAAAATGATCCACTGCAACTTGTGTTCTGTTTTCCAAGAACTGGAGACAAGTCTAAATTCCTCTGCTGTCTGTTACTGGCTTGCTTTTACACTGTTGACATTCCTCAGAAGAGGCGAGGACGGGTGAAGAATAATATGATGCCCATTTTACTTCTGACCTCTCAACTGTTTCATCCCTACTCTTCACTGTTATCTTTGGCATTACAATGTCAACATATTCTTTTTTTTTTTTTTATAAAATGGGTATGGTTTTTCGTCTCAAGACTTGGTGCTGTTGTACTATGAGTAGATCTTATTATGAATAATAAAGTCAACCTTGTGATTAAGTAACTCTGGTTTTTTTTTTCTTTCTACCTTCCACATACTCCTTGAAAAACAACAAGAAAATAGAAAAATACAGAAATAACTGAGCCATTTCAAATTTTTTGCACATGAAAGGTCAAGGATAACCCTAATTTTATTCTATAGTTACAAAAATCTTCAAAAAATGCATCTCTCTATATATCTCCTTTGTGCTTAGCTGCCTTCTAGTTGGAGCTCAAATGCAACATGTGTAAAACTATTGAACCTGTTAGGTCAAATGCCCCCTCCTGGCTTTTATCCTCAGCAGCATATCCATTCTTCCTGTCATCAGATGTCTAAACCATAGAGCTAGCTTGGAATTCTCTAAAGTAAGGATTGGCAAACTCTGACCCATGGGTCACATCTGATCCACATGCCTGCTATTTCAAATCAAATTACTTAGTCAAACAGTCACGGCTATTTCCATGGTCTCTAAGGCTTATCTTGAATGGCTGCAGCAGAATTCGGTGGCTTCTATAGAAGCTGTCTAATCTACAACACTGATCATATTCAGAGTCTGCTTCTTTCCACATGTCACCTTGTGCTTTCTAGTAAAGAGGATCAATTTAAATGTTTGTTCATATAAAATGCTGGGAGCCTTTATTCCCTACCTTCATTTTTTATTGCTCTTGTTAGCATATATCTGAAACGACAGAACCACTCCCTCAGTGGGCTCCAGCAGCAAGACAAATTTTTCTGTTTTAAAGTCCTTTGGTACTTTGCTGCTGTCTGAATGACAAAGGCTCTTCTCTGGAGGCTTTCTTCCTGCTCTTCAATAGAAGCCAATCTTTGCTGTACAGGCTAAAAGTAAACACTTAGCTTAACACTTTCCCCAGTTTGGCATAGTTCAGATATATGACTCATTTGGTACTTTTTTTTTTTTTTTACATATTATCTTCTTGTTTTTCTTTTATTGGATATTTTTGATTTCCATTTCACATGTTATTCCCTACCTTTTTTCCTGGACATAAGCTTCTCCCCTTCTTCTAGAAGGATATTCCCCTCCCCATCAATCCCCCACTTCCCCCGACATTCCCCTATACTGGGGGTCCAGCCTTGGCAGGACCAAGGGCTTCTCCTCCCATTGGTGCCCAACAAGGTTATCCTCTGCTACATGTGCAGCTGGAGCCATGGGTCTGTCCATGTATAGTCTTTGGGTAGTGCTTTAATCCCTGGGAACTTGGGTTGGTTGGTTTTGTTGTTCTAATGGGGTTGCAAGCCCCTTCAGCTCCTTAAATACTTTCTCGAATTTCTCTAATGGGGATCCAATTCTCAGCTCAATGATTTGCTGCTAGAACTTGCCTCTGTTTTTGACATGCTCTCAGGAGACATCTATATCAGGCTCCTGTCAGCATGCATTTCTTAGCTTCATCAATCTTACCTAGTTTTGGTGGCTGTATACCCATATGGGGCAGGCTCTGAAGGGCTGTTCCTTCAGTCTCTGCTCCAAACTTTGCTTCTATATGTCCTCCTATGAATATTTTTGTTCTCCCTTTTAAGAAGGACTGAAGCATCTATACTTTGTTCCTCCTTCTTCTCGAGCTTCATGTGGTCTATGGATTGTATCTTAGGTAATTTGAGCATTTGAGCTAATATCCACTTATCAGTGAGTGCATACCATGTGTGTTTTTCTGTGATTGGGTTACCTCACTCAGAATGATATTTTCTACTTCCATCCATTTGCCTATGAGTTTCATGAAGTCATTGATTTTAATAGCTGAGTAGTACTCCATTGTGTAGATGTGCCACATTTGCTGTATCCATTCCTCTGTTGAAGGGCATCTGGGTTCTTTCCAGCTTCTGGTTATTATAAATAAGGCTAATAGGAACATGGTGTATGTTGGAGCATCTTTTGGGTATATGCCTAGGAGAGGTATACCTGGGTCCTCACGTAGTAAGTACTATGTCCAATTTTCTGAGGAAACTCCAGATTGATTTTCAAAGGAGTTGTACCAGTTTGCAATCCCACCAACAATGGAGGAGTGTTCCTCTTTCTCCACATCCTGTCCAGCATTTGTTGTCACCTGAGTTTTTGATCTTAGCCATTCTCACTGGTGTGAGGTGGAATCTCAGTGTTGCTTTGAACGGCATTTCCCTGATGACTAAGGATGTTGAGCATTTGTTTAGGTACTTCTCAGCCATTTGATATTCCTCAGCTGAGAATTCTTTGTTTAGCTCTGTGCCCCTTTTTTTTTTATTAATTGAGTATTTCTTATATACATTTCGAGTGTTATTCCTTTCCCGGTTTCAAACATCCCCCCCCCCCTTCCTTGTGGTGTTCCCCCAACCCTCCCCCATTGCTGCCTCCTCCCAACAGTCTAGTTCACTGGGGTTCAGTCTTAGCAGGACCCAGGCTTCCCCTTCCACTGGTGCTCTTACTAGGATATTCATTGCTACCTATGAGGTCAGAGTCCAGGGTCCAGTCCGCCCATATATAGTCTTTAGGTAGTGGCTTGGTCCTGAAGCTCTGGTTGCTTGGCATTGTTGTACATATGGGGTCTAAGGCCCCTTCAAGCTCTTCAGTTCTTTCTCTGATTCCTTCAGCGGGGTCCTATTCTCAGTTCAGTGGTTTGCTGCTGGCATTCGCCTCTGTATTTGCTGTATTCTGGGCTGTGTCTCTCCAGGAGGCGATCTACATCCGGCTCCTGTCGGTCCTTCTTTGCAACATCCATCTTGTCTAATTGGGTGGCTGTATGTATGGGCCACATGTGGGGCAGGCTCTGAATGGGTGTTCCTTCAGTCTCTGTTTTAATCTTTGCCTCTCTCTTCCCTGCCAAGGGTATTCTTGTTCCCCTTTTAAAGAAGGGTGAAGCATTCACATTTTTGATCATCCGTCTTGAGTTTCATTTGTTCTAGGCATCTAGGTAATTCAAGCATTTGGGCTAATAGCCACTTATCAATGAGTGTGCATACCATGTATGTCTTTTCTGTGATTGGTTAGCTCACTCCGGGATGATATTTTTCCAGTTCAACCATTCTGTACTCCATTTTTAATAGGGTGATTTGGCTCTCTGGAGTCTAACTTCTTGAGTTCTTTGTATATTTTGGATATTAGCCCTCCATCAGATGTAGGATTGGTAAAGATCTTTTCCTAATCTGTTAGTTGCCGCTTTGTCCTAATGATCATGTCCTTTGCCTCAAAGAAGCTTTGGAGTTTTATGAGGTCCCATTTGTCAATTATTGATCTTAGAGCACAAGTCATTTATGTTTGTTATGGAAATTTCCCCCAGTGGCCATTTGATCAAGACGCTTCCCACTTTTTTCTTCTATTAGTTTGAATGTATCTGGTTTGATGTCAAGTCCAGTCCTTGGACTTAAGCTTTGTATAGGGTGATAAGAATGGATCAATCTGCATTCATCTACATGCTGACCTCCAGTTGAACCAGTATCATTTGTTGGAAATGCTATTTTCTTCCATTGGATGGTTTTTAGCTCCTTTGTCAAAGATCAAGTGACCATAGGTGTGTGGGTTCATTTTTGGTTTTTCACTTCTACTTCAAGGATCTACCTGCCTATGTCTGTACCAATACTGTACAATTTTTTTATGGCTATTGCTCTGTAATACTGCTTGAGGTCAGGAATTGTGATTCCCCCAGAAGCTCTTTTATTGTTGAATATAGTTTTCACTATGCTGTATTTTTTGTTTTTCCAAATGAATTTGCAAATTGTTCTTTCTAACTCTATGAAGAATTGAGTTGGAATTTTGATGAGCATTGGATTGAATCTGTAGATTACTTTTGGCAAGATGCCCATTTTTACAATATCAATCCTGTCAATCCATGATCGTACGAAGTCTTTACATCTTCTGAGACCTTCTTCACTTTCTTTCTTCAAAGACAAAATTATTTTCATACAAATATTTCACTTGCTTGGTTAGAGTCACACTGAGGTATTTTATATTATTTGGGACTATTGCGAAGGATGTCATTTTCCTAATTTCTTTCTCAGCCTGTTTATCCTTTGAGTAGAGGAAGGTTACTGATTTGCTTGAGCTAATTTTATACCCAGCTACTTTGCTGAAGTTGTTTATTAGGTTTAGTGGTTTTATGGTGGAATTTTTGGGGGTCTTACAAGTATACTATCATATCATCTGCACATAGTGATATTTTGACTTCTTCCTTTCCGATTTGTATTATTTGACCTCCTTTCACTGTGTGATTGCTCTGGCTATGACTTCAAGTACTATATTGAATAAGTAGGGAGAGAGTGGTCAGCCTTTTCTAGTTAGTGGTATTGCTTCAAGTTTCTCTCCATTTAGTTTGATGTTGGCTCCTGGTTTGCTGTATATGGCTTTTACTATGTTTAGGTATGAGCCTTGAATTCCTATTCTTTCCAGGACTTTTATCATGAAGGGGTGTTGAGTTTTGTCAAATGCTTTCTCAGCATGTAATGAAATGATCATGTGGTTTTTTTCTTTGAGTTTGTTTATATAGTGGATTACATTGATGGATTTCTACTTGTTGAACCATCACTGCATCCCTGGGATGAAACATAGTTGATCATGATGCATGATCCTTTTGATGTGCTCTTGGATTTGGTTTGCAAGAATTTCATTGAATATTTTTGTGTCAATATTCATAAGGGAAATTGGTCTGATGTTCTCTTTCTTTGATGGGTTCTTGTGTTCTTTAGGTAAGAGCGTAATTGTGGCTTCATAGAAGGAATTGGGTAGTGCTCCTTTTGTTTTCTATTTTGTGGAGTAGTTTGGACAGTATTGGTATTAGGTCTTCTGTGAAGGTCTCATAGAATTCTGTACTAAACACATCTGGTCCTGGGCTCTTTTTGGTTGGGAGACTTTTAATAATTCCTTCTATTTCTTTAGGAGATATGGGGTCGTTTAGATGGCTCATCTGATCCTGATTTAAATTTGGTACCTCATTTTTGTCTCAAATATTGTCCCCTTCTTCCAGATTTTCCAGTTTTGTTAAATATAGACTATTGCAGTAGGATCTGATGATTTTTTTGGATTTCCTCAGAATCTGTTGTTATGTACCCCTTTTCATTTCTGATTTTGTAAATTTGGATACTCTCTCTGTGCCCTCTGGTTAGTCTGGCTAAGGTTTATCTCTCTAGGTTATTTTCTTAAAGAACCAACTCCTGGTGTTATGGATTCTTTGTATAGTCCTTTTTGTTTCTACTTGGTTGATTTCAGCCCTGAGTTTGATTATTTCCTGCCTTCTACTCCTCTTGGGTGTATTCATTTCTTTTTTTTCTAGAGCTTTTAGGTGTGCTGTCTAGCTGCTAACGTATACTCTCTCCTGTTTCTTTTTGGAGGGACTCAGAGCTATGAGTTTTCCTCTTAGCACTGCTTTCCCATAATTTTGAGAATATTATGCCTTCATTTTCATTAAATTCTAAAAAGTCCTTAATTTCTTTCTGTATTTCTTCCTTGACCAAGTTGTCATTGAGTAGAGCATTTAAACTTTGCATGTGGGCTTTCTGTCGTTTTTATTGTTATTGAAGACCAGCCTTAGTCCGTGGTGATTGGATAGGATGCATGGGATTATTTCAGTCTTCTTGTATCTGTTGAGGCCTATTTTGTGATCAATTCTATGGTCAATTTTGTAGAAGGTACCATGAGGAGCTGAGAAGAAGGTATATCCTTTTGTTTTAGGATACAATGTTCTATACATATCTGTTAAGTCCATTTGGTTCATGACTTCTCTTTGTCTGTGTCTCTGTTAAATATCTGTTTCTGTGATCTGTCCATTGATGAGAGTGGGGTGTTGAAATCCCCTAGTAATATTGTGTGAGGTACAATGTGTACCTTGAGCTTTAGTAAGGTTTTTTGTATGAATGTAGGTGCCCTTGTATTTGGAGCATAGATATTTAGGATTGAGAGTTCACCTTGGTGGATTTTTCTTTTGATGAATATGAAGTGTCCTTGCTTATCTTTTTTGATTACTTTCAGTTGGACCTTGATTTTATTTGATATTAAAATGGATACTCCAGCTTGTTTCTTTAGACCATTTACTTGGAAAATTGTTTTCCCACCTTTTACTTTGAGGTAGTGTCTGACTTTGTCTCTGAGGTATGTTTCCTATATACAGTTAAAAGCTGGGTCCTCTTTATGTATTCAGTCTGTTAGTCTCTGCCTTTTGTGGGGGGGAATTGAGTCTATTGATGTTAATAGATATTAAGGAATAGTGATTGATTTTTTCCTGTTATTTTTGTTGTTAGAGTCTGAATTATGTTTGTTTCTGTGTCTCTCTTCTTTTAGTTTCATTGAAAGGAGATTACTTTCTTGCTTTTTCTAAGCTGTAGTTTCCCCAGTTGTGTTGGGGTTTTCCATTTATTCTCCTTTTTAGGGCCGAATCTGTACAAAGACATTGTGTAAATTTGGTTTTATGAGGGAATATCTTGGCTTCTACATCTATATTAATTGAGATTTTTGCTGACGATAGCAGTCTGAGCTGGCATTTGTGTTCTCTTAGAGTCTGTATGACATCTGCTCAGGATCTTTTGGCTTTTATAGTCTCTGGTAAGAAGTCTGGTGTAATTCTGATAGGTCTGCATTTATATGTTACTTGACCATTTTACCCTAATGCTTTTAATATTCTTTCTTTGTTATATGCATTTAATGTTTTGACTATTATGTAACAGGAGGAATTTCTCTTCTGATCCAATCTATTTAGAATTCTGTAGGCTTCTTGTATATGTATGGACATCTCTTTGTTTAGTTTAGGGAAGTTTTTTTTTTTCTATAATTTTGTTGAAGATATTTTCTGGCCCTTTAAGTTGACAGTCTTTACTCTCTTGTATACTTATTATCCTTAGGTTTTATCTTCTCATTGTGTTCTGAATTTCCTGGATGTTTTGGGCTAGGAGTTTTTTGTGTTTTACATTATCTTCAATGGTTGTGTCAAGGTTTTCTATGGTATCTTCTGCTCCTGAGATTCTCTCTTCTATCTCTTGTATTTTGTTGGTGATAACTTGCATCTATGACTCCTGATCTCTTCCCCAGGTTTTCTATCTCTATGGTTGTCTCCTTTTGTGCTTTCTTTATTGTTTCTACTTCCATTTTTAAATCCTATATGGTTTTGTTTATTTTCTTAACTTGTTTGTTTGCATTTTCCTGTAATTCTTTAAGGGATTTTTGATTTTCCTCCTTAAGGGCTTCTACTTGTTTACTTGTGTTGTCTTGTACTTCTTCCCCCCCCCATCTTCATTAAATTGAGTATTTCTTATTTACATTTCAAATGTTATTCCCTTTCCCTGTTTCCAGGCCAACATCCCCCTAGCCCCTGCCCCTTCCCTCTATATGGGTGTCCCCCTCCCCATCCTCCACCCTTTACCACCCTCCCCCACAATAATCCCGTTCACTGGGGGTTCAGTCTTGGCAGGACCAAGGGCTTCCCTTTCCACTGGTGCCCTTATTAGGCTCTTTATCGCTACCTATGCTATTGGACCCCAGGGTGAGTCCATGTATAGTCTTTGGGTAGTGGCTTAGTCCCTGGAAGCTCTGGTTGGTTGGCACTGTTGTTCATATGGGGTCTCAAGCCCCTTCAAGCTCTTTCAGTCCTTTCTCTGATTCCTTCAGCAGGGGGTGGGGGTCCTGTTCTCAGTTCAGTGATTTGCTGCTGGCATTCGCCTATGTATTTTCTGTATTCTGGCTGTGTCTCTCAGGAGAGATCTACATCCGGTCCCTGTCGGCCTGCACTTCTTTGCTTCATCCATCTTATCTAGTTTTGTGGCTGTATATGTAAGGGCCAATATGGGGCAGGCTGTGAATGGGCGTTCCTTGAGCCCCTGTTCTAAACTTTCCTCCCTATTCCCTCCCAAGGTATTCTTGTTCCCCTTTTAAAAAGGAGTAAAACATTACATTTTGGTCATCCATCTTGAGTTTCAAGTGTTCTGTGCATCTACGGTAATTCGAACTTTGGGCTAATATCCACTTACCAAGGAGTGCACACCATGTGTGTTTTTCTGTGATTGGGTTACCTCACTCAGGATGATATTTTCTAGTTGCATCCACTTGCCTATGAATTTCATTAAGCCATTGTTTTTAATAGCGGAGTAGTATTCCATCGTGTAGATCTACCATATTTTCTGTATCCATTCCTCTGTTGAAGGGCATCTGGGTTTTTTCCAGCTTCTGGGTATTATAAATAAGGCTGTTATGAACATAGTGGAGCATGTGTCTTTGTTATTTGTTGGAGCATTTCTGGGTATCTACCCAAGAGAGGTATACCTGGTCCTCAGGTAGTGCAATGTACACTTTTCTGAGGAACCACCAGACTGATTTCCAGAATGGTTTACCAGTCTGCAATCCCACCAACAATGGAGGAGTGTTCCTCTTTCTCCACATCCTCACCAGCATCTCCTGTCTCCGATGTTTTTGATCTTAGCCATTCTGACTGGTGTGAGGTGGAATCTCAGAGTTGTTTTGAATTGCATTTCCCTTATGACTAAAGATGTTGAACATTTCTTTAGGTTCTTCTAAGCCATTCAGAATTCCTCAGGTGTGAATTCTTTGTTTAGCTCTGAACCCCATTTTTTAATAGGGTTATTTGTCTCCCTGCGGTCTAACTTCTTGAGTTCTTTGTATATTTTGGATATAAGGCCTCTATCTGTTGTAGGATTGGTAAAGATCTTTTCCCAACCTGTTGGTTGCCATTTTTTCCTAATTACAGTGTCCTTTCCTTACAGAAACTTTGTTGTTTTATGAGATCCCATTTGTCGGTTCTTGATCTTAGAGTATAAGCCATGGGTGTTTTGTTCAGGAAATTTTCTCCAGTGCCCATGTGTTTGAGATTCTTGCCCACATTTTCTTCTATTAGTTTGAGTGTGGATGTCCTTGATCCACTTGAACTTAAGCTTTGTATAGGGTGATAAGAATGGATCAAATGGATGAGAATGCATTCTTCTACATGCTGACCTCCAGTTGAACTAGCACCATTTGCTGAAAATGCTATCTTTTTTCCATTGGATGGTTTTGGATCCTTTGTCAAAAATGAAGTGACCATAGGTGTGTGGGTTCATTTCTGGGTCTTCAATTCTGTTCCATTGGTCTATCTGTCTGTCTCTGTACCAATACCATGCAGTTTTTATCACTATTGCTCTGTAATACTGCTTGAGTTCAGGGATAGTGATTCCCCTGAAGTCCTTTTATTGTTGAGGATAGTTTTAGCTATCCTGGGCTTTTTGTTATTCCAGATGAATTTGCAAATTGTTCTGTCTAACTCTCTGAAGAATTGGATTGGAATTTTGATGGAGATTGCATTGAATCTGTAGATCGCTTTTGGTAAAATGGCCATTTTTACTATATTAATCCTGCCAATCCATGAGCATGGGAGATCTTTCCATCTCCTGAGATCTTCTTCAATTTCTTTCTTCATAGGCTTGAAGTTCTTATCCTACAGATCTTTCACTTGCTTGGTTAAAGTCACACCGAGTTATTTTATATTATTTGGGACTATTATGAATGGTGTCATGTCCCTGTTTCTTTCTCGGCTTGTTTCTCTTTTGTGTAGAGGAAGGCTACTGATTTATTTGAGTTAATTTTATACCCAGCCACTTTGCTGAAGGTGTTTATCAGCTTTAGTAGTTCTCGGGTGGAACTTTTGGGATCACTTAAATATACTATCATATCATCTGCAAATAGTGATATTTTGACTTCTTCTTTTCCAATCTGTGTCCCCTTGACCTCCTTTTGTTGTCTGATTGCTCTGGCTAGAACTTCAAGAACTATATTGAATAAGTAGGGAGAGAGTGGGCAGCTTTGTCTAGTCCCTGATTTTAGTGGGATTGCTTCAAGTTTCTCTCCATTTAGTTAAATATTAACTAATGGTTTGCTGTATATGGCTTTTACTATGTTTAGGTATGGGCCTTGAATTCCTATTCTTTCCAGGACTTTTATCATGAAGGGGTGTTGAATTTTGTCAAATGCTTTCTCAGCATCAACGAAATGATCATGTGGCTTTTATCTTTCAGTTTGTTTATATAGTGGATTGCATTGATGGTTTTCCATATATTAATCCATCCCTGCATACACGGGATGAAGCCTACTTGATCATGATGGATGATTGTTTTGATGTGCTCTTGGATTCGGTTTGCACGAATTTTATTGAGTATTTTTGTATCAATATTCATAAGGGAAATTGGTCTGAAGTTCTCTTTCTTTGTTGGGCCTTTCTGTGGTTTAGGTATATGAGTAATTGTGGCTTCATAGAAGGAATTTGGTAGCACTCCATCTGTTTCAGTTTTGTGGAATAGTTTGGATAGTATTGATATGAAGTCTTCTATGAAGGTCTGATAGAATTCTGCACTGAACCCATCTGGACCTGGGCTCTTTTTGGTTGGGAGACTTTTAATGACTGCTTCTATTTCTTTTGGAGTTATGGGGTTGTTTAAATGGTTTATCCGTTCCTGATTTAACTTTGGTACCTGGTATCTGCCTAGGAAATTGTCCATTTCCTCCAGATTTTCAAGTTTTGTTGAATATAGGCTTTTGTAGTAGGATGTGATGATTTTTTGAATTTCCTCTGAATTTGTAGTTATGTCTACCTTTTCATTTGTGATTTTGTTAATTTGGACAGACTCTCTGTGTCCTCTCGTTAGTCTGGCTAAGGGTTTATCTATCTTGTTGATTTTCTCAAAGAACCAGCTTTTGGTTCTGTTGATTCTTTATATAGTCCTTTTTGTTTCTACTTGGTTGATTTCAGCTCTGAGTTTGATTATTTCCTGCCTTCTACTCCTGCTGGGTATATTTGCATCTTTTTGTTCTAGAGCTTTTAGGTGTGGTGTCATGCTGCTGATATATGCTCTCTCCTGTTTCTTTCTACAGACACTCAGAGTTATGATTTATCCTCATAGCATAACTTTAATTGTGTCCTATAAGTTTGAGTATGTTGTACCTTCATTTTCTTTAAATTCTAAGAAATCTTTAATTTCTTTCTTTATTTCTTCCTTGGCCAGTTTATCATTGAGTAGAGCATTGTTCAACTTCCATGTATATGTGGGCGTTATTTGCTTATTGATATTGAAGACCAGCTTTAGCCCGTGGTGGTCTGATAGGAGTCGTGGGATTATTCCTATCTTTCTGTATCTGTTGAAGGCTGTTATGTGCCTGAGTATATGGTCAATTTTGGAGAAAGTACCAAGGGGTGGTGAGAAGAAGGTATATCCTTTTGTTTTAGGATAGAATGTTCTATAAATATCTGTTAAGTCCATTTGGTTCATGACTTCTCTTAGTCCGTCTATAGTCTCTGTTTAATTTCTGTTTCCATGATCTGTCCATTGATGAGAGTGGGGTGTTGAAATCTCCTACTATTATTGTATGAGGTGCAATGTGTGCTTTGAGCTTTAGTAAGGTTTCTTTTATGTATGTAGGTGCTTGTATTTGTAGCATAGATATTTAGGATTGAGAGTTCATCTTGGTGGATTTTTCCTTTGACAACTATGAAGTGTCCTTCCTTATCTTTTTTGATAACTTTTGCTTGAAAATCAATTTTATTCTATATTAGAATGGCTACTCCAGCTTGATTCTTCAGACCATTTGCCTGGAAAGTTGTTTTCCAGCCTTTTACTCTGAGGTAGTGTCTGTCTTTGTGTTTGAGGTGTGTTTCTTGTAGGCAGCAAATGCTGGATTCTCATTTCATATCTAGTTTGTTAATCTGTGTCTTTTTTTGTGTGTGGGGGGATTGAGTCCATTGATGTTGAGAGATATTAAGGAATAGTGATTGTTTTTTCCTGTTATCTTCGTATTTGGAGGTGAGATTATGTTTGTGTGATTTTCTTCTCTTTGTTTTGTTGCAAACCGATTAGTTTCTTGCTTTTTCTAGGGTGTAGCTTGCCTCCTAGTGTTGGGCTTTACCATTTATTATCCTTTGTAGTGCTGGATTTGTAGAAAGATATTGTGTAAATTTGGTTTTGTCATGTACTATCTTGGTTTCTCCATTTATGTTAATTGAGAGTTTTGCTGGATGCAGTAACCTGGACTGGCATTTGTGTTCTCTTATAGTCTGTATGACATCTACCCAGGATCTTCTGGATTTCATAGTATCTGGTGAGAAGTCTGGTGTAATTCTGATAGGTCTGCCTTTATATGTTACTTGACCATTTTACCCAAATGTTTTTAATATTCTTTCTTTTTTTTGTGCATTTGGTGTTTTGACTTTTATGTGACAGGAGGAGTTTCTTTTCTGGTCCAATCTATTTGGAGTACTGTAGGCTTCTTGTATGTTTATGGGCATCTTTTCTTTAGGTTAGGGAAGTTTTCTTCTATGATTTTGTTGAAGATATTTACTGGTCCTTTGAGTTGGGAGTCTTCACTCTTTTCTATACCTATTATTCTAGGTTTGATCTTCTCATTGAGGCCTGGATTTCCTGTATGTTTTGGGCCAGTAGCTTTTTCTGTTATACATTATCTTTGACAGTTGTGTCAATGATTTCTATGGAATCTTCTGCTCCTCAGATTCTCTCTTCTATCTTGTATTCTGTTAGTGATGCTTGTATCTACAGCTCCTTATCTCTTCCTTTGGTTTTCTATATCCAGGGTTGTCTCCCTTTGTCCTTTCTTTATTGCTTCTATTTCCATTTTTAATTCCTTCAACTGTTTGATTGTGTTTTCCTGTAATTGTTTCGGGGATTTTTGTGTTTCCTCTCTATAGGCTTCTACTTGTTTATTTGTGTTTTCCTGTATTTCTCTAACAGAGTTCTATATGTCTTTCTCTAATTCCTCCATCATCATGATCAAATGTGATTTTAAATCTAGATCTTGTTTTTCTTGTGTGTTTGGATATTCAGTATTTTCTTTGGTGGGAGAACTGGGCTCCGATGATGTCATGTAGTCTTGGTTTCTGTTGATTGGGTTCCTGTGCTTGCCTCTTGCCATCAGGTTGTCTCTGGTGTTACCTAGTTCTGCTATTTCTGATAGTGGCTAGACTGTCCTCTAGGCCCTGTGTCAGGAGTGCTGTAGACCTGTTTTCCTGTTTCCTTTCAGCCAGTTATGGGAACAGAATGTTCTGCTTTCAGGCGTGTAGTCGTTCCTGTCTACTGGTTTTCAGCTGTTCCTGTGGGCATGTGTCCTGAGTCCACCAGGCAGGTCACTTGGAGCAGAAAAGTTGGTCTTACCTCTGGTTTCAGGCCTGAAGTCGAGTACTGGGTTTCAGCTCTCCATAATGGTAGCAACCAGAAGGGCTTACCCCACCTTCTCTTGGGTCCCTGTGCACAGGGCCCCAGATGGTGCTAGGCGTTTTCCTCTAGAGTCAGAAATGTGGGCAGAGAGAAGTCTTCTCTGGTTTCCCAGGCGTGTCTGCCCCTCTGGAGGTCTAGCTCTCCCTCAAATGGGATTTTTGGGTGCAGGGAGCTGTTTGACCGGGTCCCTTCAGATCCGGACACAATCTAGACCTTAGTTCCTCTGCAGCTTGTATGCTGCTATCTTCCTCTTCCCAGAGGTCCTATACAGTTTCCTCCTGGGCCAGGGATGTGGGCAATGGTGGGCAGTACTGGCGGTCTCTCCTGCCCTGCAGTCTCAGGACTGTCCACACATCTGGGTGATGAGCTCTCTCTCCCACGGGGTTTGGGAGCAGGGAACTGTGATGTCCTGTATTTCTTTAAGGGAGTTATTTATGTCCTTCTTAAAGTCCTTCATCATCATAAAATGTGATTTGAAATTCAATCTTGCTTTTCCAGTGTGTTTGGATATCCAGTTTTTGCTTTGATGGGAGAACTGGGCTCTCATGATGCCAAGTAATCTTGGTTTCTGTTCCTTAAGTTCCTGTGCTTGCCTCTTGCCATCAGGTTGTCTCTGGTTTTCGCTTGTGTTGCTATCTCTGACAATGGCTTGACCCTCCTGTAGGCCTTTGTGTCAGCACTCCTGTAGCCCTGTTTTTTTTTTTTCAGCCAGATCTGGGAACAGAGAGATGCTTTTTGTTTTTGTGACCTGAAGCTTCCAGATGGGTTGCTTGGCACAGAAGAGTTGGTATTACCTCTGCTTTCAGGTGTGTAGGTGCTCCTGGTGACTGGCTTTCAGCTCTTGGCACAGGCAGAAACCTGAAGGGTACTGCCCCTGACTGCTCTTAGGTCCCTGTGCCCAGAGGGCACAGATGGCTCTAGGCAATTTCCTCTTGTGTCAGGAATGTGGACAGAAACTAGTTGTCTCCCCTGAGTTCTTAGGATTGCCTGCTGTTCTGAGGGTCCAGCTCTCCCCCATGGGATTTAGATACAGAGAGCTGTGGGACTAGTTCAGTTCAGTTCAGGCGCAGGTCAGACCTAAGAGGTTCCTGCAGTTGACTGCTCCTATATTCCTGTATCCAGAGGCACTGTGCAGCTTCCTCTTGGGCCAGGAATGTGAGTAGAAGTGGGCAGAAGTGGTGATCTCCCCTGAGTTCCCAGGATTGTCCAAACTTCTGTGAGTTCAGCCCTCTCCCCCATGGGTTTTGGGTAAACGGAGCTGTGGAATTGGTTCAGTTCAGTTCTGGGCACCAGTATTTCTTATAAATATTCTAGTTAGTTCTTATCTTTTATCATGCATAAGTCCTGGGTATTCTGCAGTTTACAAAACACTGTACACAGAAATTATGTTGTACACTTTGCATTTGGGTTGAACACATCAAAGACATATGGAAAGTATAGACTGTTGATAGGGCTATGTGTAAAATGGTTTTTCAATTAAAATGGTGTTTTTCATTAATATAACAAAAACAACAACCACAATAATAATAATAATAATAATAATAATAATAATAATAATAATAATAATAATAAATGGTTTTTCAAAAGATACCATCTCTGTATAGCCCTGGATATACAGAACTCACTCTATTGATGAAGGTGACTTTAAACTCAGAGATCTGACTGCCTCTGCCTCTGAAGTGTTGGGATTAATACCAGTTTGCTAACATTATACCCCTCTATACAATGATACCAGTACAGTGGTCAATATAACGAATCATTTGATTTTTTTAAATTTTCATTGATTGTGTGAATTTCCTATAATATATTTTGATAATCCTTTGCCCTCTTTCTGGATCTACCTAGGCTCTATCCACCCAACTTCGTGTTTCCTTTTTTTTTTTTTTTAAAGATAGTATTGTAGTTCCAAAAAAAAAAAAACAAACAAACAAACAAACAAAAAAAAAAAAACCAAAAAGCCCTTAAAACAAAGCCTTATTCTGTAGTCAAGACTGAACTTTTAGTTGTAGAAATCCTTCTGTGTCAGCAGCTGGGGTGCTCAAATTAGAGGGGTAAGTCACTATATTTGACTAAGGTTAGGAAATTAATGTTAATACATGACCATAATTTAGTCTGCATGCCATGCAGGGAGTATCTGCTGTCTCAGTAGTCTTTTATATATTAAAATGGCCCAGTGTAAGATAGCAAAATTGCATTTAGTTAGCAAATCATGTATCTTCAAGCTATTTCAATATGCTCTAAGTCATTTATAGCCCTTAGACTGAATTGTTCAGGAGAGGAAGGAAGGGACTCACATACTTCCCACCACGGGAAAATGTTGATTTATTCATCTATTTACTTTTCTTGACCTTGGCTCATTCACTCCTATATTACCAGAACAGAGCCTGTCTTACAATAGGCACTCAGAGATGAATAAACTGTGAATGGATAGGTGAATGAATGAATAAACAGATGACCAGATACATGTAAAACTTTGGGTATCTATATTTTTGAAAGTAAATCTTAATACCTTTGACATTTGTATCCCTTTTCTGCCCTTGAACTCATTCAACCTTCCATCTAAAATTTGTTCCTGATAATTCAATTGCTGTTTTGAGTTCTCTACCTGACCTAGCATGACATCTAGACTAGTTTATTTTCAGGTCACTATAACCCAGTCTCTTTTTTGCCTTGCAAGAGAATGGCCAAAAAAATCCTTTTTTCCTTATTAGGAAGTATCTTGAGATTTTTGTGTAGAGCTTGCATTTCATGCCTTTCAGCTTTCTGCTACCATTCCCTGTGCAGATTTAATCCTATGTCTGACAGACATTGCTATAGGCTAAGATCAAAAAAAAGCTTCTTCTTAGGTTATCGAATGACATATCTGCTCAGTAAAGATTCTTCCACACATGAAAGAAAGAATTGTGGATAACTTCTGCAGTTGGTATGGATGAGTCAGAAAAAAGAGACTGTTAGACACTCAGATGCTCCAGGGCCTGTGTTCTTCTCTTTTTACCATGTATTGAAAATCTTGTGAGAAAAATTTCCCTCCAAACCTGAAAATTGGGAGAATGTAGCAGCTGGGCTCATTGCCCTCCCCAGTTTTCACAAGAAAAATGAGCAATGTATGTCAAGGGAATACAAAATTACATTCATTTAGCACTTAGTAGAATTGATTTAAAAAATCATAGGAGATTGCAACCAAATACTGCACAGTTTTAAAGTTCATCCGAGTTATGTGTGTGAAAGTGAGACAAAAGTGGATGAGAACTCTCAAAATATGTTTATTCTATGACTAAGAATTGCCATGGGGGCTGAGAAGTGAGATGAACATTATGTAGGCTCAGAATATTTTAGGAAGTTAAATGGCATTTCCTACAATTTTACTTCTAATGCATTCAGCTGTTCACCTTTCTCAAAATACCTTGTGCCTGGCACACCTTTTGGAAGCAATTCTTTTCTTTTCATCTCTGATAAATTTTCACTCATCCTGGGAAACCAGGCACGGAGAACACCTTTTCTATGATATTTGCAGTAGTTCTTCACTGAGTTTATTAAAGAACAATGGTTGTTCATTGGTCTATGTCTATAGGCCACCATGCACTTTCCAATAGGAATGATACATTTTATTTGCTTATAGTTATGCTAAAGATCTCTAATATACAGAATTTGGGTGATTGTACTGCCTAGCTTGGGACCCATATGACTAAGTGCTTTCATCTGAAGCAGGTAGCCTACACTGGCACTTTGCAAATGGGTCACTGATTGCAGGACTGTGTTGTTCTTAGGCATACCTAAGATTTGTTCCTGCCTATTTAGCGGGGTCACTCTGGGCAAACGATCTAATTTTTCTGAGCTTTTTTTCCCTCAAATATAAAATAGGAATAATAAGAGACCCTACTTAATATTTGTTATTTTTTATTGAGTATAATCATAGTACTGCAAATGTACTGTTACATTTTTTATGAGAGTAAATAGTAAGGATATTGTAGCTATGTTTCAGAAATGGAGTGGGTTTCAACAGAGAATATAAGTTCCATGATCTTTTTGGAATTATGTTCAAATAGAAACATTTTAATTTCTTTATCTTTCTGCTTTTCTTTTCCTTTCTTCTTGAGACACAGTCTTATTCTGTAGTTCAGGTTGACTTAAACTCAGGATATATTCCAGACTGGCTTCAAACTTGAAGTCTTGTCTCAACTTCTAAAGTAAGGGATAGGTTCTACTTTCTCTTATCTTTATCATCCTCCATTTCCTCAAAATTCTTTCTCTCTTCTTTTTTCTTTTCTGTCTTCACTCTTCCTGTTTATATTTTCCCATCTCTTAGCATAGCTGCTGTACATATCAGGGAAAAGTTGGCTCAAACCCCAGAGTCGCCTTAGAAGACACCAGTTCTCAAGATAGCACATACTGTATTCTAGGATGCAATTCAAACAGTATCCAATAACACAACATTAAATGTCTATGCAGATAAGGCTGGGATACCTCAGTCTCTAGCTTTTCAACTTTAAGAGAAGTTGAACCAGATACTTCAGAGATGTAATTTCAAACAGTTATCCTCACCATCCTGTATAGTATGAATGATTATTTCCACTTGCAGATAAGGAACTCAGAATCAGTGTTGCCATTTGAATTAATATATCCTATAATCAGACTCTCGGCTCAGTTTATTTCCCAGATGGATTTACTTTATCTGACTAGAGAGGCCTTTCTCCCACTAATGGATAATAATAGTAGCCATTAGAAACATCCATCCATATTGTCAATGGCTTGAAAAGAAGTGGGACCCTTCTTATCACAGCATCCAACTTGTTAAGCAATTTCCTTGGTGAACTGTGATTAGCAGGCATCTCAGAATATTTCTACTGGCAAACAGGAGAGTGATTATCAGTATCTTAAGTGAAAAAAAAACCATCGGATCATTTTACTGATCTATAGTTTTGGACATAGGGCTGTCTTAGGTTGATTCAGTGGCTTGGTGATATCAGGACAGTGTATTTTGATACATATTGACTTTGTGATCATCCTTATAGGAATTTGTTGCTTCTCTAAGGCCTTACTTATTTACCTTAGAGTGATAAAGAAGAAGGAAGGATAAAATGTCTTTCTTTCCACAGTGTGGAAGTTTAGATAAGAATGACACCCCCCTCAAATAGGCTAAAATGCTTACTTGAAATCCAAGTGATGGCCTTATTTGGGTAGTTTTAGAAGGTGGACCTTGCTGTAAAAATTATATCAATGGACAATGACTTTGATGTTTCAAAGGCCTTCATTATTCTAAGTATGCTCTCTCTGCTTCATGCTTGAGGTTCAAAATGTGATTCACAGGTTCTGCTCCAGCACCAGGCTTGCCACTTTTTGCCAGGCCTCCATGTCTTGACAGATAATTGTCCCTCTGAAATCATAGTCAATGTAAAGCCTTTCTTTTTTAAGTTGCCATGGTCACTTATCGCAAGAAGAAAAGTAACTAATGCCCATGGCATTCTTGTGTGTGTGTGTGTGTGTGTGTGTGTGTGTGTGTGTGTGTGTGTGTGTGTGTGTGAGAGAGAGAGAGAGAATAGGTCTATATTGAATAAAATCTTTTTACTTCATTGGCCAGAAAAAATGTTGCATATTAACTCCAGGAGAAGTTACTGGTAAGGAATAATTCATTTAACCATGAGTGGGTGGGAGCCATCCTGACTCAGGTTCTGGGGCTAAAGGAAGGCACAGCTTTTCCTGGGTTCAAAAGTTGAAGTCTCCTACAAGAATATATTAAATGTGTGACGCAGGGTCTGAAAGGGAGCATGTGCAGATGGCTATTGATAAAGTAAGTCAGGGTTCTCCCCAGCCATTTGGATCACATGCTTCATCTCAGACCAGCTGATCACAGTGCAATGAATTATCTTCAGTTATGCTCTAAGTGAAGATTTCATTTCTATGACTAGGATTAATCGGGCATATCTTGGCTTGGAAATAGTCTCAGTGGAAGAACAGTAGATGAGGTGTGATGAGGAGAACCTTCACGAAGGTTTTAGGTCTCAAATTTCTCCCTATCTCCACCCCAAAACAACAAGTTAAGCTCAATGTCATAGGTGATCACTGAGGATCACATAGACTTCTGTAAGTATTGATGTTCTTTCCCATTAAGGCCATCCTTTAATAATTTTGGGTTGAAGTTGTGATATAAATTTCCAGGAAGTTCTGGTTCACCATGTGTTTTAAAAGGATGGTTCTAGAAGCCAGGAGATCCAAGACTAGTTATTCCGAGCTATTGAACATTATGCTGGGGTAAGCAGTGCTCTAAGGGGATTCATTACAAGATCCACAAAAGCCCTGACCTGTATCATTGCCCCAGAGTCAGGGAAAGAGTGAGCATAGCTTGCTGACTGCTATATAAATCAGGACAATGTACGTGACAAGGGCATTCCATTCACTATGGAAAGAAGAATGCTTAGAGGTTCTCATCTCAGAAAACTCATTCATTCTATAAAATATCCACAACTGTTTCCTTAACTCATTCTGGTACTCCACAGGATGGATTTTTACACACAGACAGTAGTTGCACAAACATTGTTTAGCATCACATCTAACAGAGCTACTTCTAGGCTACTCCATCTGTTTTGATGGCTACTCCTCATTTTTTCATTTAGGATCTTCAAATTATTTTTGAGCTGAATATAACCTCTCTATGTACCAAATAGCATTGACATTTGTGGCATTTCTTCCTTCCTTGTGGACAACCATTCTGTATAATATATAATGTTAATAATATGGCTTCTACACACCTGATGTTAATGTACACACAAACCACTTATGAAATATGTTCCACAGGCCTTTTCAAAACTACTATCTCACAACACTGATATCCTACAACTCTGGATTCTAAGTTTTCATCTATTCAACTGGAGAAAATACTTTCTACACTGTGGAACTTATGTTCTTTCTGGAACTTTATCAGATAAGACACAATTCTTTCATTCTTTGTTAGTGATAGAGTTTGGAATTTATGCCTTTTCTCTCTGCCATGCCAGGAGAGAGAAGAGTACATTGGCCATGTTAAGTTTCTGCTTTTACTCACATTTACTTGTTTTCTTAGCTACCTTTCTATTATTACCTTTCTATGATAAACACTGAATACTACCAAAGCATTTTACAGAAGAAGGCATTGAATTGATCTTATGGTTCTAGACTGTTGGGAGTCCATGATCACAGACCAAAGGGTGTGGTAACAGGAACAGATGACCACTTACATTTCACAAGCAGGAGTCAGAGAATACCCTTTGAAACCTCAAAGCCTGCCCCAAGTGACATACCTCCTCCAATGAGGTCACACTTCTTAATCCTTCCCAAACAGTTCCACCAGTTGGTGACCAAGTATTAAATTATATGAGCCTATGGGACCCATTTTTATTCAAACCACCATATCTGATATTGCCCAGCTTTCTTCTTTTGAAATTAGGCTTGGAAATACAAGTGTATGATGTCTAGTTATCTTTGAATTTCAAAAAACCCAATATTTTTCAGTATAGATCTATCCTGTGTAATATTTAAAAAGATAACATGAAAGTGTTCCTGTTTTATCCGAAACTTAGATTTTAACTGGGTGTCATGGGGTTTGTTTGGCAACAGTGCTTGGAATGGAATGTGTTTTTTCTCTAGGGACTTCATTATGGAAATGCCTGCCATGACTAAATTCTGGAGTGTCCTGGTGTGCTCAGTTTATTCTTCAACCACAGAATACTCACTCTGTGGCCTGATTAGCTTTTGCCATTCACCACAGCCCCACAACTTGGTGTATTTCCATGGGAACACTGTAAACATTGCTGCTACTTCTCATGCTCCCTGTCTTTTCTGTTCTTGAGCTTTGTGTCTTTCCTTCCTTATGTGGATTATATGATCTTTCTTTAAGATATGAAGCAATTGTGTGTGGGTATGTAAGTGTATATGAAAAAAAAGTATTAGTGTCCTTAAAGAGAAGCTCATGGAAATGGAATAACTGAGTAATCTAGCTTCAAAGGATTCTGAGGAAGGAATTCTCCAGCATTCCACAGTTGTCCCTCTTCTGACAGCCTCCAGCTAGGATAGGCACGAAAATACTAAAGTCAAGGGATTTTTTTTTCTGTAAATAATAACCGATCGCCCAGGGGATGTCTTAGTAGTTTGCACTTAAAAATATTATTCACTCTATAAAAAGATTTATTTTGTACATATGACTGTTTTGCCTGCATGGATGTATGTGCACCTTCTTTGTACCTAGTGCCTGCAGAGGTCAGGAGAGGGCATAAGAGCCACTGGAACTGGAGTTATAGATAGTTGCAAGCTACTATGTTGGTGCTGGAAATCAACCCAGGTCCAATTATCTCCAGTTAAATACAGCAAGTATTCTTTTTTTTTTCCTTTTTTTTTTGTTCCCCTCCTTGCCGCCCTCCCCCTAACAATCTAGTTCACTGGGGGTTCAGTCTTAGCAGGACCCAGGGCTTCCCCTTCCACTGGTGCTCTTACTAGGATATTCATTGTTACCTATGAGGTCAGAGTCCAGGGTCAGTCCGTATAGTCTTTAGGTAGTGGCTTAGTCCTGGAAGCTCTAGTTGCCCAGCATTGTTGTTCATAAGGGTCTGAGCCCCTTCAAGCTCTTCCCAGTTCTTTTTCTCTGATTCCTGGCAGGGGGTCCTATTCTCAATTCAGTGGTTTGCTGCTGGCATACGTCTCTGTGATTGCTGTATTCTGAACAGCAAGTATTCTTAACTGCTGAGGTATCTCTCCATTCCAGTGTGTGTGTGTGTGTGTGTGTGTGTGTGTGTGTGTGTGTGTGTGTGTGTGTGTGTGTGTATTTTCAGAGGCCAGAAAAGGATGTCAGATAAGAGGATGAGAAGCTGGAGTTCCAGGAGGTTATAAGCTTCCTCACACATGTGCTGGGAAGTGGACTTTGAAAAAGCATTAGACATTCCTAACTGTTTATCTACCTCCCTAGCCCCAGTATATTCTCCTTAAGACTAAAACAAAAAAGTTAACCTTCCAAAGTAATTGTTTTCTTTTCCTTTTTTCTCTTCGAAATAAGTTTTCTTGTTCTATAATCTAATTTGGTCCTGGATATGTGATTCACTTACCTCAGCCTCCCAAGCTCTAGGATTAGAGGTCTGGGACATAGATGTTAAGATCCAGGAGGATTTTCTAAAATATCTTGATTATTAATATGTCTGAAAAGAACCGTTGGCTTTTGAATTGTTTGATTAAAATGAACCCCCACGTAAGAAAAGTAAGAGATTTGCTAATTGTGTGACAGAAAGAATGTGGTTGGCTATTTGGTAGCTAAGAAAATGACAACAAAGCTGTGAGAGGAAGCATCATGGGGATCCAAAGCCATGCACGGTAATCTAATCACTCATAGATTTGTTTAGTGACCCAGGAAGAAGGATGTGTGTTTTGTGTGTGTGTGTGTGTGTGTGTGTGTGTGTGTGTGTGTGTGTGTGTGTGTGTATTCTTCATACCTTGGTTCGTTTAACTAAAAAGATTTGAGACAGTAGTGGGAAACAAATAAACTAACATATATTGCAACTTTATTATTTGTACATGTATGTGTGTGTGTGTGTGTGTGTGTGTGTGTGTGTGTGTGTAGGTATGTATAGTCATGTGTATAGGTATATAGTCATGCCTGTGCATGTGGGTGTGTAGGCCTTTAGTTGATGTTAGATATCTTCCTCAACCACTCTCCACCTCACTGAGGTAGGGTTTCTTGCTGAACCCAGAGCTCACCTCTTTTGGCTAGATTGCTTAGCCACCTTGCTCTGGAGATTATCTGTCTCTGCCTTCTGTGAGTTGCAAACACAAGTGGATCACTATGTTCAACTAGCATTTCTGTGGTTGCTGGGGATCTGAACTTTGTTCCTCATGTTTCCACAGCAATTAATTTACTCACTGAGCCTTTTTCTTAGCCCTCAATTTTAATTATTGTTTCAACATTGTTTTGGCTTTATCGTGATATAATTTACCTATCATTTAGTTTAAAGTCTTTTCAGTGATGGACAATAAACCCTTTCATCTTGAAGTTGCTTTTTTGTCAGAACATTTCATCACAGTAAGAAAAATGAAATTGGAACAGTAGACATCCTGGTTTACTTCCTCGTTTGGAGATTGTAAACAGTGCTGCAGTGAACCCAGGATTGTAGACAGCTCTGTGATTATACAAAGTGCATTCCTATTGACTATACATTTCCAGTAGTGTGATAGCTGGTTTGGATGTTTGTATTTTACCTCATGTTTAGTTCAGATCATTGTGGAATACAACTAAAATTAGTGTACTCATGTTGGGCAGAAGTGTTAGGTTATCTCTTCGCTGTCACTAGTACTGTCTCTCTTAGTTCTTCCTAAGACCAACATATCAGCATGCAAAAAATAAATAAAACAAAACAAAGCAAGCAAACAAAAAATTCCCAAACCAAAGCAAACCAAAATGAACAAACAAACAAACAAAAAACAAGGACTTATGTGTTCATTTTAGTTTGTTTTTGCAAATTCAAATGGCTCTTGAGTTCCTGTTTCAGGTCAAGCTAGAGTTTGGGCAAAATCGCAAATAATATAATTCTTCATTTTTCCTTTCATTGATATCATGCTTTATTATTATTTTATTCTATTTTGTTCCATATTCTATATTCAATCATATCTGCTACCTCTGTTGAAACAAGGCCTGCCCAGGGTATCAACACATGATATGTGGGAACCTTCTACTAAGTCCCGCCATTATTTAGCTTATCCTGTACTTAAATCTTAAATTCTTGCCTTACACTGGACACTCAATTGCTAAGGATAGCTTGACTTCAGGCATGGCAATAGTGGTGGGTTTAACTATAACTCCACTAACTCTGAATGCAAGCCCCAAATTCGTACCCTTAAAAAATTCTAGTCTGCTTGATCTGCCCATCAAGAGGAAGTACTGTCCAGTAGTTAAACCAAGGTCTCTGAAAATTGATAATAGCCTAATGTAAGAGCCCATTTTTCCTACTAATGGGCTGATTGTTTATCTCTCTGGCCCTCAATATCTTCCTTTGTCAAGAGGAGCCTTATTAATACTTTATTTGTAGGACTACAATGATTTGGACTATAAAGACTATTAACTGATTTAAGACATGCAAAGCATTTAGTTCATTGACTGAAACATGGTAGGTCCTCCAAAATGTTAGCTTGTTAATACTGATACAACTTCTACCTCTACCAGTGTCCGTGGAATCATATCTCTAGCTAGCTTGCTACTCCAGAGATGCTTATAGAAAATTTCTCCATCTAATCTGGGTATTTTCATAAGGAGAAAGGAAGCTCTATGCCATTTAATATACATTTATAGATGTAACGCCAAATAAAATATGTTCCTGTCAACCTGGTAAATATGTATGACATGTTTTCATTAGTATAGCTTATAGTTCTCATGTCAAAGATAGTGGTCTACAGATTAGGAAAGAGCTCCCTAAGGTTAGGATTAGTGCCTGAATCATTTCTGAAGCATGGTTGAGTACCTAACAAATAAGAACCTTGTGGGAGGAAGGTTTGTTTCTCTTATGCAAATGTTGAAGGATCCTTGAGAGCAGGGGACTGATCCCTTCACTATGAAAGCATTCAGTGTGACTGAAGTGGTAGAGAGAAGAGGCTCAGAATAACAGAAGGTTATGCGCAAGAGGTTTGGTGTACAACGTTATCAGTATTCTATCTGGGCTCAGTGGAGAAGTTTGTGAGGACTTCAGATGGGAGAGGCATTCTTAAATCTGCATTTTATAAATGCCATTGTGGCAGTGAGGTGGGTGGTGGGTGGATAGCAAGGCAAGAAAGTGGAGGGAAATCTCTCTTAGAGAAAATGCAGGAAGCTGAGGAAGAATTAGATATTCAACTTTTAGATGTATGTTTCCTTTTCCTTTCTTCATGCTTCTACTTCCTCAGCTTCCTCTTCTTCTTTACCTTATCTATCTACTTCCACTGTTAATGTATTTCAGTGTAAGGCTTTTAGTCAATCCAAATTGCAAGGCCAGTTAACTGTCAGATTTGATAATGCAAAGGAGGTCTGGCACATGGATTCTCCAAGCATGACATCTTCCAATGATTTAAGAACCAAATAAATATGTAGTGTATCAAGTCATTAGAACCAAAGTCCCCCTTTAGTCTCAAAATACGAGTAAGTCAAACTTTCGTAGTAGAGCTGACTACATGATTGGCATGGCCTAGCAAGAGATAGAAAGCAGAAAATGCCTTTTGAAAAGCAGACTTCCAAGATGATGGTAAGAACTGAGGATTGGAGCAAGTGCAAGTATGAAAAGGGCCATTTGTACAAATTCCCTGCACAGAGCGTGAGCCCTCAAAAGATGTTGGCATCTGTGAATTTTGAGATTATGCCCTGTATAGAATACCAAAGTGTAGTCACATTTTTATTTTGTCAGATGCTTGTAAGCAACTGAATGGATACCATGACCTGTGGACCACAGGGATGCTTTCCAGAAATGAATATGCCATTTTGTGTCTCCAATATTATGTTTCTTTTGGGCTGTGTTCTGATGAGTTGAACTGGGTTGTTGCCCTTGTTTGGGTGGGTCCTCGCAAACACCACTCCAAATTTTATGACGACTGCAAAAAAAAAAAAAATGGTATGCGAGATGCATTGCTTCTTGTGTGGCGAGCAGTGTTTGTTCAAAAGCCTATGAGAAACCTTCTGAAATATACAGCCTTCAAGCTCAGGACCCCGCAAGTCAGATTAACTGTGACCACAGGGTACATGGGTTGTTATGAGTAACTCTGGGAGAAAGCCACATTTGTTTAAAGTGGGAAATGAGTGGATTCAAATACTTCTTAGACAACTGTGATGGCCAGATTGCCATTTCAATAGACCATTGCCTGCCTGAAGTGGTGTATGCACGAACATTTCTGCTAGCAAACAAAAAATATTTGAGTTCCCAATTTAGACTCTTGTATTCTGAGTTCAAAGAATCTGAGCATCTACATCTCAGCAGGCTCTTGTTTTTGTTTCTTTTTGTCCTCAGAGGACTGAAGCTGCATGTCACTTTGCTCTCAGAAGAATTTTGTTGTTGGTAAAGGGTATTTTTGATAGTTGGCGTCTTTGAAAAATCTAGGGAAATGAGAAAAGTATAAATGAACCCAGAATCTTATAACTCTCCATCTCACTTCTTCCTTCTTCAAATTTCATTTTTGTGAAATCATGCATATGTCATGAAATTCACCAATGTATACAGTTTGATGAATCTTTACAAATGTACCTGTTCAATACCTGGATTAAGATAGAAAACATTTTTATCATTCTAGGACGTTCTCTTGTGCTCTCTTTCCATTAGTTACCCTACCTAGAGGCTACCATCACTTTGGTTTCTAACTATATAGAATAGTACTGCCTGTTTCTGAAATACTTATAAAAAGAATCCTACTGTAAGTCCTCTTTTATTTATTCACTATTCTGTGTGAATATAGCCAGGCACATATCAGGGCACATGCATGTAGGTCCTAGGACAATTTACTCTAGTCAAGGTTCTTCTATGTAATGATTGGACTCAGGTTTTTTGGCTTACACCATCCCTCTGACCTTATATGTATTCTACTTTAATTTTGTTTATTATCTTTTTAAAATCATGTTTTTCCTTATTCTTGAGAATTTCACATATGTATATAAAGAAATTTGATCATATTCACCCCAGATCATATTCCCCATGCTTTAGTCATTGTTTTATTGCTGTGAAGAGTCACCATGACCAAGGCAACTCTTCCAAAATAAAGCATTTATTTGGGGTTTTACTTAAAGCTTCAGAAGTTTAGTCCATCATCATCATGACCTAGAGACGTAGCTGAGAGTACTAGTTCCTGATCTGAAGGCAGAGAGGAGGGGAGACAGAGAGACAGAAACAGAATCAAGAGAGATAGAGTCAGAGACAGAGAGAAACAGAGACTATGAACCTGGAAATTTTGGAAACTACAAGCCTACTCCAGTGATGCACTTCTACAGAATTAGACCATAAGTTCTCTAGGCTACCTCTAATTCTATAAACCTTTTCAAATAGTGCCCACTTCTTGGTGTCTAAGGAAATTTATGGGCCTATGAGGGCTATTCTTATTCAACCCCCCACCCCATATCCTTTTAACATGTTCCCTCCCCCAAATTCATATCTATATTTTAGAGCCATCTCCCTGGCCCTGTATGTAGACTCTGTATCTTTCACTTAACACACTATTCTTGAGACATGTCTGTGTTCTAAGCGTCATTAGTTTATTGCTTTGCTATCCAGGAGTTTTCCACTGCAGAAACATAACACACATTGTTTACCTGTTTTTCTGTTATGGCTCCTTGGGTAATTTCCAGGTTCATGAACAGCTTTTTGCAAGTCTTTAGGTGGACATGTATGTTTTTTTCTCTTGGAATAAAGATAGGAGAGAAATTACTGAATCACTGAAAAGCTGTTTAAACTTTTAACTGCCAAAATGTGTTCCATTAATGTAGAAGACTTCTAGTTGTTATAGTTACATTTTATTATGATATTAAACAATCTATACTGGAATATGATTAGTCCACAACAAAATATTTTACTTTAACTGGAGTTTTGAAGGGAATGGCTATATACATATATGCATATGTACATGCAAAGACAATCAATATTAGAATTTTCATTATTACAAGGACTTTCCACTTATTTTTTAGTACATAACTGGTACCAGGTAACTATTGATCTCCTTTCTGACCCCATAAAATCGTGTTGCTTCTTCTAGAATTTATCTTAATTGAAATCACATAATACATAAACTTTTTCTCCTAGATTTTGTTGGCTCTGTTTCTTAAGATCCATGAATGTTCTGTATTTAGTATTTTCCTTTTATGTTGACTCATACTTAGTCACTCCTTCATTCATACACACACACACACACACACACACACACACACACAAACACACACACTATATATATATAGTTATATATATATATAGTTATATAGATTATAATTATTCACCCTAGTTTGTGGTGAGGTTATGAGTATAAAAGTATAATTTATGTTTTAGATTCTTTTGGGGAGTTTTTCTATTTTCTTGGCTAAAATAGCTTAAACTAATGTATTTAGGTTATACAATATGTATATATTTAATATATTTTGTGTTTTATATAGATATATATGTATGCTTGGGAAAACAGGTATGTATACACAGGGCAAGCATTTGGAGGTCAGAGGATATCTTTTTCCATCAATGTTTTTAATTTTTATTATTTATCATTTTTAATTTTAAATACATATTTTTCTAATAAAAAGCCTGGTTGCTTTTTACCTAATTTTTAGTTATAATAATCCTACATATGCCAAGGATAATTCAGATGTTAAGAGTTTTATATAATTCATTATAGTCTATGTTTTTGTTTTTGAATACCTTACAAAGATTGTGAATTTTAAATTTGACTCCAATTCACAGTATTTTTTACTTATGCTCATTTCTTTTGTATTCTAAAATATCATTTCTGTCACAGAATTGCAGATGCTTTCTTTAAAATGTTTTATAATTTAAATTAATTCAATTTTGATCTATGACTCAGTTTTGAAGTTATTGTTATTAAGGATGTGAGGTAGGACTCTACCCCATTTAAAATATAACACATTGTTTCAGTGACAAATATTGAAGAATAATTCTTTGTACAAAACATTTTCTTTTATTCATTTTATGTCTATGGTTGTTTTGCCTGCATGTATTATTGTGTATCATATGTGTCTGGTACTCACAGAGGCAAAATGAGGACAATGGATCTCTAAGGACTGGAGTTACAGGTGCTTGTGCACTGCTCTGTGGGAACTGGAAACTGAACCCAGGTCTCATGCAAGAGTAGCATCTGCTCTTAACCACTAACTCATCTCTCCAACCTCAAGGTTTTCTCAATTCACTAAGTTACTTTTACACCATGGTTCAACTCAGTTGACTGGTATAGGATTTGGTAGATTCTTTATTTTATTCCATTATTCAGGTCTTTTTTATTAAAAAAAAGCATGTGTCTGTGTATCTCTTGTGTATATACAGCAACTGGCACACATCCTTAATACACTTCTGCATAGAATGAGCCCCAGTCAAGAGACCTGAGTCCTCTGATTACAAATTAGATGGTGGTAATCTGTCAAGTTAGTGCTGACTCTGGGTCCTCTACAGGAGATGTTGGCTCAATCCACTAGAGCAATCTATAGAGACTCTCCGTTCCTGTTATCTTAAAATGCAAAATATTACTTTGTCTTGATTTCTTCCACTTCATAGTAAACATTGAATTTAGGCTTCTGTTGTTGTTTTCTTCTAGAATTGTTAAATTTTAGCTCTTACATTTACGTTCATTTAAAAAGATTTATACACTCACATATATATAGTTTCCTTTACCCACATTATAATTACGTCCCTCATTCTCATTTTCATAAGTATATTTAGTAACATTGAAGATGTCAAATGTATAATCTTCTGTTTAGATTGAGTGAGCAATAGATGTGCCAGTGCAGATTCCCATGGGTGCAGCCTTTGGCTTGGGTAGTGGGGAAATACAACAGTAGAGGACAAAGCAGTAGCTCTTGAAAGCTTTAAAAAGAATTCCCGAGGTCCCACAGGGACACATTAAAAAAGTTATTCCATGGAAATACTATCAGTTCTGTGCCAAATTAAGCTTCAAGGATATGTTACCACTGCCTTCTTTTTGTATTTTAAATAAAATAAAGGGAAGTGAAAACAGAAATAGCATGTAAGAGTCAATGGGAGAAGTTATCAAACACCACTGATGTGAAAGACCAATCACTGAAAGTAATCTTGAAAAATATTCATTAGCATAGTAGCATAGTATTTGTTAATACTTTTGAAAGGCAAATTATAAAATCTAATTTCTAAGTTGATTGTCTTTTGACTTCTCTCCAGAAACAAATATGGGTATAATTTATCCTGGATAAGAGAGCTCATCTGTCTAGTTTCATACAATGAACATGGTTTCCAAGATGCAAAATGTAAGATAACTGACTTTAGAAGAATGAGGAATATGAAGAAACAGGAAACTTTGAGGAAAATTACCATAGATGTAACCATTATGCCCTTGCAGATGATAGTAGAAACATGCAAATATACCGTAAAGTTTTTTTTTAAATCACAGTATTTTTATATTAAATATTTTCACTTTAATTTCCCAAGTCTATTTTACTAAGAAAATGAGTATGTAGTTCCTTACATAAGCATGGAAATACTGAGCTGAGTGGGGTATTGTATCTCTATAAATCTGTAATCTTAAAACTGAGATGTAGAAGGAGAGTCAGGAGTTTGAGATCAGTCTCAACTACATACCCGGTTCAAGGCTAAACTCAGCTTTATGTGACACCACCTCAAAAGAAAAAAAAGAAATTAAAAGTTGGAAGAATAATAGAGAAGTGCCAACATGCAGAACATTTCTCTCACTGTCCAGCATTCCATTATTGGAACATCAATGATTTGGGTCATTTATTGAATGAACATTAAGATGAATAATATTCATTGGCTCTCAAGGAGCTATGTAGACTTAAAGAATCACCCATAGGCAAGAGTCCAGTTGAATTAGAAGATTAAGCCATTATATACTTCCTGGCATTTTGTAGAGGCAGACTGTAGTGGGAAAAGACTTTCAAGCCTTTTAGGAACAGTGCATGCCTCTCACTCACAGGGAAGCATTATCAGAACCTGCAAGAATTCTGTCAGCTATTCCTGTACCTCCAAACCTAATAACCTTGGGATTCAAGAACAAGAGAATATATGTCAATCTTCACTAAGCTAAGAACACCACAAGAGAGTGTAGGTCCCAGAAACTTTGAATTGTTGGATCAGTTGAATGGCAACAGGTAGTACTGAAAAGGGAGCGTCATCAGGACTGATGTCCATGGAACCAAGTTAATTCTGAAGGTCAAAATGCTGATATTTTCTCTCTCTCATTAAACTACATCATTCAAGTTCTTTATGCTATGGCTTTTACATGAATATTCATAAAAAATAAGATGTGTGTGTGTGTGTGTGTGTGTGTGTGTGTGTGTGTGTGTGTTAGGCTAAACTGTCCAAATGTGTACTATATTAGTTTTCTAGGGATCAAAAAACAAATAACCACAAACTGGGTGGTTTAAAAGAAGAGAATATTATGCTCTTTGATTACAGAGGTCAAATATCCAAAATAATGGTCTATGTTGGACTATGTTCCCTCTGAAGTCTAGAGGAGAGGCTCCTTCCTAGCTTGTATTAACTCTTTCACTTCCATGATAGTCCTTGGCTACTCTAATCTCTGTCTCCATTTACCACACACATTTTTCTGTTTTGTAGTCAATCTGTATTTGTGTTCACTTCAGGTTTTGTATTTTTGTGAAGGACATCTATCACTGGATATGACCATTTTAATGAAACTGCATCTGCAAAGGCCTCATTTCAAAATAATGTCATGTACACAGGTACCACAAGCTAGGACTTGAATATATCCTCTTGAGAGGAGAATGCTTTACAAGTGTGCGCTATAAAAGTCACCATTTAAATAAATATTCTTCCTTGGGCTGTTCCATGCTGGTCTCAGACTGAGTCACTTCTGCAGTTTTGAGCTATCTATATTGTGTTTTGTTCATAAGATGACTCTGAGAACCCCTTAGGCCTGTTTTCTGGAATTCATAATGGAGGCTCTGGGTTACTACAGTCATAAAAACAGGATGTTCAATTCCAGTTTCCAAACGAAGCAAAATGCTGGCAGTGCTTGAAGGGAAAGCGGATGTGAAGGGATAGTAGAGAGATTAAAGGAAGATGAAGCTACTGGCCATGAAGCTAACTAGGAAAGAGGTCAGATGACCTAGTAGAAGGACCAGGGTACAGAGGAGAACCAAGAATCTTAGGCTGAGTGTAAACTGAAATGTGGCAAGTTTTGGCCTAGTTGGAAGAAAGGCTGGATTTCCAGCAGAATCTGAAAAAGGGGCTCATCTTGTTGGGAAAAGGACCATATCTAGTCTTTGTCAGCTTCCTATCACTGTGGGATAAATATGTTCAAAAATCTTCCATCTACTAAAACCAATACAGCTCCCACAGTATGTTCTGTGAATTACTAGCTCTCTTTTAACCCCTTCTATTTACTACCCTCTTCATTAACCAGCACAATTTTTTAATTATAATCCACCAATTGTCATGTGATCTGGCCTCTGCCCACCTAGTCTATATCATCACTTTTTAACCATCCTGCTTTCTTGATGGTCTTCTAACACACCAGGCTCCTTAGCACCCTAAACCTTTTATTTTTTGCAAGCCTACACTTCTCCCTGTCTTCCCAATGCATGTCTCCCAGCCTTCCACCTTTGGAACAATCTTCTGCAGTTCTCTAGTCTACACTGATATTTTTCCATCTTTTAAAATATATCATGTGGCTTTATGTTATTCATTTTACCAATTGCTACCTGAAATAATTGAATTCTTTTTTTAGGGATTCTCAATATTAAATCATCTGTGATCATTGTTTTGGCAAATTTTGGCATTCCTATAGCTATTCTTGTTATGATAGCTGATGTAAACAGTGTTTCTGACACCAAGTAGGAAAAAGACCAAGGACACTGTTAAACATTCTATAGTTCACATCCCAATACAGGGCCATCCCCATAATAAGAAATCATTCTTTCCTGAATATTAATAGTTTCAAGGCTGGGGAGCCTTTATTTATTGATAAATGTTATATTCTTTATGTCCTTTATTATGCTTCACTTTTTGATATACATCGTAAGAAAGCAGAACCTTGATTTGGCTTGTGTTATATTCACCACTTTCTCTGGTCACCAGGAAAATGTCTCAAAAAGGATTGCTGCTCACGAAAGAGTAGTTTAATATGCTAATTAAATTCTCTTAGTAGTCTAAAAATAAAACACTAGAATTATATTGTCAAGATTAGAACTTCTATTTTAATGCTTTATTTTATCCAATGATTTTTTAGAATATAATTTCCTTTTTATTTTTAATTTTCAAACATTCAGGGCTTATTTTACGTTTTGGTTATCTTGCAGTTGTGTCTTTAAAGCACATGTTTATTTTTTCAATTGAGGATAAATTGGTTTCTTCACTTATTAATGATTTTTGAGTTATAAAAACGCTACAAAGATTACGTAGAGGTTATTCCTGCTTTATGTAGAGACTATCCTCTGTGGGGTTTGGAATAGGAATGCCTCTTATAGGTTCCTATAGGTGTGGCTCTGGTAGAGTAGATATGGCTTTGCTGCAAGAAGTGTGTGACTCTTGGTGGACTTTGAGGTTCAAATGACCATGCAAAGCCCAGTCAGTCAGTCAGTCAGTCAGTCAGTCAGTCAGTCAGTCTGTCTGTCTGTCTGTATTTCTGTCTGTCTGTCTGTATCAGGATGTCTCTCTCAGTTATTTCTCCAGAATCACACTTGTCTGCCACTGTGCTCCCTACCGTAATATTGGACTGACTTTCTGAAACTTTAAGCAAGCCCCCAATTATATGCTTTCTTTTATAAAAGTTATGTTTTGCACGGTGTCTCTTCATGGCAATGAACACTAAGACAATCTCATGCTTAATATTTTAATCTAATGCTATCCTATTAGAAACATTTCCTTATCCCTTTGATTGGCAATACCTTCTCAAGAGACTCAGTTGCTACAAGATAAAATTGTAATTGAATATGAGTAGAGAACTCCATAGTTGCAAATTGGAAGAAGGGAAGATGTCTAAGGGTAGACATGATAGAAGTATGGACACTGATGTTTCCAGAGTTGATACATAACACATAAGGTTCATTGCAAGTTGAAGCATGGAGATCTCTGATGAACATTATTAAGAATTTCAAGATTATGGCAGCAGAGCACTGAACTCAGCATGGAGTCCTTTGAGTGCAATGTCCTTAGGGATTTGTTTTAGTGTTGTTTGCCTGTGAAGTAAGCCCTTGCTATTCTTACCTATGTTTCAACATCCTTATGGTCCAAGTACTTGGCAAGTTAAGAGAAAGTCTCGTGTACAAGGTCTGCACTTCTATGAGTTTTTTCTAGAGCACTCAAAATCACAAACTCTGCAACTTGCCTCCTTTTGAATTTTTGTTCAAAAGCCTTTGAGATGAGGACAATGCTATTAGCTACCCTGAAATGGCAGCCCAGCTAATTCTAAAATAACATCCACATTAGCTCATTCGGGCTGTTATTTTCTTTGTTGAAGATCAGGCAACAGAGTGTTTGTTTTGAGCATCTTCCAGTAATACTTATTAGTAGCCAAGAATGGTTGGGCTCTTGGGGACTGTACCTTATGCCCAGAGGCTTTTGGTGACTGTATTTTCTTAACCAGGTTTACCCATTTAACTTGTCCAAATGGGGCACTTACACAAGGGAACTCATCAGCTGGTCATTTTTTTTTTTTGAAATTGTAAAAGATCTATGCGGTAATTTGCTGTGCTAAATAGTGGTAAATTGGGATTTTGAAAATATCTGAAAAATACATAAATGGGACATGATTTACCTTCCTTTGCCACTTACTTATTAACCTGCAACAGACTGAATTTTGAAATTTGATAGCACAGTGTCCAGTCAAAGCATTTGCTTAGCTATGCTAGCCATAATAGGCATGCATTTATGGCCTATGGTGTATAAAGAGCTCACCTTCCCTTCTGCACTGGATCTGGAAATGCTTCATTCTGTGTATACAAAATAGACACTGGCCCTACTATAGGACAGTGACTGAAAACGTAAAAGAGATGTGCTTATCTGCCTTTTTCTGAGTCACAGGTGGTTTTCTATTGGCTTCTAGGAGTTGATTTTCACTGCCAGCAAATGTCACTGGGACAGCCTTATTCTGCACTTATTTTATTCCATGTATACTGGCATTTTGTGCAATTACATGGATACCTTATACTTTACACCCACCACTCTTGACCTTAGTTTCTTAGTTGCAAAGAGGGAATTGCACTATAGACTATACTCTAGTGGATTCATGTTGCTAGACGTCTGCAACACACTGTAGTTGAGTAACCCTTCAGTGGATTTTTTTCAGTGTTTCATGGATATATAATACAGATACATGCAGGTATAAATGTATTTCAAAACATTGTGATATTTGTATTTTCAACTAATTGGTTTGGATTTGCATAGAAAACATTAGGAAGCAAAAACTGAAAGTTTAAAATATAGAGATGGAATTTCTTTACATTTGCATTGAATTGTTTATCCTTAACATCATCATATTTTAATCTTTTCCCCTTAAAAAGTAAAACCCTAAGTCTTACAGACATCGATAGCCTATTTAATGAATGATGATACAGCCATATAAAAAGATATAGCCTTCTAGAAGCTTAATTGTTTCTTGCTTGTTTCTTTTACAAAGGCTGTAATCCCATCCACGAGGTTGTATTGGAATGGTCTAGTCACCTCCAAAAGGGCCCACATTCAAATATCATGCTATGTATTGGTGATTTAACACATGCATTTTGAATGGACAGAAATATTCATTCTATAAGAGCACTATGATATGATATACTTAGCATCAGTTTTGTATTTGGGATTTTGTTGTGGGAGAAAAAGATCTCAAATTTCAAAATAAAATGACAGTTTGAAAATGTTTACTATAGACTATTTCAGATTTTTCAATATTTCTGCTAGTAAATGTGGACAGTTTGATTAGTTTTTTAAGCGAAACCTATTTATCCCAGATAAATATCTTTTCAAATTACCACTACTACTAAATACTCAGCAGTTACCAAGGGAAATTTATGGTTAAAAGAGGAAAAAGGCATGAGCAGGGCATGAGAAGACATAAGATTCAAGGAAGAGATGGATCAGAAGCCAATGAAAGAAGGTTACAGAATTTTGGAAGACTAATGTGAAATACAGTACCAGAAACAAAGCTGTCTTTTGGATAATTTTGTCAAATCATCCTGTAGATGCTTGATTTAATGATACTCAATTTGCTTTTAAAGTTGTTTATTAGCTTTTTGTCTATTTTTTGTATTATTACCATGTTACAATGCATCATCTATACAAAAAAAGCATAAAAAATATGTGTTCAATTAATGAATTTTCACCAAATAGCAACATTCACGTGACTACCATCCTGATGATTACATTATGGTATCCTGTAAATTTCTTGAGAGCCCTATACTGAAATCTATACCCTTCCCATCCATGGCAAACTGATATGCTAACATCTATAACTATAGATTAGCTTTGCTCACTTTTCTAATTTACACAACTGGAGAAAAATGTGTTTGCTTCCTTTGTTTACCATGCTGAGGGAATTTCAACCCAATGCTGCACTTACATGTACAGATTCTCATTGCATTGTGGCATTTGGGTCACCGTGTTTTCCACAATACACCCATTCTGTTGTGGATGAAGTTTAGAGTTGTTTCCTCAGACGGTGTTGAAATAGGACAATTTTCAGACTTGGTTGGAGTGTGGCGTATTCATCCTTACTACAGAATATATATTCTTGGAGTGTCAATATTAGGGAGAAAATATCCTATTCATCTTGTCACTTCGGATAAACTTGAAATTTGTATTTTGTCCTCAATAGTCTTGTTATGCCAAGAAAACTCTTCCCTAGGTTCAGTCGGTACAATAAATGACTGCAAGGCACACATAGACTGTAGAGATGAAATGACCTTTCTGAATATTCTGACACCTAAGTGTTTCTTTTTATATTAATCATTTTATTCATTTACATTTCAAATAATATCCCCCTTCCTGGTTACCACTCCACAACCCCCACCCCATCTTCTCCTTCCCCCTCCACTTTGCCTCTGTGAGGGTTCTCCTCTACCCACATACCTACTCCTGCCTCAGCCCTCTAGCATCCCCCTACACTGGGACATCAAGCCTCCTCCCCATTAGTGTCAGATATGGCCTTCCTCTGTATCTGGAGTCTTGGCTCCCTTCACATATACTCTTTGGTTGGTGGTTTAGTCCCTATGAGCCCTGCATGGTCTAGTTAATTAATATTGTTCTTCTTATGGGGTTGCAATCCCCTTCAGCTCCTTCAGTTCTTGCCCTAGGTCTTCCATTGTGATCCCTGGGCTCAGTCCAATGGTTGGGTACTAGTAGAACCTCTCAGGAAACAGCCATATCAGACTCCTGTCAACAAGCACTTCTTGGCATCAGCAATAGTGTGGGATTTGGTGTCTGCAGATGGGATGGATTGCTAGGTGGGGCAGTCTCTAGATGGCCTTTTCTTCGGCCTCTGTTCCATTTTATGTCCCTGTCTTTCTTTGGACAGGAGCGTTTCTGGGTTAAACATTTTGAGAAGGTTAGTTATCCCATCCATTAACTGAAGGTCATGCCTATCCACTGGAGGTGGTCTCTTCAGGTTTCATTTTTCCTTTGCTGGGTGCTTCAGCTAAAGTTTTTTCATGCTTTTACTAGCTTATGTGTAATTTCAGAAGAGTTGTAAAATATTCTATCTAACATTCTTAGTTGTTTTCCATTGAATATTAGTCTGGTTATTTATTCTGTCTCAATGTGAGAAACATTGTAGTTTTAATAAAATGCTCATTCATCTGTGAGATCAATTTATCTATTATACAACAATACGAAAATGAGGCAGGCTAATATTTATTCCTCTGTATTCTTTCTCTAATTTTATGTTTTTAGAATTTCATATGAGTACAGCATTTACATAATTTTTATCTATCCTTCTATTCCTTCCAAATCCTTCCTCCCCAACTTTCTCACAAACTAATGACCTCCTCTATAATTATTGTTACAAAATACTGAGCCTATGTAATGTTGCTGGTATGTACATGTATACTGTTCAAGTATACTGACCACTTAGAATGGGATATCCTACCATGTCGATATCCACCCCTAGGGAGAACTGACTCTCCCTCTCTGTAGCCATTGATTACCCATTGCTCTTCATCTAGAGGTGGGGCCATGTGGAAAGTTAACCATTCACATTGGCATGTTATTATGCAGGTCATGTTTAAATAATCATATTGTTGAGGTTTCACACTGTTTTAAATTTTCTATAAGAGATAATATTTTTATGAAAGTAGTTTTCTTACAGTTTTGTTTGTGGAGAGTCAAAAGCTTGAACTTGACTGTTGTTTTTTTAAACTCTTCTCCCAGAAATCATTTTGACAGATTCATATACTATTTTTGAGGAGCTACTTTTTATACAGAGTTAAGGTAGGCCTTTGTAGCTTTCCATCAATGGGAGAGCAGGAATAATGGGATGGAATGAAATGTCAATGAAGGAAATGTCTATTGTACCAAGAGATACAATTGTTAGCATTCAAGAGGCTCAGTGAAAGCATTCTGCAAGTTCTGAGCTAGACAAGCTGTCTTCCTTTAACATGGATTAGGAAAACTTCAGTGCAGCAAGAGGCATTTGAGCTGGTTCTTTTCAGATAGACAGTAACCAGTTGTTTTAATGGAGGATGAAGAGGAGTCATGCTTTGGCATCAATTCATAGAAGTGGTTAAGTTTGTCTGGAAGCTCCTTTCATAGATACAGACTTTTACAGATAAACATGGCAGTCACTAACTCCATGTGACCTCTCAGCATGTGGTTCCTGAACTACAATTACTAAACTGATTTTTGTTTTCTGTAAGTAGTAAGGAAAAATTTGAACATAGAAACTGATACCATGTTCCTTTTTGAAAAAGCATTGACTATGGCAATCTATATTTCCAAGTATACATTTTGTGAAATCAAAATCGAGGTCATATATTTCTATATTTTTATTAGCCAAAAGGCCAAGAAAGATAAGATGAAATATTTCAAATGAAAATTTATTATCTCAAATGAAATGTGCTGTAGCAATGTAAAATATATTTTCAGTGAGTAGTTTTCTTACACTGTTTTTATGTCCAAATGATACTATTTAGGCTATTTGAATTAAATGAGATAAATGCCTACTTATTTTATGTTTTCACATTGGCTACGGAAACATTTTAAATTATATGTGTGAGTTGTATCATCCTTCTATTGGACAGTGCTACCCTAGAGACAAATTTGGAACATACAGTGAGGCTATCTTGAGAAAATTTTGCTAGTTATTTAATTTCTCTCCGCTAAAGATTGCTTTTTTCCTATGTATCTTACTTCATCCTGGCAAGGACAGCGTGATTTTGGAACTGCATGAAAAGATGTTATCTCAGTAGCAAATAGCTTAATAACTACATTTTGATACTTATACTTCAAGACATAGAGACAAATGTGGCAGAGACCATATACCTGGCTGACTTACACAACAAGAATTAGCAAAGGTGGTTATAAGAATGACACCTGTAAGCTTTGGTGAACTCTAAAGATGGTTATGTGGTGCACTGGCCACATTGAGAAATAAGACAGGTGAATGGTAGGAGTACTGAAGCCAAGAAATTGTTTTAAGCTTGGCAGACTGTTCTAACGATGCTGTGTTCTCAAAGACTGGCTTCAGATGTGAAAGCCTCTTTTTAGCATCTGCAGAATCACATATCTGTAGGAGATAGATGCTCCGGTTCTTTTTCAGCCAAGTTTCTTTCTTTCTTTTTTTCTGTAAGGGGGATTGCTAGGAAGAAGTGGAAGGAAAATTGCCTGTAAATGTTGGTGTTTTTCTGTACACAGTCCTTTCTGTGGTTAAAGTAAAAGGGGCAATTTTCTAAAGAGAAGTCTAAGGAACTCCTAAAGAATTATTAAAGAAAATGAACAGTAAATAAAAAAGAGAAACAGAATTGGAAACAAGACTGGAAAATTCTTTGGCTTTGCAGTCGAACTTGTTTGGCAGTTACAGAAGATAAGAAATGAGGAGGCTTTGGCCAAGATTTGTTCAATTTATAAACAGGTAAGAACATCCTGTGCCTTTTCCTCTCTAATTATAGTTTGTGGGTATTTCTTTGAGGTTTAAGACATCTGTTTCTTTGCCTTTTGATATGTTGTGATGTGTACATTTTGTTTTTACTTGTGATTTACTTTCCATTTTCATGTCTGTGTGCAATAAAATTAATCCCATGATCGTAAGGTGCTTAACAGGAAAAGCTCAGCAAGATGCGTTAGTATTGGCTACATAGCAATTTATTTTAAAGAGAAGTTAATACTTCCTGCTGACTTGGAGCTTTGCAAATATCTGCTTTGGAGTGAAATTTGCTCCTCTTCCTGGAACATACCTTTCTCATCCAGGTCATTTTATGGTCCAAGATGGCTGTTGCTATGACAGCCATCACAGCCATATTAGAGGCAATGGAGGAAATGACAGTTCTGATGGATTTCTGAGAAGCTCCCTTAAAGGTTCAGCGTAGGAGACTTTTCAGAAATCCACTCAAATTGTTACTCATAATTTACTGGCCAGAACCATTAGCTGGGTGTGTTGAATAGTTTTATGTCAACTCGAAACAATTAACGTCACCTGAGAGGACGGAACCTTAATTAAGAAGAAAGATGCTTCCAGCCCTGTCTCTTCTCTGCATAAGTTTTTGTTCTTTTCTCTCTCCTTTCCTTCTGCCTCCCTCATGGTGTCATCCCTGGAACCTGTAAACAACAATTCCCATTAAGAGCATATAGGTATATGTGTGTGTGTGTGTGTGTGTGTGTGTGTGTGTGTGTGTGTGTGTGTGTGTGTGTGTGTGTATCTCCAGAAGAACATGCTGGAGGCACAGCTGTAGAGCATTTTCTTAATTAGCAATTGATTCAGGAGGGTCCACCCCATTGTAGGTGGTGCCAACCCTGGACTGGTGGTCTTCCAGGCTGAGCAAACCATGAGGTGCAAGTTAGTAAGCAGAACTCCTCAATGGCCATGCTTCAGCCTCTGCCTCTAGGTTCCTGCCCTGTCTGAGTTCCTGTCCTGACTTCCTTCAATAACAGACCATGATGCTGCAATGCAAACCAAATAAACATTTTCCTCCCCAAATTGCTTTTGATCATGCATTTTAATCAAAATGAATATACTTTGGTTAAACATGTGTTCCCCAAATAATACTGGGATTCTCTGACCAAGAGAAAAATATAGGCTCTGGGAAAAAGCAATAGTTCTGTATAAACGTACATATAATTGATCACCTTGAATACATACTCTGCCCACATGGCTGCTTGTCATTTTATTTTTTGAGTAACTGCTAACCAGTGATTTGATGTCACAAAATTCTGGTACTGGAAGCTTCATTTGGAGACAAGAAATGGCCAGTTGGGACTCTTCCTTATTAGTGATTTCATTTAGATTGTTTTCATATATGTATATATTATAGTAAATGTCTACTGTATTAGGTTTTTATACTATTCCACAAATGTCTCTTTATTTTATGTATCTCTCTGTATTCCCTCCCACAAGCCCCTCTCCTCTTCCAACTTGATCTTCTCATTCCAGCTTCTGCTATACATCCATAACTATCTATTCCATTTCCCTTTCTTACGACCTGTCTTTTCCCTCTAGTCCCTTACTCTATATCTACCCTCTGTGGTTCTATGGATTATAGCTTGGTTATCGTTGACTTAATAGCTAATAGTCACATATAAGTGAATGCATACCCTATTTTTCATTTGGATTCTGGGAGGCCTCACTCAGCTGACTTTTTTCTGGCTATAACCATTTACCTTCAAATTTCGTGACATTATTTTTAAAGGGCTGAGTAACATTGCACTGTGTAGATGTACCATATTTTATCTATTCTCTTGAGGAACATATAGGGTTTCCCCTCAGTTTCTGGCTATTATGAATAGAAAAGGAGTGAACATCGTTGAGCAAGTATCTTTATGGTTTAGTGGAGTGTCCTTTGCACATATGCTTAGGAGTGGTATAGCTGGGTCTTCAGGTAAATCAATTCCTAACTTTCAGATAAATCACTATATTGATTTCCAAGGTGACTGTAAAAGTTTGCATTGAGCTATCATTTTTGTTATTGATTCTAGCCATTCTAACAGATGAAAGATGGAATCTCAGAGTCATTTTGGCTTGATTCGCATGTCCCTGCTGGATGTTTCTCATCCGTTTGAGTTTCATTTACTGAGAAGTCTCTGTTTAAATCTGTAATTCATTTTTTTAAAAAATGGACTACTTGTTTTTAGTTTTTTGGGGTTTTTTTGATATCTAGTCTCTTGAGTTTCATATACATTTTGCAGTTTAGTCCTCTGTCAGATGTGTAGTTGATGAAAATCTTTTCCTGTTCTGTAGGCTGCTGTTTTGTCCTATTGATGGTGTCTTTTGCCTTACAGAAGCTCTTCAGTTTCATGAGGTCCCATTTATAAATTGCTAATCTTAGGGCCTGCATTAACACTGAGGACAAAGCAAAGGAAAGAAGTGGAAGAACCATCACATAAGTTGCCACAGGCTTCACTTGTGCACTGTTTCAGTCATCCATGGCTTATTGCAAATACCTAGGAGAGTTTAGCAAAGTACTCCTAGGAATGGAGCTTTGGAAATTTGTAATACAAATGATATTACATGAAGTTAAAATGTTTCTGCACAAGAAGGGAAACAATCAACAAGTGAACTAAAAGCTTACAGAAGGGGAGACAATCTTTATATCTGATGCAGGTTAATATCTAGAATACAGAAAATAAAAAATTCCCAATTACCCAAAACAAATGATAAGGTCAATAAGTGTCATAATGAAATGAACAATTTCTAAAACATAAATTACTAGCAGACAAGAAACATGTGAAAAATGTGTTACATCCTTAGCTATTCGAGGAGTACAAATTAAAACTATTTTGTGATTTAGTCTTAGCCAAAGTCAGAATGCTTATCATTATGTAAATTAATAACAAATTCTGGTGAAGGGAAAGAGGAATGCTTATTTACCATTGGAAAGAATGTAAACCAGTTTAGACACTGTGGATATCAGCATGGAGGTTTCTCAAAACAATGGAAACTGGAGCCATCATATGTGCCATCTATATCATTCGTGGCTGAAAGAACTTCACATCAGTATACCAATAAGATACTTGTACATTCATGCTTAATATAACACTCTTCACAATAGCCAAGAGTCAGTGCCACCTGACATGTGTGTTGGTAGATGAGCGAATAGAGAAAATTCATCATGTATGCACAATGGCATTTTATGCAGACATACAAATGAATGAAATTGTGTTTCTGGTAAAGGGGTAAAACTTGGCATTCTGGGTATTATTATATTAATCAAAATAATACAGACAAACAGTACATATTTTCTTTCATTTATGAGTCCATGAGTCCTTGATATCGTGTGTGTGTGTATGTATGTGTGTGTGTGTGTGTGTATGTGTGTGTGTGTGTGTGTGTGTGTGTGTGTGTGTGTGTGTGTGTGTGTGTGTGTTAAAATCAGAAGTGAGATTGTCTAGGTGGAAGGAAAGGACCAAATAGAAGGGAGAGAAATGGGAGAGGATAAGACAGCAAATATGGTCAAAGTACACACATTTGAATAAAAATGTCTTAATGAAACCCATTGCTATGTACAGTGAATATACATCAGTCAAAATGTAAGACTTGGGAGTAAATGCATTCTAGAGCTCTTACTGCACAGCTTACAAACATGAATCCTATATAATTACAAACTTTGTATTTTATTTGAGACTTGGGCGATCAGATACGTCATCTCATATCTCATTAGAAAAACCCAATTGGTCCCTTTGTATGAAATCATCAAGCAGCATGACTATAGCATTTTCTCCTTGATTGATTCACTCCACTGCAAAATCACTGCTACATTCTTCTTGTGTCAGTCCTTTATCATGGCTGAAATAAATTTGGAAAGTGATTTCAGATGGTTGGGAAGAAGGAAACGCAAGGGCGCCATTACTACTCCGAACAAATAAAGCAAAGGTCATTTTCCCACAGCATCCTGAGGCTTGATGTTAATCTGGGGCAAACACAGTTGGATATTTCTTTATGAAGAAAGCACTGCTGTGTCTGGTGGAGAAATGCAGCAGCTCACTTTGACCCGGATATGACTCAGCTCAGGTCATATCTCTCTGCCTCAAATCTCAGAAAGAATTAAATGTGTGCAATTTTACAAATTGGGGTGTCTTTAAAAGCAACAACCTTTTTTAAAAAGCACAAGAAGGAAATGTTCCATCTACCTTGTGCTAAAAGGACAGGAGACACAGTTACTTTCTGTATGACCCTAGTTCCTTTTGTGTGTCATAAATATTAGATTTGAAGGAAAATATGGAAAATAGTCGCCCCAATTAAGAAGGCAGCATTGTGTTAATTTCCTTCCTTGCAAGTTGGCAGTTGAAGAGAGAAAATATTTTGACACCTAGAGATGTTACTGTCCAACCTCCAACCTCCCTCCTGGCCCTGAGCTGTTCTCTGTCTAAAAGGTGACTTTTACGGCACTTTCTGGTTAGACTTGATCTATTTCTCTTTGACAGGGGTTTCTGGTTCTTGTCCAACAGAGCCTGCATTAAGGAGACTTTGGTGGCTGCACGAATCTAAACTCCAATCACATCTTTCAGCATCCTCCCTCACCTATGAGACAGGAACGTTGTTTTCTTGATAAGATTCTGCTGAGCTGTCCTGTACACAAGATAATTTGTTTCATCATCCTTGAAATGCACTTTCAAAGCCTTCCTGTGATATTAAAGAAGCAATCTGTACTTTGGAAACATCTGGGGAAAGAACAAGTTTGCCCACTCTGTCGTCTCTGTAATCTAGCAGCCATTTAGTAAGCAAGACATCTTTGAGCTGCTGTTATGAGCTTAGAAAATGTGCTATTCGTTCAGGATATAGATGTAGAAAGCACAGATATGCCCTGCATTTGCCCAGGTAATAGACAGAGAACAGCCCAGATTGTACTTTCTGTCTCTCTCATTTCATGACCATGCTCCATTCTAGTTCTCCAATGTTTGTTTTTGGTTGTTTTTGTTTTTTGTTTTTTGTACTGAAACTCTTACACTTACTCATCCCAGCTATTCCACTTGAGTTTTTACTCTTCTTAAAAGTCTGATGATTAGTAACTGGGAAGATTTCCACATGGCAGTCTCCTCTCTGTGTGTTTCCTGACCCACATGCATGAGATTGGATCATTTGATCAGTTTTGCAGCACAGTGTCTAAAAAAGCTATATATATATATATATATATATATATATATATATATATATATATATACACACTACTTCTTGGCTGAGGTGGTAAATGACTCTCCAGCTTTTTTAAGTGCTCTATGAGACATCTCAATTTGGATGTGTTCTCGATCAGTGAAAGTGCATGGGCAACTAAGGGAAGCAGAACCCATCACCAGATCTAGTTAAAACTACAGCAACACTAAAAAAAATATTTTTATTGTATGAAGCCACCAAAGTTTTATGGCCAAGAATCTGTCACCACCATAGAACTTAACTGACTCTGATTAAACAATCCAATAATAGTAGAAACTAGTATTTCCTCCATTTTAGAAATGATGTCATTGACACATATAGAAGTAATGACTTACTGATGACTACATAGCTGGTGAGAAGCAGCATTGAGAGTCAAACTCAGGTAATCTAGCTCTTCTGATTGTGTTTAATCCCCATGATAAGTTGCATGGGAAACACAAATGGCAAGCATGTGAAATAATTAGATTAATACAAAGGAAGTACAGTGAAAACTCTCAGCCTGGGGATAAATACAGCATAATCTTAATGAAACTTAGTAGTGTATTCAGTTTCCATGGTTAAACAATAGAGCACCACAGCCAGTGGATTAAAATGGCATGAGTGTGTTTTTCCATACTTTCTTGGTCAGAAATTCAGGCATACCTAACTGGATTCCCCATTCAGGATTTTATAAGACCACAAAGATGGCATCATTGAGGATTTGGGCTTAGCATCCTTTTACAAGAATTATAACACTGGCCGAATTTAGTTCTTTGCCATTGTAGAACTAATGCCCCTCTTCCTAAGGCCCCCTTTCTTACAAGTTGTAAACTATTGGTTTGCTAAGCCTCTAGAGGACCTCAACATTCATTGTCATATGGCCATGTCACAGATTCTCTCATGATATGGGCATTTACTTCTCCAAACCTTGTAGGAGACTCTCTCAGGTCAAGTACTGTTCTTGGATAATATGACATTATTATGGGAATAGCATTCCATAACTATGGCCATATAAGGCATCTTAGTTAAGGGAGAGTTTGTCCTGTTTATTCCATGATCAATCAAAATTGTAGAAAAGAAGTAATTACAGTATACTAAAGGATGGGGGTCTTGTGGGTCATCTTATAATTCTGCTGACCACAACCAGTGAACAAAGTGAAGTTGTTTTACCTTATCCTTAGTCAAATTCATTGGATACTCACACAATCAATGTAAAACAGATTTGAAATCGCTGGAGGGAATAATTGTCTATTCTATATAAGTCATGTGTCAAGGAAAAATGAAGAACTAAAGACAAGTCACAAGCTTGCGGTTACCATGAATTGAGAATGTGGTTAAATATAAACAGATGTCCTGGTTGAAATTAGGTATTATGGAAGCTTCTGGTTGTTCTATTTGGGGTTGTTTGACATATTTGAGGTCTTTTGTACTTCCATATGAAATTTAGGATTTCTTTCATACTTCTGTGATGATTGTCACTGGATTTTTAATGGGGGAATCACTTGGAATATGTACATCACTTTAGATAATATAGCCATTTCCATAATATTAATTCTGCACATTTATGAACATGGGAAGTCTCTATATTCTAGTGTCTCCTTTGATGTTTTAAAGTTTTTATTGTATATGTCTTTGGTTCTTTGGTTAGCTTTATTCTTATAGGATTTACTTTTTGAAGCTCTTGGGAATGTGGTTGTTCCCCTGATTACTTTTTCAGCATTTCCATTATCAGTACATAGAAAAGTTATTGATTTTTGTTTATAGTAGCTCAAGAAAAGACACTTGGACAAAAGATTCAAAAATAAACCCGCACCAGCAAAGCCACTGGATTTTTATGAAGGTATGAACTATGTGTATTAGAGAAAAGCCAACCTCTTTTAACAAATGGTGTTGAAAAAACTGAACACACATGTATTAAAGAATGAAAGTAAATACCAAATCAAATCAAAATGAATCAATGACTTTAACATTAGGTCTGAAACTTTAAAATTGCTCCAGGAAGACATATAGAAGCACTTTAAGATATAGGTATAGGCAAGAAACCTCTGGAAATACTTGACCAGCTACGGAAATAAAAATTGATAGATGTGGTTGCATGAAACTAAAAGGTTTTTTACAGCATATGAAGCAAAAAGATTAAAGAGTTGACCTACTAAATGGAAGAAAAATTTATTAGCTTTATCTCTGACAGGGGATTCATTTATAGAATATATGAAGAATCCGATCTACAAAATAGAAATAATTTAGTCAATAAATTAGCAAAAGAAATGAACAGAGGGCCACTATATGAAAATGTGTTCAATATCACCAGCTATCTGGGAAAGACAACCCCAAACTTCCTTAAGATTCCCTCTCAATTTAGCCTATTATTAACAAACTAAGCAAGCAAGCAAGTAAACAAGCAAGGGAACAAACAATTAAAAAACAAAACAAAATGCTATGGGGATGGGGCTAGAGGAAGAATTATGCATACTTCTGGTGGGAATGTAACATCCTATGACCACTAGTATGGAGGCTTCTCAGAAAACTAAAACTAGGCAGGAAGTAAAATAAAATCCTGCCATTTAGAGGGAAATAGAAGGAATTGGTGATAATCATCTTAAAGAAAATAAGTTACAGCTAAAGAGAAAAATATCAAATTTCTCTTGTAGAGAATCTAGATTCATGTATAAAAATATATTACATGAAAAGTGAAGGGGGACTCTAAAGGAAGAAGTCAAGGGAGGGGACAGAAGATACATGGGGGAAGAAGACATAATCCAAAGTTTTATCCCATTTATAGAATCTAGATGATTTATATGTGACATGAAACCAAAAGGGAAATGATTTAGAGAAGAGAATAGAGACCAGTGATATGAGATTGGACAGTGTACAATGATAAGAGTGTGAAAATCTTACAATGGAATCAATTATTTTTCATGTTAACCCCCAATCTATATTTAAAGCAGGAAGACAAATTTAGCATGTACTTTCATTACACAATACAGCACACAAAATAATGGGTTGATCATTTACTAATTTTTTCTTACTTCCATTTTATATTTTCAAAAAACAGTAGTACATATCACAGAAATGTCATTGAAATTCAATTTAATTAATATTCAGTAAATTTAGGATTTGGACAGAAGGATCCATAGTTAGGAAGATACGTTGCTTCTCCAGATAACCCAAGTTCAGTTCCCAGGACACATGATAATTGGGTTACAATTATCAAACAAAGCAAAATCTATAACTTTATCTCCAAACCCAAGGGATATGACAGCTCTGGCCTCCACAGGCACCTACACTCATGTGGACTTAAGCACCTATGCATAAATTAATAAAAATAAATCTTAACAAACTAAAGCTAAATGGCACTTGGCACATATTCTTCTTTTTAAGGACAGTGTAATTTACTCAAATTATAAAGCAAATTTATAGGTGGCTAGTTGTAGACAGTGTGTGTGAAATTATGTTGGTATCTCTTGCTGAGCACTCTCCCCCTCCCCCATACATCCACGTTCCAATGTCTTTCTCTTTGAGTTGATTATTGGTGCATCTTATGCTGTATATTTTATATGATCTTGCTTTGCAGATAATATATATTTCCTTTTTTCGAATTGAAGACTATGGTAATCTGGTGTTGAACAAGTATCCTTTGTCCCACAGCTCCCATAGCCATTAGCTTGCTTTACTTATTTATTTATTTATTTATTTATTTATTTATTTATTTATTTATTTATTTATTTATTTTTACCAATAATGTCTTTTAAAATTAGATATGTACTTTGTTGTTTCATGCATAATGTTACTGACCCATAATAGACTATACTATACTAAAACTTGAAGTTGTATATGTGCTAGGAAATTAAAAATATCAGAATTGACTTTACCATTATACTTATTTTATCTCAGTGACAACAAATGGAACCCATAATAACTGTCAGGTATGTCTATCTCTTTTTCAATCTAAACCTCATGGAGACCCACTCTGATGACTCCAATTGATGCCACTTGTTCTGACTTCTTCTTCCCATTTCCTCCTGATGCTTCACCATCCTGCTGTGCTTGTAATTTTCCCTTAGTATTTATCATTGTCTAACATACAAAATATTTACATATCATTAACTCTTAATTATCTGTTTCCATTTTTCATCATGTATCTGCCATGGACTAGGAATCGTTATATAATATTGTTTTGGTTGTATATTGAACTTTTAAAACAAAGTATAAGGTATAACCAATGCTCAGTAAATGCTTGCTTAAAGAAAGACCTCTCTACCTCTGGCATTGTACTTTTATTTATACAGCCAACCCTCACAATAAAATCATGCGATGTAGATAAGTATCACTATCATTTAATGGAAGAGCAAATTTGAGATATTGTAGCTTCAAGACACATAGTTGACATGACTCCACAACACACAGTTTTGTCTATAGGTTGCTATATTGGGGCCTTCCAAAGACAGATGTGCTGAGTCAGGCATTATTGCCCAGCACTGGTAACCCACAAACAATTTGTATGTTTACCCACATTGGGTTTTTGATTCATTGGCTTATGCCAAGTCAATTCCTTATTTTTACCCTGTTGCATTTCAAAGTATGAGAGTGGCAGGCTGCCGAGGCATATTTCTGAAGAATGAGCTCATTTCCTGGCCTGCATCCTTGCTAAAGTCTTCAGTAAATCTATTGAATCTATTGCAGAAGGTTGGACACCATCACATTTATGGTATCTTTATTTGTAAATAAATAGCAAAACCAGAAGAATCAAGATTTGATCATTGAAATAACAATTTGAATCAGGAACCTTTCATTAGACAAGATTGCGCTTACTTTTGTTAATATTTTTAAAATTAAAATGTTACTTTATTTACATTTGTGTATATATGTCTTTGTGTGTCTGGGGTTATGCACATGCATGGAGGTCAGATAATAGCAGTTTGCATTAAGTCAGTTCTTCTCACCACATCACTCCTGGGGATTGAACTCAGATCCTCAGACTCAGCAGCAAGTTTTTTACCTTTTGATCTATCTTTCCAGCTCAAGACTATGTGTTCCTACTGTAATATCTCACATCGAATATTATTTCCTCCATTTTTGAGACCAAGTCTATCTCTCACATAATACAATTTCCAGTCATGGACACTAGAAATTCAACATGAATTCCTTTCTTTATTCATCTTGTAACAGGTTTCCCACAACTATACATAACAACAAAAATTGAATTCAGAAGTGTTGTTTGCGAGACAATCCTAGTAGCACACTGAGGAAATATGGGGATGAGAAAGACATAGAAGGAAAGCCAACAAAGATATTAGCGAGTCAGTGGTCAGTGACTGACTGGGACTCAGTTCTACTGAGTCTTCAGGAAATGTATGCTGAACATATGTCTTTGAGATATGATGAAGCAGGGGCATGTACGCCATTTTCTGTACTCTTCCCTGTGCTACATCCATTTCTCTAGCTGCATGCAGGGATCCTGCTACTACTGCGTGGCCAGACAATTGAACCAAGACAGAATTAAGGTAGGTGTGTTTGCTATCCAGTTTACATTAAAAGTGATACTGCTCTGGGGATCAAAAGGTTAGCAGAGCTACCACCCGTTATAAGCATTTCAGTTCTGTAGCGTCAGATCATCACTTGTAATGACAATCACCTGATGACAGCTGACATGAATCCTTTAGGTCACCTTAGCCAGGAAATGATGGAGAAAATGACAAAACTCGATCTGCTGGGTATTTACTAAGGAGTAATTGTCCTTTCATCTCTGAGTCAGGTGTATCATGTCTTTTGCCATTATCTGTGAAACTGTGACAGGATGACTTGTTGGCTTACAAGTAGGGTAAAATGTCAGACCCCTCACATTTTTGGGAGACATTTACAGCAGACCCAGCGGCTACGGATAAGTTTCTAGCAGTGCTTGCTATAGCCATTGTTTCTTCTGCTATTGTCAAATATCTATTTTATCTTATATGTTTGGTTGAACATCAGAGCTTATTACTGCAATCTGCTAAGTACTATTAACACCATTTTAATAATTAAAAGAACAAAATATTGGGAGAGGGGAGCACATACACATTTACTGTCCATTGAATGCTCATTATGCCTTTCATTTTTCAACCCCCAGAAAGCTTTTCCATTTGGAGATATAACATCTTGAATGTAATATACATATGTGATAATGAAACATAATGAACACAGCAATTATTTTTATTAAATTATGCCAAATATTTAGGAAATGTTGAGGTGTGTATTTTGTAATGGGAGTTGGATGTTTGAGTTTTCATACCAAAAATGTTTGCATACCAAATACTATTTCCTTCATCATTGAAACTCTATCACATAGCAAAGATGTCAGTCATGATTACTAAAATTCAGCACAGATCTACTTTTGTCTTGTTTTTTCAAACCATACCATGACAATAGTATGTTCCCATTTTCAAGCAATGCCTTTATGCTTTGTGGAAGGCAACAAATTTTCATTAGGGTGTAGCTTTCTGGATTACTTCTTCCCTTAGCCTCTGCCACTAGTCAACTTGACTGGGTAGTTGAAATTCTTTCTTCTAACATGTTAAGATCTGTAAGTTAATTCTGACTCGCTTTGAAGTTATCTTTGTCCTTTTCATTATCCTTGTAACAGTATCTAGGTAGTACAATTCTATCTACTTACTTCTGTTTTCTTTCAAGAAAATCTTGGCCATCCTTATCTTTTTCTAATTCAGTTCCATGACCAATAGTCAATTGGGAATTTGATTAAATTTTATCAAATATGCAAAAATTAAGGAGAATTGACATCCTTACTATTTTTGTACTATTCATATGCAGGGAAAAAGTTTTTTCTCACTATTTCCTGGGTGTCTTTTAAAAGTCAAAATGTCAAAATTTCTTACTTAAAAGTCTTGACTATTTTGATATTTTGAAAAGCACATTACACATGATTCTATAATTATAAATGGCACAATTTCTAATATTATATTTTACCACTGGTGGTTGAAAAATTATACAAATTGTTGGTTTTGTAAATTGAAATGACTGCACTTGTACTGTCTGTAGATCATGACTACAGGTTAGAAATTTTTAAAAAAGAACTTCACATATATCACTTCATTTGATTCTTCCAAAATAATCAGTCGCACTTTAGAAATTAGAAAATAGAGCCAAAGATTTTATGTGACCACTCATACATGCCAAATGATTGAGGTCGAAGAATCTAGGCTTTTGTATTCTTAATTCACACAACCCTCTGCCTCCTAAAATCCCCACCCTTAAAAAGGAAGTAGAAACTACAGAGAGATGATAGTATCAGGAGGGTAAAAGGAAAAGAGGAAAATAATTTCATTTGCCATGTGAACATCAAAATAGTGCAAATCTGCCAAGTCTTGATTTATTAGCCAGAGGGACTTACAAATGCATTTTTCATTTTACCAAGTTACAAATTTCTGCATCACTGCTATTTATAAACGTTACCATCTCAGTTTTGTTTCATTGCTACTGACGTAAGGAAGTCATTGACAATACATGTATGAGTGTGATCACATCCCCTGCTACTGTTTCGGATAGTCACTTTGTAAGGAGTAGGAACTCACATCAGTAATCATCCTTTGTCTCGCAATACTTTTGTAGGATGACAAATAGGTCACTGAAGAGTCTAGTCCTGTTTATAGCAGCCATTATTTCCACTGGAAAAGCACAATTTCTTTTGTTTTCATCCTGCAGAATCTGCTAAAGTACTTTAGATTTTTGGATCTGGTAAGAATGGATCCCATTTCTTTCTGTGGTTATTTTCAAAAGATGACCTGGAAAGCAAATGATGGAATTTCCATTTGGTGAACATAGGAATTTCTTCCTTCACCTAGGAGAATGTGGTTCATCTTCAACGTCCAGTTGATAAATTGGATTTTGTCCAGGGGGCAATCAGGGAATATAATCAAGGAAAACTCATGGGAGAGCAATTGCTATTGTCCATGTTTGTAATAAAGATCTGATGAATCTCTACATTGTGCTTAAAAAATGTGTATAAGAAGACAATCAGTTTCTATTCCAACCAAGGTTAATTCACTATTGACCCAAGGCCTGTGATGATTCCAGCTATAAGAAAAACTGGATTGAGGGCTACATACTGAGTAATAAACACTTTACCTAATCTCTGGCCTGTGTCATGAAGAACTTTCCTGGGCAAGGTGGACTAAGATGCTCTCACTTTCCAAGTTACTCCAACATAGAACCATCTGTTTCACATGGAAATGGAAATTGAGGCTTTACAAGTAGGACTTCCAGCTGAGAGTGGCTATCCCATCAGTAAATGAAACAGCACCAGCCTAATCAACTCCAAAAACTGAAAACCACATTCTGTGATTCTTTCCAGCACAAGCCCATGTGGAAACTCACTATAGGAAAGCCTCTAATGAAATCAGATGCCAGATTGTTGAAAAGCCTCCTCAAGGGGGAAAATACTGTTTTTTTAAAATCATATAGTTATTGTCTTTAGAAATTATTACACCCTTTGCTTATTTGAAGACAAGAATGTAAGATGCCCCTTGCTTTTTTTTTCTTTAGTACTGCTACTCTGAAGAAAGTGTTTTATTGCTTCTAGTTCACAAGTGCTTTTAGAGAAAATGAGCTTCATTTTGGAAAGCTCCATGTGAGACTGTCAATTTTTGAAATGAACCCTCAAGAAATGGCTCTTTTGGTTTCTGGAACAGCATGAGACAGAGCCAAGGAAAGAAGATAAAATAATACCTGGGATGCAAACATCACAAGAGATTTGTCTGGAAGACATACTATTAACCCATCTTGAAATATAAACATTACTAAAAGTAAGAGCTGACATATAACTTTGTTTACTTTCCTTAAAAGTACACAAAATAAGTAGATTTATGAGCCATATACTTTGAAAGGCTTGGGAGTATATTATGTAACTCGCACAGCTTAGATTTGAAGACTTGAAAACTACTGTTGCTTCTATCACAAGCAGTTTTGAAACAAATCAAGCCTTCTACATGAACTTCTTCAGGACATCAAAATGTTCAAAATAAAGAAATACTGCCCACTGTTTTTGTTCCTTTTCCATCTACCACCACCCTCAGCCTCTGTGACCGAATCCCAAGCATCTATCAAGTGCTCAGAAATCTCAAGAAACAGTTTTGCATGACTGAATTCCCCATGAGAGCAAGAGCATACTGAAGCTGAGGCAGTCAAAAGGCGTTTACTAATTTGAAAGGGGGAATATCTAGAAACATCCTTAAATTTTGCAAAACACATTCGTATGTTCATTGGTTCCTGCCTGAGTGTGCTTTGCTGGTGCCTACATAGAAGCACCTCAAACATAACCTGTGGAGTGCACCAGTGAGGAATAACTATGGAGACCTAGGCCATGGCAACTTCGCCAAGCTAAAAGAGTAATTGTCAATCTCATTTAGCTTCTGCGTGGTTTGCTTTGCTATTTCCCTTAACAACTCAGTAGGCTTCCTGCCTTGGTCAGGCCTCAAAGGAGTACTAATAGAGGGAAGTTCTTATGCGGAAATGCCTGCTCCCATGGCAAAATCTCCCTAGAGCAAAACTCTGTTTCAAAGCATGCTTCTTGAATGAGTGCGACATTGAACATTCAAAAACTGGAATTTTAAGTGGTTTGTTGTTCACAGGCATGGACTCTTCTGAGTTATCTTTCTAAATGGAAGTGGCTGCAAAATATCCATATATAATCCATATCATAAGTTAAATTCAGATCAGTCGCTTTTATATGTTAGGACATTTAACACCTGAACACATTCCTGGATATTTCTTTGATTAGGTTATGTAGACAGAATTATTGTGTAGACTGTCAAACGTTATAGAAAAATGATGTGTTGTTCTAACCTGCCATATACCTACCTGTACAGAGTAGACGGTGAGTATTTCTTTAATGAATGAATGTCATAGGCACTTTGAGTGTATAAATAGGACATGTAAGTCTTCCGAATATGTTTATACTAAACTTCGAATTCTACCCAGAAAGTCTGGATTTGGTGATAATTTGTATATTCCTGCTTTTCTAAATTTTTGTGTGAGTTTCTTCTGTTATGCTTTGATTTTGTTCTGTTAAGTGTCGATTGACAAAGATCCTCTCAAATCATCTGGAAGTGGTTTTCTCACTTCAGTCGACTGGACTCTCCAGTCGGACAACACACTTAGATATGTAGAGGAATGTCACTGTAGTGGAGCAAATTATTAACCAGATGATAGGTGATCCTGGAGAAAGGGAATCAGAGAGGTAACGTGGGCACAAGATGGGGAATATACTACAGAAAGAAGCTGAGGAAAATAAAAGCTGAGGGCCCAGATGAGCGGATTTGCGACATCCCTGCATTTTACTTTTCAATAACTTTTCATCACAAAGTGACCTGGGCTATATACAAGGAGCCTTCAGGATTAATGCACCCACATCTCCACCATGTACGATGTTCTTTAAATACAAAGCCCCTTTTAGCGTGAAGAGTATGCATGCATTTAAACGCTTATCATCTTTAGTGATCAAGGGTTGCTTTCCTTAACTTCAGTGCCTGGATGCTTGGATTCCTCTGTTCAAGCAATTAGAAAACCAAGTCAGGTGGCACGAGGTGCCTGCACTGTGAACTCACAAGGGTAGAGGAAAGCCACTCTAGCTCTGTTGCTATGGTGACAAGTGGTTCTGCGTTTTGGTTCCAGGATAGTTATGCTTTCCATTTGGATAATTGTGAACAAAAAGAAGAAAGAAATGAAAGAAGTACCGAGGTATTTGCCCCACTGCTTGGCAGTCTCTTGAAAGAGGATTTGCTGGAATAAATCTTCCTTGAAACTTCATGTCTCTTTGGTTTTAGGACTACACTTTGTGTGCGGAATACAGAGTGTGTGTTGCGTGGGGTAGGTGATTTTATTGAATGAACTCTGTAGTATATACAAGTCCACCAGTCGGAATGTTTGAATCTCTTCCCTGGGCTTCCAGTAAAATGCCATCTTTTGGACCAGTGGTTCTCAGTGTGGAGTGAAAAGGTGGTAGAGAATTTTTGTCTCCCTATGAGGCATTTGTAATGCTTTTTAGACATCTTTGCTGTTACAAATGTGGTGAGAGTACTAATGATATAGACAAAGTGAAGGCCAGGTGTGCCACTAACCTTGCAATGTCTAGAATGAGCCCCACTACTCTACATAGTTACCAAGCCCCAAATATTCATAGTGCTAAAAATGAGAAGAAAAAAAAAAACCTCTTGGACCATGATCTTCATGTTTTTTGAACAACTGGCATTCATGAAGCAATACAACAGTTGAGTATGAATACATGTCAAAGGACTTTTTAGGCCAAGTTTTCAGATTGAGGCATTTCAGAAATATATCTTGGAACAGTTTATAAATGATTAATGTAAAGGGAAAAATCTTAAATATAGTGATCACACGGTGCTAATCCTGACAGAACAAAAATATCATTCCACTTTATAGCATTTGCTTTGAATTTAGTCTATGCTAGGAGAGCAATATCTAAATGGGAACATGTGCACTTAGTTTGAGAATGAGTTAACCAGACTTCCAGAGAAGTAAGCCTTTGAAAGAGAATGCCACCTTCCCATCAGTTTGGCATTAAATACACAAAGATAAAAGCAAAACAATTCTGTCATTGTCAACAACATCACTATTTGTTCCATATGGGTATGCAAATCTCACCTACATAATACAACACCTTTTAAAATTGTTTTAGAGAGACATCCATAAAGGAACAAGAACAAACCGCTTGGTATCTGAGGCTATTCTATGACAACTGTGAAACCACACAGGTAATAGAGTATGCTCATTCATCATTGGGTTGCTGTGGGGTTAAATTCTCACCCGTCATAAGGAAATGATATTACATTGTGTATTATTAAATCTTCAATGTTCCTTAGCAGAGACTGTGGAAACTTGGACAACCTGTCTTTTTTTCTCTAAGCCCAGGCTTCATGCCATGTTGTCCCAGAAATATTTTGTCACAGACCTTCCCAAAGCACCAGTGCTCACTCAGTCAACCAGTGATAAATCATGCTAAAATTTTGAACCCCTGGACTTCCATTCTCCTCTCATGAAGAAATATTCTCCAGAACCCCTGATGAATGCTATATGTGGCAATGGCTATAGATGTACAATTTTGGGAGTTGCTTCCCCTGCTTTCAAAAAAGCCAAGTGAAGGGAGGAGACACATGTGGAAAACAAATGATAACATTTTAACCAAGAACCTACACTTCCAGCGTCTTCCCATGGCTGGAAGTACACATTGGACTCTATGTGTTGGGAGAGGCTTCAGCCAAAGTGAAGTGACTTCAGTCCTTACCCATCAAGGCACATATTGCAAAGAAAGTAAAAAGAAGAGGGATTTACATATCTAAAAATTAACTAGTGTGGGGTACTCCAGGGACTCACAAGAACCATCCAGTGGCTGTTAGAATGTCAGCATTCTACTTCTGATAAGATGTATTTAATTGGAGTAGAGAGATGGCTCAGAGGTTAAGAGCACTGACTGCTCTTCCAGAGGTCCTGAGTTCAATTCCCAGCAACCACATGGTAGCTCACGACCATCTGTAATGGGAGCTGATGCCTTCTTCTGGTGTGTCTGAAGACAGCTACAGTGTACTCAGATAAATAAAAAAAGATGTATTTAATTGAAACATCCTCTGAGATGGGCTGGTTTTATTAATGGAGAGAGAATTGCTTGATTTTGCTAAGAAGGTAGAGTTGGGAGGGCAGGATGACGAGTGAAGAGACTACTGGTGATGACTAAACGGAAGTAATGAATTTGGGAGACATCTGACATAGACACATTGATGTTGAGCCTTTATGGATTAGGTCACGATGCTGATATTTTGATTGACAGAAGCAAAGGAGGCTTGTAGAGGATCCAATTTCTCAAGTTTTTCATAAGCATCTTGTTTCTTATCACCCAAGACAGTCATATAAAATAACTCAAAATAGTCTGTTCTCTAGTTTCTAAACGGCTCTTTGTCAAATTCTGGAGACATCAACTGACTCATGGATTAGATAATTGTATAAAGGTTAGTTGTTTCAGTGGGAAAGTCATGATAAATGGTAGAATGTTGGAATGGACAGTGTTTGGTATTGCACTGGTAAGTTTGAGATGCTCAGAGACTGTCTTTGAGAGTTAAACTCCCAGATGGTCTCTAGACCCGTGGTGGCTGATGAAAATGCATTCTCTGGAACCTCTATGGTCGGTTTCTCTATGAGAGAGGAGGTAGTATTAACTGGTGCAGATTGAAAACAAGATTTAGGAAGAAAAGTGGAACCTAAACCAAAAGTGGAAACTCCTGAAGTACCAATGTGATCATGTCCATTGCGCATATTTGTGCATTTTATGCCAATGTTCTTTATTCCATCACGAGGAGTGGGAGTGTATTTGAAATTGATTAGCAATAGACTCTAAGCCATTGCCATCAAACAACATATAGCTAGAATGGTTTCTGTAGCTAACCTTGACATGCTGGCCAGAAAGAAAGGCATAAGATTCAAGACAGAGCTCATTATCTGCTAGATAATCAAGACAGGAAAAGTTGAAGGTAATATTCATATCCAAGAATATTTGAATTGAAGATATAATGTTATAGTGAGAGTAGACATATGGGAAAGACTGGCCACGTTGGCTTGGAGATCAAAGGCATTCCAATTGATTTGTAATAATAAATGTAGAGAAGGATGTATTTCTTCTCCATGTATTTCTTTGGTCTGGTAATCTACTTTGGTTATAGACAAAATCTTTAACATAGAGGCTGTCTTACAGTGATTACAAGTACTTTACCATAGCTACACGGTATATGATTTTATCTCCAGTGTTTAAAAACACTCATCATAGCAAATCAAAATACCCTTGTATCAAGAAATGAATATATCATCCAAACTCTTTATATCAAATTTGGGCTATTTACATACATAGCAATAGATTAAGCTAATGCTTTGTAGAGTCAGCATGTTTTAAAAGTATGTTTTGCTAAAATCATGAGTTCTTGCTTTTTGATCATTTGCGTATTTTATTGCTACATCTGAAAAACATTTTTGATGATTAATTACATATACAAGTGCTCTTGTATAAAAATGTCTATTAAAGGGGCCCAGGGATCAAAGTCAAGGGTCAGTACAGTACTTCTATAAATGTTCAAAGAATAAATAGTTTCAGCTTTTCAGAAGAGAGAATCTGCCACAGCTACTCAACTCTAATGAAAACTGATAGACAGTACATGAATGAGTTGGAGCTGTGTGCCAATAAAACTTTATCAAAACAGTCAGTGGGCTATGCTTGATCCGAAAGAGTGAAGATGGTTGACCTCTATGATAAGAAAATACTCTAGTGAATTATATAATTTTGTGGGAAAATCAAGTCAAAATTTCAATAGATTTGCCTGTTTAATTTTGGCTTTAAAAAGATACCTGTCATAATTTGTTATAGTAATGAAGTAACATGGAAATGATGATGACACATGGATGTTTCTAGTTCCTGAAAAGTTTGTGCAAACCAAAGAGGTCCTAATGATCTGAAGTCATAGGTATCAGCTTGCCTACTAATTTACTCTCCTGATGGTCTATGTAGTTTCTCTCTAGTCTTTGATCAAGGCAGAGCATCTTATACTGAAGTATCATTTTCTTCAGCTGTGTAATTGATAGCTGTGTAATTGATAGGAGTTTCTTGTTGAAAATTTAGGGAACTCTAGAAAACTAGAAAAAAATCTGTTCCCAGCTTTTAATTAATACTTATCTTTCTATGATAAAAATTTGCCCTGTCCAAAATAATCTCTGACAAGCTGTTAAGAATCAATATTGTTCTCATGATTTATATGAAATACTGAAGTGGGAATATACTTATCCACAAATTAAATATCTAATCAAAATTATATGGTTTTGTTGTACCATTGTTTATATATTTATTATCAGGGTCTATTTAATATATACCATCTCAGTTGCCACTCTGATGTGGTTTTAATTCTTCAGTCAGGGTCAGGGCTGGGAGAGTTTTTAAGTCACCAGTCACCCTTTGGAGTTAAATTTCTGTGTACACTGGTCACCCAGGAATGGAATGGAATGTCAGCTTTCTGCCAACAACTCTTCTGGCTGCAAGAATGCCTCACTCCTTCCCTCCCCCCACTCCTCTCTCTCTTTTCTTCTCTCTTTAATGTGAGTCACATAGACAATTTATCTAAAGAAAGTGTCAATAGAAAAGCAATTGTTGAGAATAAACAAAGCTACTTGCATCCAAACCTATGCATATTGGAAAGTGGATTGTAAGTAGAATCTCCAGTCATCTTTTTATACATCAGAGAGGCAAGTTCCTAAACTTTTCATTTGAAATGTGTCTGGATGGCTACACTAAAGTCACCCTTTGAATGAAGATACCAGAAGTCATGTATTGCTTTTCTCACTCTGTATGTAGAAATACTCATCAGAGTAGTCAGATAGTGCGACAAGAAGAAGTAATGTTCAAAGGCTCCTTTTTGACATTCACATTAATAACTCAAATAGTTTGTTGAGTGTGATAAACCACAGGAGGAAATTTTCCAGACTGTTTAGAAATGTAACTTGTACACATAAAGTAATAAGAGTCTAATACTAACTTCTGTTTCTAGTAGCAAGTAGGGTGCGATGGCACCTTCCCTTTGCCCACTTTGTGAGACTGAATCACTTTTCCTTCACTCATCAGGAATAGGTACCATGCAAATGTACTTTGAAATGGGTATGAGCCCCATCCTTCCTACTACTTGGTATAGATTCCGCTTGTACTCATTTGGGGGTTCTCAAACCCCAAATTGCTTATCCTTGTGGCTGGGTGATTCGTAATTATAAGGACTGTCCTCACAGTAAGATGTTTACCAGTATCCCTGAGCTTTACCTGCTAGATGCCAATAATGTCTCTTTCCTTAACTCAAATAAGTCACAAAAACCAAATTTCTCCAGATAGTGCTTAGTGTCACTGGACAGAATCACCTTATTTGAAGCTAGTTTTCTAGATATTTCAGTACTAGGTTTGATATCATTTAACTGATATCCTGAAAAAAACCACTGGCTATAGCCACATGGATCCCCTCTAGAGTCTCTTTGCATACTTAATCTCAGCTTTGTATCCAGGGTAAGGAGGAAGAGGCAACATGTGTACAACATGCAAACTTCTAGGTTTGTCTAGGACAATCATGCATGTGGCTATCATCCTAATGTAATTATGAAGTAGAACAACCCTGAAGGATGTCCAGCAAGAAATGAAAATTATCTAGTCCTCTTTAGGCTTTCAGAAATAGGGAAAATTTTTTAAGGAATTCTACAATCTCTTTTATTCTACAGAAGTTTTAGGCATCTTACTTTCTTGCAACTGAAGCCTGGAAATGTCACCATTTCATGTTGTGCAGACTACATACACAAATTCTGAGTCTTAACACTTTGTTGGAGGGTTTAAATTGTGTTCAAATTGGGCAGAGTGAACTTAGACATTAAGGAAAAAAACAGTGTTTTAAAATAAATGGTCTTTGCCCAATTTTAAAAAAACAGATTCTAAAGTTCTAAGTAAGAAGAAATTATTGTAGAGCTTGTGATGGCTCTTATATTTTCTTTTACAATTATGTTATTACTGGGCTCAGGCTTCCTGCCTGGAAAAAAAATTTAAACTTTTAGAAAAGACTAGGCTGCATGACAAGAGAGCTGGAGAAAGCAGGTGGTAATTTGAAAAAACAATCATTTTCTTTTGGTGTTAAGAATAGGAGAAAACTGTTTTCCCTTCTCATTAAATCCTGTCATATGTTGTAGAGACTGCTCATTAAAGCTGGGAGTGGACATTTGCATGGCGTTGCTTACTGGCATGTGTCTTTATGAAAATCTGCATCCAAAAATATCCTCCAGGTAGAAATGTGCACTTGGACCTGTAATCAGAAATTAGCCTCTCACTTGGAAATGTGAAGACAAGATGTTGTTTAGCCTTGAGAAAATCTAAGATAATGTAAGGGTCAACCCTGTGCAAAGAGCTGGAATTAATTTAAAAATCTATAGCTCAGTGGCTGTTTCATATTTAGCTTTTAAAACGGTAGGAATTCATGGAATCCATTTGAAAATGTTGCACGTATAATCTACCATTTCGCCACCATTTTCTTTGTCAGCAGTTGAGTGCCTTTCCCCACTTTGTAACACAAAGCCCTGGTCTTTAGAACTGAAGTTCAAGATCCCTTTCAGAAAAACCAAGGCCAGCTGGTTGCCACGACTGATCAGTTTTCACCCCAATCTTTTTCCCTTCATATTGTAATATTTTCTACCTGTGTCACATGGCAGTTATCATTCATGTTATCTCTAAATCCCTCCTGAAACGCGTGTCTTTACCTTTGTATTGTTTCTTGGTTTCTTATCTTTACTCATGTTCATCTCCCATCAATATTGCAATTCCTCCTTTTACTGGCCCTCTTTTGAAATGAAACCATTTATCTTTATGTTACATATGTTTAAATCTAGATTTTTGTGTATGAGAAAAATATATGATACATGTCTCTATGAGTCTGGCTTATCCCACTTAAAATATCCAGTTTTATCAGTTTTCCAGCAAAAGACATAATTTTGCTCTTCTTTTTAGTGGATATATTTCTCAGTCTCTGTGTGTCTTATCTCTCTGTCTCTGTCTCTCTGTCTCTGTCTCTGTCTCTGTCTCTCTCTCTCTCTCTCTGTGTGTGTGTGTGTGTGTGTGTGTGCGTGCGTGTGTGTGTGTGAGTGAGTGTGTGTGATTTTCTTTGTCATGCATCTGTTGATAGACAATTTGGCTGGTTCTCTTTCCTGACTGTTGAGAATAGTGCAGCGATGAACATGAATGTGCAAGAATCCCTGTGACCTGCTGCCATAGATGCCTTCAGGTATATATTTCATAGTGAAAACTGGCTGGGTCATATTATTACAGTTCGACTTTTAGTTTTATGAACAACCTCCATACTGAGTTCCATAGTGACTGACAAACTCGCATTCTTACCAACAGTATAAAGGGTTTCCTACCCTCAGCCCCACATCCTTACCAGCACCTGTCATCATGAATTTCCTTATCGACAGCCATTCTGATAGAGGTCAGATGTAATAACAGTGAAATGTGACTTGGATCTATCTGATGGATAAAAATGATAAACTTTTATCTCATATCAGTGGACATTTAAATGTTTGCATTACTTGGGGGGTTAAGGTTATGAGTTCTTTCTGTATTCTGGATTTTTTTTTCTTTTATTTTATGTGCTTTGGTGATTTGCCTACATGTTATAAACTTCCACGTGGGTGCTGGGAATTGAACCCAGGTTCTCTGGAAGGGTGTCCCATTCTGTTTACCACCAAGCTATCTCTTCAGCCCATGTATCTGGATCTTAATACCAAGTCAGATGTTGTGCTGGCTAGGTTTATGTTAACTTGACACTAGCTATAATTATCTGAACTGAGGGAACTTTGAAAAACTTCCTCCATAAGATCCAGCTGCATGGTAATTTCCCTTTTTCCCTATTTTTAATTGAATAGTTTATGTATTTACATTTCAAATGTTAAACACTTTCCTGGTTTCCTCCTCAACAATCCCCCTCCCCCTGCTTCTAAACAAGACTTCACAGGACCAAAGGTTTCTCCTATTGATGCCAGACAAGGCCAACCTCTGCTGTGTATGTGGCTGGATCCATGGATCCCACCATGTGTACTCTTTAGTTGGTCGTTTAATCCCTAGGAACTCTGGGGGGTCTGGTTGGTTGATATTGTTGTTCTTCCTATGGGTTGCACAACCCTTCAGCTCCTTCAGTCCTTTCTCTAACTCCTCCATTGGGGTCCCTGTGCTCAGTCTGGTGGTTGGCTGCAAGCGTCCTCATCTGTATTAGTAAGCCTCTGGCAGAGCCTCTCAGAGGACATTCATACCAGGTTCCTGTCAGCAAGTACTTCTTGGCATCAGCAATAGTGAGTGGGATTGGTGGCTGCTTATGGGATGGCCTTTCCTTCAGTCTTTGTTTCATTCTTTATCAGTGAGTGTGTACTTTGTATTTTCTTTTGTTATTGAGTTACCTCACTCAGGATGGTATTTTGTAGATTTCCATCCATTTGCCCTAAGAATTTCATGAAGTCATTGTTTTTTATTAGCTGAGTAGTACTCCATTGTGTAGAAATGTACCACATTTTCTTTTATTTGGATTCCTTTGTTGAAGGACAATTGAGTTCTTTTAACTTCTAGCTATTACATAAATAAGGCTACTATGAACATAATTGGACATGTGTCCTTGTTATATGTTGGAGCATCTTTTGGGCATATGCTGAGGAGTGGTATAACTGGGTCCTCGGGTAGCACTATGTTCAATTTTCTGAAGAACTTCCAAACTGATTTCCATTCAGGCTGTATTACAGAGCAATCGTGATTAAAACCTACAAGGTATTGGTACAGAGACAGGCAGGTACATCAGTGGAATAGAATTGAAGACCCAGAAATAAACACACATACACGCCTATGGTCACTTGATCATTGACAAAGGAGCTAACCATCCAGTGGAAAAAAGACAGCATTTTCAACAAATGCTGCTGGTTCAAGAGACTGTCAGCGTGTAGAGGAATGCAAATAGATCGATTCTTATGTCCTTGTACAAAGCTGAAGTCCAAGTTGATCAAGGACTTCCACATAAAACCAGATACACTGAAACTAATAGAAGAGAAAGTGGAGAAGAACCTTGAACACCTAGGCAAAGGGGAAAATTTCCTGAGCAGAACACCAATGGCTTATGCTCTAAGATCAAGAATCGACAAATGGGACCTCATAAAATTTCAAAGCTTCTGTAAGGCAAAGGACATCATCAATAAGACAAAATGGCAAACAACAGATTGAGAAAAGACCTTCACCAGTCCTACATTGACAGAGGGGTTATATCTAATGTAAGCAAAAAATTCAAGGAGTTAGACGCCAAAGAGCCAAATAACCCTATTAAAAATGGGGTAGAGTGCTAAACAAAGAATTCTCAGCTGAGGAATATCGAATGGCTGAGAAGTACCTAAAGAAATGTTCAACATCCTTAGTCATCAGGGAAATACAAATCAAAACAACCCACCTCACAGCAGTAAGAATGGCTAAGATCAAAAACTCAGGTGACATCAGATGCTGGTGAGGATGTGGAGAAAGAGGAACAACTCCTCCATTGTTGGTATGTTTTTTTTTTAAATTAGTGATTACTGGGAGAGTGCCCAGCCCTTTGTAGGTGGTGCTAGCCCTCTGCTGATGGCCCTGGGTTCAATACAAAAGCAAGCCACATTGAACAAACCAGTAAGCAACACTCTGACATGGCCTCTGCATCAGCTCTTGCCTGTCGGTTCCTGCCTTGTTAAAGTTCTGGACCTGACTTCCAAGGATGATGAACTGTAATACGGCCAAATAAAATCTCCAAGTTGATTTTGTCATGGTGTTTCATCATAGCAATAGGATCCCTAACTAGAACAGATGAATATCCAGTAAAATGTCCTCACATTCTGCCTGCCATCTTCTGTTAGTTTTATTATTAACCTTTTAATTAATTGACAATTTTATATAATTTTTTACTTTCTTTACCCTGTAATTCCTCCCAGATACATCCTCCTATGTGACCTGATTTTGTATCTTCCTTAAAAAAAGAAAAACCCATCAAATCCAATTGGACATCTACTAGAGTATGGTCATCATGTCTCATCTCTTGAGGAAAATGTACTCCATCCCTTCCTGTAGCTGGCAATTGCCAATAATAGACTACTTTAATTTCATGAGATTCTATTGCTGAGTTCTTGCTATTTCCTTAGCTACTTGAAATTTCCTTACTTATGCCTGTATCATGAACATTTTTTTCTTTTTATCCTCATTTCTTGTTGCCCTTCCATCTGGCTTTGCAATAAGTCTCATTAGGTGTACTATTCTTGATTGTCCCTGTCCATTTTGGTATCAAATGAAATAATTGACTGCAGCATTGTCATTGGCTCAAAAAAATTAGCAGACAGGCTATGGATAATATTTAACCAGTGGCTGTTTTAAAATTGTTGAGTTGGAGTATACTTTGGGAAGAATATTTTCTAGTTTCCAGTTATCAAGAATAGCACCTTAAGGCGGCATTTTTAGGAGGTGAGTTCAGTTCTATATTTCTTCAAGGATAGCAATCAAGAAACATTATCCCTTTATCTGGTTTGTAAGAGATAGCATTCCACTTTCACCTGAACCTTTATTATAAACATACCGAAAATGTGAGATCAATCAGTCTCTCACTAGTCTGTCAAAGAACACAAAGATGCTACATAGGCCTGGAGGTATTGGTATCCATTTTTAAAATTCAAAGTACTAGTTCTGCAATATTCCACTGAAAATAGTGCCCAGTTTCATCCTTTGCTTAAAGACCCCTACTCCAATGCTGACATTCTTTAACTGTCTTTGTGGTCTAGAACATGATGCCATTTTAACCAAAAGAAAGATGTTCTTCATTATTTATGTATTTATTTGTGTTACTTCTTATACATGTGTATTTAGGTAGCTGCATAGGTTGGTATAAAGATGTGGATAACTATAGGACAGTTCCGCTAAAAGGATGCATATGCATTTTTTTCTGAAGGAATAGCCACACACCCAAACAGAAACACCAGCAAATATTTACCAAAGGGCATTTGCTAGAATGTTCAACCCAGTTGGTATCAACCTGATGTCTATTGACAGGCATATTTAGTTCACACCATAAAATATCTCTCAGCAGAAAATATGAAGTATGATTGCATGTCACAACATATAGTATGGGTGAAAAACACCTAGTTAAAAAAAATCTGCTGTATACTGTATGATTCTAATGAACTAATGCTCAGAGCCAGACTGGCTAGCCAACAGGACTGCAAATCAGTATATGGTGCCATTTAGGGGTTGAGATTGGGAAGAGACTGGGAAAATGCACTGAGGTGTGTGCATTCATCTGTTTGTATACTAGATTGCAATAAAGCTCCAAATATAAAAGTAAAGCTAAGAAAAAAACAGGCATCTTTTTAATGATGGAGTGCTGGTAAGACTGCACTCCAGGCAGTTTACTACACATGTAACTTATGGAGTATACCTCATAAAACAATCATGGGGATCTATGTAACAGCAACCCTGTACCTGTGGTAGGGACTGTGTTTTGAGTCTACTCTCAGTCACAAATAGAATACTTATTGTTTCCAGCTTTTTGCATTAGATTGTCTCCAACACTTAAGTTTGGTGGACCAGGTTTCCCAGCTTCCTGTATCTATCCCATGGCAAATCTAAAAAGGTGGAGTTTGAACCACGTGTGATAAATTCTCTAAGCACATCTCATGTCTGCAGTCATGCTATCTCAAAGGAGACAGTGAAGGCTCCAAGAAGAGAGCTGCATGTTGGGATTTATGGAGTCTAAGAAGGAGATTTGTAAGGATAGCATCTTTCCACTTCTGTTCAGTCTTAACTTGTTGAAACTTTAAAGAGATACTGGAGACTGGGGGAGCTGTTTGTATGCAAAATGTTGTCTGCCTCAATTGCACTCTTAAATTCTGGCAGAATGCCCAGTCTTTTGTGGGAGTCAGGATAGAATGTGTGCACTTCTCAAAGAAATCAATTTTAGATTTTACAAAAGGATTTAAGTGTTATTGCTCCCCAAGGAGAAATTGAGAGTTTTTTTAAAGGAGGAAGGCCAGAAGAAATAGTTTGGTGCTTCAAAAGAGTCTCTCAAATAATTGGCTGACATATTGAGTTAAATTCATCCCATCCCATGGATGCCAGTCTGGATTTATAAAAGAAAGAAAAATATTAAATTCTAAAAAATGAATGATAGGGATGTTATAACCCAGGTATTAGAGTGATTGATGGCCATTCTTAAAAATAACACATACATAAACTTAAATTAGGTAACTGTAAAGAAATATACATGCTCAATATAAAAGCTTGTATGTGTGTGTGTATATATATATGTGTAATATATACTAACTTTTGATTATTCAAAATCTTTCACTTAAAATATTGTCTGTACATTTACAAATGTGTTCATAACACACAATATATAATATATATTTATAGTTGAATAAAATATACATACACTATAGATACACATTATATACTTATATAATATGTATAATATATTATGCATGTATATGCATGCATTGTACATACACATGAATTATTGTACATGTATAATAATGTAAAATATACATATAATATGTATATTATATTGTATATATTATATACACATTATATTATTATTATATATTATATATTATTAATATTATTATATTATTAATAATAATTATTAATGTATATAAATATACACATTTATGTTATATGTGTAAATATATAAACATATTTTATATATAATTTATAATATAATAATATATAAATGTATATAAATACGTAATAATGAGAAGAACCTGAAGCTATTATTTCTTAGACTCTCAGAAGATTTAGATAATTTTTGTACAGCTTCTCATTTCAGTTGTAGCACTGCAAGAATCATGTATTCAAAGAAATACAATTAGTTTAGGAGAACACGATATGATTAACACTTTTGGAATATTGAGATCTAGTAGTAAGGAATGAGGTGATAGCCATTCAGATATTTGAGGGAATTGGGGCTATTGGAATATCGATTCTGTAGATTTCTTGGTATATGGACCAAAGCATTTGGCTAATATTATCTTAAGTTCCTCTACACTTTGGTGACCCCTACGAGTGGAATTGAAAGGAGTTACAGCTTCATTTCTGTTGACAGAGTTGCACAGGGATAAATATACAACCAGCAATCACAAATACCAAAGTCCAGGGATAAATATACAACCAGCAATCACAAATACCAAAGTCCTGATCTCAGAGTTATCAAGTGCCCTTTGGAAAGGGGTTTCATCGATTATACTGTGTCAGTATACTGTGAACAGTAAAATCAAGGAGTCTTGGTTACTGAATTCTATATATATTAGCTTTTAAGTGGGAAGCCACATGCTTTACTTCTTAGACCCGTTGAAATTCTTTGTGGGTGAACATTTAATACATCTACTCCAGAACCAAAAATGGTTGCTCTGAGATAACAAAGGCCCTGTGATTTCCTTTTCTGAATAAATGCTTTATTATTTCCACAGGGACATAATTCTGATTTGAGATGGTTTTACTCTTAAAACACTACATCACCGTGTCTGAAGGAGAGTTGTTAGCCATCTGCAATGATCAAACCATATGTGTGTCTATCAAGTGTGGGCCCAAGGAATGCTTCTGCTGTAATCATCACCAGGCCACTCCAAAGGAACAACTGCTGTGATCCCAGTTAAATATGGTTCAGATCCATTCTAGAATTGTTGGAGCAGTAAACACTCATAGTATTTACTCTCGTCTCCTGCAGTCAATCATCCTTAAGTGTTCCACACATATTCTTCATGTTATTGGTATACAGTAAGACAGGAATCAGGCTCCTGGATGTAACAAACAAAAAGGATTAACGTGCCAGCTCTTTTGAGGAGAATGGTGTTTTGGAATATATAGCAAACAAAACAAGTAAGATCCTATCAAAGGTGCCAGTACAAAGCCTGCAGAGATTCGTATAGCGCATGATGCTGTGCATCAGGAATTATACCCCCCCCATTAGCTTCTAAAGAAGCTATTCAGAGCCTTATAGCCAGGGAAATGGAAGAAGTGGAAGGGAAAGGACATGATGGATGTGATGGTGGAAGAGGGATATAATAAACTGAGAGAAATTTCCTCTTATAAATAAGAGGAATCTTTAACATGTGACCTTGAGTTGTAGAGTGGTACAAGACCAGAAGGTGCATTGTAGAATACTTACAGCAAAGTGAGGCTACCATGTACACTGGGTTAGTTATGCAAGGTGAGTTGGACTTCAGAATACCTCCCAGAAGCTTGACTAATCTGAAATATATACACACAATATATAATTTATCTAAATGGTATGACCTTCCTCTAAAGTTACCACCTGCCTATTAAAACCATTTACCTCACAAAAATAAATTTTAAAAAATGAGTTGATTTCCTGGGGGCTGTACTAGGGTTTAAAGGACAAGGTAGAATCATAGGCCTCCATGGTATGGTCAGGTCAGGTATTCAGTTAAGCCAACTGCTATTCTGATCTCAAAACACAAAGATTGTTGTGCAGCAGCAGGTAACAAACATGTTTCAGCACCAAGGAACCAGCATGTGTTCAAAAGCAGAATAAGAGTTTCAAGGCAAACAAGGGCACAAGCAAAAAGCTTCAAACCCCAACCAATGAGGAGATTAGAAACATAAACGCTGCAAAGAAGTATTTAAATATTTGTTTTGTGTGGTTGGTTTCATTTGTGTTGTTCTAGAAGAAATGAGGTTGGAAATACTTTCTTTGATTAAGTCTGATACAAACAACTGGGATGCTCATAGAAATGAATATGTGGAAGACAGAGCCTCTTCTTGGGATTTGTAAAGCACCGCGACAGAGAAAATGAAAGCCCAAATTAGGGAAAACAGAGAGAAAAGGAAAGAAAGTGTCATTTCACTTTTTACATCTGACGGTCAGTGAGCATTTTCAGTACAGGACCCTATACAGTAGGCCATTTCAGGCAATCACAGTTTAAGGAGTAAGCAGCGTTGACACATGCTTAACTCAATGGGTGGGTTTGTGCTCTAAGAAGTCTTTATTTACAGGGCAAGAATTTGAATTTCAAATAATTTTCACACGTCATGTAGTAGCAGTCCTTTGATTTTTTTCCAAACCATTTGAAAAATGAACTCACTCCTGTGCTAAATTTGAGACAAACATCTCCCCACTAGCTTGCTCTTTCCGAGACTCCTGGTTGAAAAGCAACATCTTTGCCCTTTTAAGTTTGGGAGAATTTATTGAATGGTGATTTTCCCCCCTTTGGTATTTTCCTAGGATTTTTTTTTCAAATGCTTTTTGTGCCTGTGACACTTTCCAACACCAGTCGTCATACATTTATTAAGCACTCGCTGTGAACTGAAATGCTGAGGACAGACGTCAGAGGAAAAGAAAATATTAGCAATAGGACGTGGTACAGAAGCTCCTCTATTTATGGAATTTCAACTCGTGCACTTTCATAGATACAAACAAAACCAGACTCTGGAGCAAAGCCCTCTGGCTCCTTCCTTACCGCCCAAATATGCATCAAGAGTTTCTGGGAGCTTTTTTTTTTTTTCCTGATCCCTTGGGTCTTTTATTTCTCATTTATTCAGCCCATTAGGTAGGTAGTGCATTTTTGCTTAAACCTCATCTTTTGTGATAACCTCATGGGGCATGAGGAGAAAAAGAACAGGAAGGAGTAACAGGAGGTAGAAACAACTTGTAAAAGTTGAGACATCTCAGAAAAGCTGTCACAGTCTGTTGACAGAACAATTTTCAGGGCAAAGATGCTGTCATGCAGCTTGTGAGAAGGTACATGCCTCTAATGAGAAAGACTTCTATAAAGAACTGTCACGTACCCAGCAGTGTTTTAAGTATATATTTAAATGTATATGTGTTCCTTGAAGCATTATGTATATCTCAATAAATCCATTGTAGATAGAAAATCACACAAGTCAAACATATATTTATGCATCCAATCTATGTAAGCTGCTAGCCGCTCTAGCCAAGCAGGATCCACACTGTGCAGTTTTGTTCCTTTCTTCTCATGACCTAAGACTGACCAGGCGCTGTTGCTTGCTGCTGCTAGCTGACCTTAAGACATTATTACACTATATATTCTAGCCAAGGGAAGGACTTTAGCTATTTAATGGTTTTATTTTGATTTTGAGATTTTATAATTTCAATTACTCCATAGCTCTTCTTCTTTTCCTCCCTCCATTTGCTCTCTTGCAAATTCATAGCCTCTTTTTCTACTAATTGCTTTTACATGCACACTCTTACATACAAACACAAACACACACACACACATACTACCAACACACTCTAACCACACACACACACACACACACACACACACACACACACACACCCATTAATAATATTTCAGCCAAGGACAACCAATTTGTGTGTTCTACCTGGGGAAGATTATTTTCCCACCGCCAGCATCCCTTAGTTGCCTGCTTTTTTTTCTAGGGTTGAGGTCCCATAAGTTAAGTTTTTCCTTGTCCTCTTTGGCAAGGTTATTGGTGTAACTTTTGAAAAGCAGGAAAACAGTAAATCCAACAGTTGTCAGTTAAGAACCATATGTACCTATATAATATATACCACATACCTTGACCACCACCACCGTACACAGCAATTCTGCGTCTGTGCATTGTGTTGCTTCTAGTGAATAGTATTTCAGCTTTTGCAAAGAATGATTTATGGTATTCTAGAGCAGTTGTCTGGTACACAGAAGACACAGGAAATATGTGAGAGTTTCTAGATATGCACACAGAAAACACTATCTTAATCACCAAAATAATGTTAGGCTGGGAATATAGCCTACTGTGGAGTGTTGGCCTGGCATGTATAAGGGGGCTCTGGGCTAAATTCTCAGTACCACCTTTACTGTGATGTCGGACAAAATGATGAAACATAGAGACTTTAAGTATGTGGTAAGATGATCAATACCTTAGGCCTGTTTTGTGTTCATTTAAGTCAAGCCAGGCATAGATGTTTCTCTGGGTTTGCAGCTTTGGAATCTGTCTGACTGGTGAAATGGTAAATGAGGTTGCTGAAGCTGCTCAGCGGTGCCTGCAGTGTGAGGCAGCAGCTCTGCTACTTCAGAAAATGTCCAGCCTCCGAAACGAACCAAGTGTGCTGTGGGCAAGGATGCCAGCTAAAGCAGTCATCAGCCAGGAGGGCAGAAAGGCAGAGGCTAAGCCTAGGAAGCGTGAGCCACATAATCTGGAAATGCATCTGGATGCTACACGTTCCTACCATGTTCAGGACCTGCTATAGACTCAGAAGAATAAACAGCTTTTAGAGTTTACTTTTTTTTAAAGCAGCTTAAATATTTAAGGCATATATGTACTGATCTGTTTTGGAGTTCTGCTCAGAACATGTCAGATCTTTTTATTTGAACTGATTTCTGCCTCGGTGGGGTGAGCCTATTGGCAAAAGTGCTTGTTGGAGAAGCAGGAAGACGTGAGTTCAGACCACCCCAACACTCACAGAAAGAGACAGGTTTCACAATATATGCCTGTAATTCTGGTGCTGAAGAAACAGAGATAGGCCGGTCATTAGAGCTCTGTGTCCAGCCAGCCTAGCTGAACTGGAGTTATAGGTTTAGCAAAATATCCTGTGTAAAACCAAGGCAGAAGACGGTTCGAGAAGACACCCAATATCGTTGACCTGTGGCACATATGTACCTATTTCGCCACATGCATATATATTCTCTGTGTCATTCTGTAGTTTCTAGTGAACAACACTTGAATGTCTCCAGAGGATTTCCTGTGAGGTTCTGGAGCAGTTTTTCTGTACCCACAAGGAACAGGAAATTCCTGGGAGTTTTTGTCATCCTGGGACATCCCATAGACCATGGCTGGTGGGAGGGAAACTATGAAGTCAGAGGTCCCTTGGCTTGAAGGAGAACAAACTTCTGGGATTTCTTTATACTCCAGTTCTCTCCAATCAGGATCAGACTGAGACTGGGATACCCCTAGAAATGGTTCCAGTAATTTACTTCTTTCATTTCCCAGCCCCATTTTAATCCTTGCAAGTTTCTCTCGGGAGCACATTCTTTGAAAAGCACCCCTATGTCAGGCCTTGTCCAGTTATGTTTTTGAGAATGTCACCTCAGGCAGTAAGCAGTGGTATTACTATGCTAAAGAAATAGCACAATCCCTTGACTTCAGTTACTGTGAGAAGAGTAGACAAAAATGGCCCCGAATAATGGAAGCTAGTTTTATCCTTTGGCCACACAGACTTGGCTAGGGAAACAGAGAGGGGGTAAAACATTGAGAAATCTTATAGCCGGCAGTCCTCTAGGGTACAGTGCAGCATCTCCACTTGTAGGTTTTCTAAGGTCAATTTAAATATTACCAGGGGAAATGATAACACTATATCCTATCTTCGTCCCCTCTTTCCACCTTTCTTCTCTAGTCTCCATATGCCATAGAGTTCACTCACTTAAAGTCAATGACGATCTATTCAGCCAATTTTAGAAAATTATCAGGAGCACTAAGAGAAGTTCAGTACCCTTCAGGTTACTAACTTTAACCACACAGTTTATTAACTACTTGAGGGTGTAGTCCTAGGAAGTAACCAATGAAATCTTTGTCTATGCAGATTTACTTGCTCTGGATATTTTATACAAATAGAATCACACAACATGTGACCTTTACTGATGGCCTTCTTTCAATCACCATCAATATCTCAAGATGTATTTAGATTGTACCATGTTACAGCACTTCAACCCTTTAATGGCAAAATAACCTTGTACCCGATAGACAGATTTCCTTTAGCTATTCATCAGCTGGTGAACATCTGAGTATTATGAATAATTTTGCCATGACCACTTACATACAAGATTTTTTGAAAACGTGTATTTTCATTTCTCTTGGTTAAATACTTAGAATTGATATCATGGATACACAGATTTTCTCACCTGCAGCCAAAAGCCAAGTCTTCATAGCTTCCACCCTTGGTTTTTGTCCAAACTTCTCTAGAAAATGAACGAAGACTTTCCTTTCTTCCACATGACTTCTCTTTAAATTATCCATCATTGTCTCCCAGTCTTTCCTTAACATTTGCAGGTTGTCTTCTGTTCTAATCATTCCAATACAGAGATGGTACTTACAGGAAAGAAAACCAAGAGTTTTGAAGTTGTTCTTCTATCTGTTATGATGTAACAAACAGCTTGTGTTTGTTCCAAAGCTAATGCTTTCCCATCAACAACAACTAATTAGTGGCAGATAATTTTTTCATTTTCCAAGATTAGAGGGGAAAAATCACTTTCTTGGTAAGAAGACTTTACAATGGGTATGGAAGGGGTTTTCAGTTTGTAAAATAATAAGCACTGGGCAATTTCATATATACATTTGTCATTTAACATAATGTGAAAAAAGTTCTTTGTTTCTTAAAAACGATAAACCACTCTCTTGAGAACTTTGAAAGAACCCACTTGGCCTGAAGACAATAAGCAGAAAATTCGATAATGTCAAAGGACAAAAAGCAAGTTACTGAGTAAGCTCAGAGATCTATGGAAAAAGCTTTAATGTAATGTTCACTGCTTTTCCGTAGCATTTGATTCTTACCGGTTAGTCATATACCTAGGCATATTTTTATATCTTTTGAAATGTGAAATCCAGGGCTTGAGATAGCTTCTAGTATTGTCTCATATTACCTGCTTGACCTTGCATAAGTCTCTTGACCAAGGACAAGTTTTTGAAAGCATCAGTTTCTGCATCTCATTACCATTTGTGTGGTTCTCCAAATGTGTTGTACATAGAGATCTTGTTTTAAATGTCAGCCCTGAGCTGGTGGTTAAAGTGATTCAGATCAGTGTGTTTTGAGGACTTTCTTCACAATAAATATTTTTAAAGCCTACATCCAAGTGTATACTGATGCCTGTTACCTTGAAAACCATTCTTTTGATTACTAATTAGGTATTTCTGCTTGAACTCTTCCCTTTTGTACCATCTTCTGCTAAAGGGGAAGAAAAACCTTATATCCCTGTGTACATTTTACATTTTTACTGCATGAGAATACAAATAAAATAAAAAGGATGACGACCAAAAATCAAAATAAAGAAATACTGCTAATCAAGATCCTGATTTATTAGAGTTCTTTCACCAGAACAATTTATATATAAAGTAGAATTTCTCAACATGTGTACTAGGAATATTTTTGGCCAGGCCAAATTTTGCTCTATGTGTGATACTGTTCCCTGTATTCATTATAGGATACTGGATATTTCTCTCCTGTACATACAAGACGTCAGTAACAGCTCTCCCTGCTTTCAGTTTTCAACAATGCTAGCTGCTTCTCCATATTACCAAATGTGTCCAGGGGCAGTGCAAAAATTAACTAATAAGGTGCTGGGGACCACCCTTCTAAAATGTAGTCGCACAGAAAAGAATTCAAGGAATTGGGTTGGAGAAGGTTTCCTTTTTTTTTTTTTTTTTTTTTCTGCACTGCAAGGCAAGAAGCTGCTAAACTATTAGTGCTCTGACCTTGGCATTAGGCATCCCCTCAGGATTGAGGAACACTCTGGCTTACCGCATTTGTTGGATTAATGAGCTCCAGATAGGTTAAGTGTCTTGGCAGGAGAGGGACATTTTGTTTTATTGTCCTCATTTTATTAGATGCCTGACAAATTTTTTTAAAGGTTTGCCTCATATATTCTCCTCTTTATCATAAAGATAGATTTATCACAAGATAGATTTATTGGGGGAGTCCCTCTACATGCGAAAATGTTTTGAAAACTACAGTCACCACAGTAACACAGTGTCACTGTTTGCACTACTGTTGGTCTTCAAAAGTAAGGAGTTTTGGAGCTTCCAAAATTGGTTTGTTTGGATTAATGGTCAAGTGCTCTAAAACACTGCCACAAATGGCCAGCCAATCTGCTGGCATTCCAACTTCCTGCCATGTTGCATGGTTCTTTAGGAGTCAGCTTAATTCTACTCTTCTGCAGCATTGAGCTTTATCTTCAGGTAGTACAAAATATACTGTACTGAGAGAACAATGTTCTTGGTGTGAGAACTCTATGTAGGCATTCTTGAAGACCGATTTCCTTATGGCTAAGAAAGGGTTCACAACCTCAGCCATCTTGGTATTTGAGGCCAGATCATTCTTTGTGATGGTTATCCTTCTGTCACTTGGAGAATATTTGGTACCATTCCTATTGTCCACTTACTAGATCAAGTGCCAGTTCTCCAAAGTTATAACAGGATGTGATAGCTCTAGGCATTGCCAAATTTCTCCCAGGAATAAAACCATCTTCAATTCAGAATCACTGACCAAAGAAATATGGGTAGAGATTCTGGTAATTCAGTGGAGGAGCATGACTAATAATAAGAAGGAACCTTTACTTTGAAACCTGATGTGTAAATCACTTTGTGTCCAACTCTATATTTCCATTTTGTAAGTATCATACATTATGTATGTACAACAAGAAAACTCTCCTTTGAAATAAAATGAAAATAATCATTATTTCCTGACATCACTGTAATGGGGATTATGGTTTGTTGTTTCCACACAGCTCCCCAACTTACATGTTCAATCAACAGTGGAAACAACATTATTTAGAATATTCATCCTACCACTCATAGTGGCATCACAGTCTTGGCCATTCTGCAAAGTATGGACACTTGAGATGCCATACAGATAAAGGAAGGTTGGGATTAGAGAAAGAAATACTAGTTGATTGTGCTATAAATGAAAAGTCACTTCCTTTTCATCAGTTTATGTTAATTAAATATAATAATGGGTTTCACTATGACTTTCATGCAAGTACATACAGTATTTTAATCACATTCACTCATGATGATCTCCATTTTATTTCTACTTTCAAATCCTTTATTCTGCTTTTGCTTTGTTTTTTTCTTTCCCCCACCTGCTTTTTGTTGTTGTTATTGTTGTTGTTGTTGTTATTGTTATTGTTGTTGTTGTCATTGTTGTTATTGTTCCTCCTCCTCCTCCTTCTCTTCTTCTTCTTCTTCTTCTTCTTCTTCTTCTTCTTCTTCTTCTTCTTCTTCTTCTTCTTCTTCTTCTTCTTGTGACTCAATAGGTGGATGAATATTTTAAAGAACATAGTAATGCAGTAAGGAGAAAGCTCATAAGGTCTCAATCTCAACACTAGACAAAGGACTATAGTTAACAAGAACTCCTGAGAGAAGAAATAGTCTTCTACAGTGAAGAGCACAAGAATTGGTAATCTAATATTAAATGATATCAGCCATAAAAACATATACAAGTAACATTATGCAGACTGAACTGGTTTTAGTTATGTATTTAGGAATATATATTATATTTATAATAATTTATGATTTATACATTATATTTATAATTGTATATATAATAAATTTTAAAAAGAGAGATGTCCTAAATTTGAGAGAACAAGGGGAACTTCCCAGGAGAGTTTGAATGGAAGAAAGAGAATGGATAAGCAAAGTAATTCTATTATAATTTCAAAAAATAATATTATAGAAGAAGAAAAGTAAATAAAGCATGGTCAATTTATCAGTGGCTATACCACTAATGAGATTGTCTTCCCTTCTCCCAGGAACCATTAATTACCTATAGATCTCCAGGGAGAGGTTGAACTTCATGAGTCCCTCCCCTCTCCTTGATATTGTATCTGGAGACACAGTCTTGTGCTGGTAATTTAAGTTGCTGTTAGTTCAAGAGTTCAATAGCCATGTCATTTCTTGATTCTCAAGCTGCAGTTTGGAACGGCATAGCTGGAGGGATTATGGCCTCTCCTTTTTTGATTAATAACCCTTGAATAGAACATTTATTTTAGAACCATCTCTCTGTGGGTTCTTTTTAAGGGCACTCTCCTGGGATCCTTGGCACAGAGTAGCAATTCTTCAGTGAACATATCAGATGACAAGAACAGTAAAACCAATGGTACCTTAATGGGACCTATTGTAATGATTGCTTTATGCCAATTCTCCCTTGTTTCCTCTCTCCCCTGCATTTTCAGGTCATCATGTTCCTATCCATAATTGACACACAATTCTGTGATGTTCCTTGTGCTGGTGATCAGGATCATAGTACCACGCAGCTGTGCCAAACCATGTCCCTCTCTCTAATCTCTCCTGTGCGATTGCAGATCCAGGCAATATTCTTGGGACCATCAGGGATTCTTCAGGCACTAGTCTTGGTCTTGGATCTGCTTTCAGGCTGAGGGTTCTATCTTTTACTGAGTTGGACAAAGGAACAAGGGCCTTTTGTTCTTTGTATCCCTCCAAGGGATTTAGGAAGTGAAGTAAGGAATTATGACTATAGAGTAAACTGATCATTCCTGAAGCGGCACATATGTTTACAATTTGCTCTTTGAGATTGCCACCCCTCCAAGCAAGTTGAGCTTCTACCAAACGAAGTGTCCTCCCTCTAAAGAACACCAAATGTATCATTTCTTTCTGCCTGTGAGTACGTGAAATCAGCAATAGTATTATTGACACCAGTGCCCCAGAAATGCTGATGGGCCCTCCTTTAATTCTAGAAGACATGATTTAGGAAAGGGTCATGGAGCTACCTCTTAGATATCCTTCTTATCCTAGGGTTTGGTTTCTTTAATTTCATTATTGTAGCTTTGTGAGAAAACCTAAAAGAGAGTCAACTCTAAACTATGTTCAGCCTTTATATAAACTATGTTCAGTCTATTTATATGGTAGGGTAAATAAAGATTTTAATTAATACAATCCATTTGGGAAACTGTGGAACACTATCCAGTAACACTAAACTCAGGCATGCCTGTAGACCAGCAACTCTGTTTGCAGATTCTTACCCTGTAAAGATTCTTGCCCATGTGCATATGTGGATATGGATAAAGATGCTCAAATTATGTAGGTTTCACTAGTTCTAAATCAGAACAACCATAAATGTTCATCAACAGTTAAAAATTAAACAATGGCAACCACAGCAATAGAATGCCACACAGCAATAACAATAAGCTACAGTGACATTTGCGAACATGGGTCAGTTTTCAAACATAATATTGAACAAACAAAGCTTGATAATATATAATAAAATATATGTATGCATCAGTGTATGTAAAGTTAGGAAAAGCCTCTAATATTTTTAGGTACTTTACTTACTAAAATCCAGTTATTTTCCACCAGGTGGAATTTTGCCTTCTCCTACACCACAGAACATTGGCAATACTGGGAGACAGTTTTGGGTTGTTATAATTGGAGGAAAACAAATAATACTGGTATCTAGTAGTAAAGAGCAAAGTGCTGCGAAACATGCTATAGGGCATAAGGCTGCTCCAAAACAAAGAATATGAGTCCCTCAAAGGTACTGCACTTGGGAAGCCAGAAAATAAACCCAAACAAAAATATGATAATGGTAGGCTGGAGAAACAGCTCAATGGCTAAAACCACATGTTTCTAGCACCCACTTGACAGCTAACAACTGTCTATAACTCCAGTTCCATAGTAAAATAGATCCTCTTCAGGGCCCTTGCAAGCATAGTACACACACAATTACAGACATCCATGCAGGTAAAACACATATACACATCATAAAATGAAAATAAACCAATCATAAAAATAGGACGTATTCCACTTCCAGAAGAAGGCACGACTATGAATCCAAAAGGATGGGTTTCTGGAGTGTTATTAGCACTCCATTCTTTAACTTGGATGAAGGGTTGATGGAGGAATGTTCTATAAATGTTAGTGAGTTGTGCATCATATGATATAATTCTTTCAAAAACATTAAACTACTTTAAAGGGCTGAGTTTTATGATAATAGGATGGAGAAGTGGAAACAGTGGATATTGGGGGAGGAGTTCCCTGCCCAAGCAGATCCCATAGCCACCAATAACAGTGATGGAGTGAAACACACTCAAGGGGGTTATTGGCACATTCAAAACTCTGCAGTTTAATTTGCTTTCACAAATGTAATTAAAGTTTTCCTAAGCAAAGGTAATCATCCTTGAGTTTTCACCAAATATGGAAAAGTGTAACTTAACCTATAGGCAGGCAGACTCCATTTTTAAGTTAGATATTCTAGGAGATAAGGTTCATTCTTAGCAGTGCCATGAAGTTTGGGGACAGAAATGCAAGGCATTCTACTATTAGCGTGGTACACGCAGTTTCTCTCAGAGATGATGTTGTTAGAGTAACTTAGAGATTATTTTTGAGTTCCCTCTGGGAAAAATTGTAAATATAGAGAAATTTATTTTTAAATGGAACCAGGCCTAGGGATATAGCACAGGGAAAAATCTTGCCTACTATGCACAGAGCCCTGGGTTCCATTTCAGTGCCACAATAAAAGAAGAAAAGGGAGTAGTAACCTAATACCTAACTAAGGAGTGGATTGAAGTTTGAGCCCAGCAGAAAGGTTTCTTGTTTCTTCCCCCGTTATCCTAAATGATCAAATACGAACCTTGAAGATTCATGCCATAATAAAATACCGATCAGCTCATCCAGAGCAATAGCAAAGCATAAGGTTTAATTCATTGAATACACACAATAATCAATCACGTGTGGAAAAGTGAGCAATGAGAAAATCTAGTCATCAAGAGTGGAGATTCACAAATAGACCTTAAAATGTACTTGAATAGACATAATTTGTGAATTTAAATTACTTTAAACTGAACAGACCTCTCAGTGTTCTGGACAATCTTTTAAGGTCCCTTTTGTGATATGAGCCTTGAACACATGAGCTGAGATTTGAATAAGCAGATCATTTTTTATGAAGTATTTTTTCCCTAGAGGACAAACCATTCATTTTCTTAAACACTTGTCCTATCCCACTAAACTCTACTATGGGGTTAGGGAGCCATCATACTTGAAAATTTTATGGCAACTTAATAACAGCACTTTAGCAAAGAATATTCTAGAAGATGGAAATCATGCCTAAAATGTAAGTGCACAGATTAAGAAGAACTAGTTCTTTTATTGCTACATTTTCAAGGTCATAATACCAGCAAATTTGGGGGCAATCCAGTTTTAAAAAGTATCTTGCTCAGAAATAATGATCAAAAGACGGTGGTGAAGAATTTTTATAAGAACTGTAACTTGCTTCTTGTTTATGTGAATTAATAAAGTAGCATTCCTGATAAAAAAAAAAACATGGTCTTAACTGAAACTCCAAGCTTATATGACAGAAGAGAAATTCCTGAAACCAGAGAGGTCATGCTTGTTTGTTTGTTTGTTTGTTTGTTTGAAACAGGACCTCACTGTATTTCTGAGGTTAGCCTCAAATTCATGGCAATCCTCCTGCCTCAGCCCCTCAAAAGCTGAGATTACATGCATGACCTATCCTGTCCTGCTTTAGAGTTCATCTTGGTAGACAGCAGTGAAGCAAAAGTTCCTAAGCGAGGCATGTTATGGTTAGTACATCATATCGCATTTTTCTATACACATCCTCCCCGGGCTATGGCAGTTGAAAGTCTCTGAAGGGTTGAAGCTTCTAAAGTGGGCAGTAGTTCTCTACTTGGTTTGAAGACTTCCTTCTAAAGGTTCTTTTGCAGCAGCAGATGAGAATGAAAGTAAAAGGAAAGAACTTTAGAACATCATTTTCCCAGCCTTGTCTGGTCATGCCTGACAGTCAAGTCTCTAAAGTGAACGAGTTGGATTCTGTCTTCCCTCGGAGCTGAGGAATAGACTGCAGGGAGAATGATAGACCCAGACAAACATCTGGGTATTGCTCACAAGACAAGCAGCATTCTGGCTGCAAATTTCTGTTTGAGGAGAGGTTTGATTTTTAAATTTATTTTTTTTTATATTTTATGACAGCGTAAAATACATACAGAACAGAGTATAAGCAGCACCAATCTGCTGAAGTCTTGGTGCAATGGCTTTTTTTTTTAACATACAAATATGCAGAGTATCTCGATAGCACCCTAGAACACGAATTTTTATGGGCCACCTTCCTAGTCTATTTCACATTCCCCACCTTGCTGTCATTCTGACTTCTGTCACCATGCATCACATATGATTATTCCAGTTCAATATTTGCATTAAAGTTGCAGAATAAGGAAATGGAACGTTATAATGTGGCCTCCCCTGATTTCCTTCTCCCAATATAATGTTTCAAGGATGGATTCATACTATATACTTCGGTAGTATTGTCCTTTTTTTTCCTGCTGAGTAGTAGTACTGAACTGTGTACAAAGCCCACGGATGATTTATATGCATCAGTGTGCATGTGTTTGGACTGTTTCCATTGTGCATAACAGTTTGAAGGCATTATGAGCACTATTGTATATGATATGATCATGTAAATTATTCTATGTATATTCACAAAAGGAAATGTTGGGTGACAAGGCAGGCGTGCACTTAGCTTCAGTATATAGAACTGTACAGTTTTCCAGGTAGTTGGGCCACAGTGAGATCATGCAGGCGGATATGGCCAGAATTCTTGAACCTTTGTGCTCACGCTTCCACTGTCTGTTCTAAGTAGGCTACTAACTATTTTCAAATAATTAGATGTCTGTCGGTGGATGAGCTTGCCCCAACGGATACAGGGGTCACGAACTACTTTCCTCTCCTTGCCTCCAAAAAGGATCTGTCAGAGGGTGCTTCTACAGTTTAATATTTAATATAGTGGGACATTGTAGAACTAGTAAAATTAACCCCCAAATCCACTTTCTATGTCACAACTAACCCAGCTGGGGTCTGAATAGGTTGACTGCATGGTTCTGGAGCCTCTTAATCTCCAGACCCTTCCCCCACCCCACCCCATACCCTGTACCTCTTCTGCCTTTCTTTCTGAGGAAACTTCGTGACTTTTTTTTTTTAATGAGGTGTTTTTAAAGGACAGGTTTCCATGGAGGGATTTTAGAGCAGAAGCCAAATGTACGAGTTATTGTGCAGCTCCAGTGTGTGTGCTAAAAACGAGTTGGTTTACTTGGCAGTGTTTGCCAGTAGTGCTCCTCTTTATAGCTCCTTGTTCAATGCTGCCCTACAGTGTATGCCCAGATTCAGTCAAGGTGCGAACTCACTACTGTTCTAACAAATTCTCCAGGACTAGCCCTTCAGCGGGCTTCCCTACACTGCTTGGCTAGTGTAAACTCCCTCAGCCTCAGCCGTTCTGGTCTGACTCTCCTAGCTTCAACAGGCCCTGGGGAGACAGTAATAATTAGATCCTTTCCTCACACCTGAGATCTCTGAGAGTCCCAGCATTTTGAGCCTTAGATCAAGACTTTCCAAAACCTTCAACTCCACCCTCCCTTGAGACGGGTGGGAATCGACTTCCAGTGACAGGAGCCCAGCTCTTTCAAAGTTACTCAAAAATATCTCTGGGAACGCTCTCCTCTCGACAGGTATTGAAGCCCCAGTATTGACTGTCAGGTTAAGCAGCCAGCGGGAGGAACCAAGTGCTAGGAGGACGGACATTGGCCAGCTTGACACCTGTTTTGGGCGACCTCTGTGGCTGCAGCCTCCAACAGCTGGCAGCGGCCACTGCCTCAGCAGGGGCCCGCCAGGAGCGGAAGGAATTAAACGCCCGCCCATCTCATCAGACTTGGCCGCTCCCTCCTCCTCCTCCTCTCCCTCCCCTGCTGCAGCCTCCTCCTCCTGGTCCCCTACAGGCTCTGCCGCAGGACTCCAGTGCCAGCTACGCTGGGAGCCAAGCTCAGGCTCAGAGCGCTCAGAGCACTGCAGGGGCTGACGCCCAGGGCTTTCTCTGAGATGGCAGTGAAGTAAGGGGACCACTTGATAGACGCCGGGACCCTAGACTGAGCTGGAGAGCCTTCTCCTCCAGGAGGGGACATGGGGACCCGTCCCACAGCGAGAAGCCCCGTCTGCACTACGCGGTAAGTGACTGTCCCAACAGGCGAAGAGACGAAAGGGGCGCCACCTGGCTGGCAAAGGATACTGTGTGGAGGTGATGGGATCCTTGGTTCTCAGAGGTCTTTTTGGCTAGGAATAGGGCTCAAATCAGGTGTGCCGGGTACTTCACACGGGAGTGCCACCTGCTCCAGAACTAACTCAACCACTCCTCAAAATCCCTGAGTAAGAATCAGTGCACAGAGTGTCCCTGTTCCTGTAACTTGAGCAGTGGTCACTTAGTCCACTACCTGGGGCTGGACCCCATTGCTTCCTCACTGTTGAGGACTAAAATGTAGGAGTTCTGGGGCGTGGCCAGCCTTTGGTCAGATTTAATGGAAGGACTAGAATCAAGCTAGATAGAAGTAAAGGCTGCTGACTGATCTGAATCCAGTGGAGTTGCTGAAGAAATGTTGCAGGGAGCTTTGAGTTTACTCCCTGGAAGGAGTTTGTGCCATTTCCCTACGAGTTTGCAAAGGGACAAAAGGTTGCCAAGTATCTGCTTAATACAAGGGATGCCAGGGAGTCCTCTGTTGGACTCTTCTTTTACCTAATGGTCATCTCTCTTCTCTCTTTTGACTTAAGGGTCCTACAAATATTTATTGTGCTGAACATTGTGCTAGGCACAGTAGGTACCCCAGCATATGTGACAGACAGAAATCTCATTGAGCTTGTGTCCTTTGAAGGAGTCAAGGTTTCATGTTAATGGCTAACCAAACAAGATTCTAGATTAGGCTTATTTTTTTATTTTTTTGAGAGGAAGGAAAGAAGGAATTAAAGAGATATTTGACGAATGAGCCCTACTTCTGAAGATTGCCAGGAGTGGGACTGGCAGCAGGTTTTGGATATTTTATTTTCAATTTTGAAGATCAATAGTTTTGAGCTGGAAGATCTCTGTTTTTCTGTTGTCTGTTATTTTACTGAGCTTTTGGTGACATGCTTTTCACTGTGGAGATTGAACATTTGACTGCCAATTTGAAAAAAAAAAAGAACTGGAGAAAAACAGACAAGACAGAGAGCTGACAAGTAAAAAAAAAATCAATATTTATAGTAAGGCAAAGGCGGTTAGCTGTCTGGAATTCACATCTTCCCAATCCACTCCCTATATTAACTATATATTTAATATTTTTTAAGGAAGGATTTGATGTGGATAGGAGTGGTAGGCTCAGAGGTCCAGAAGCTCCCGGGAGCTGGTCCTGGATCAGCCACTAGGGTAAATTGAGTATGTCTTGAATGTCACTTTCTTCCACTGGAAAGGTGACGCTCTGAGCTAGGAAACTGTTAAGTTTCTTTCCAAAGCCGAGGTTCAAGGAACAAGAATCAGTTCTTTCTCTGGTTTAGCCATAGTTGTTTGTCTGGAAAAGTCAAGTGACAATCTTGTTTAGATACTGATGCTTACTCATTTCTGCAGACACTGGTGGCTCTGAGATTGACCTTTTGAAGTGGTCATAAGGATAATCGGGTTTCTGCAATCGTTATTTGTACTCTCCTGTCATCTGGTTTCCCATAGTTTTAATATTTTGAGGTGTTTCCTGGTGCCTTTTGATTTGTGATTACAGGTGGTTTTGAGCCCCTACTTAGTACACGGAGGAGGAAAGGTGACAATTGGCTCTTACTTATAAACTTATGTACCTATTCAATGAATGGTTACTCCTTGCATATACAAATGTATCAACACAGCCCAAGAATTTTATATTGTTAATTTAATTCAGCTCTCTCCTAAAATAATTAACTCATATTCAACCTCATGGTAATATGTTTTCTCTTAGGCTCTGAGTAAACAGCCCTTTGTACTAACATAGGCTCTCATGCACAGATATTTTGTATTAAGAATGGAAAGGGGAACATTTTAGAAAGAATTTCCTGGGAGAAATCAACTGGGCTCTAAATATTTCAATATATCCTTTATAATGATAAAGCAGTTGTGTCCAGCAGCTTCAAAACCATCGTAGGTGGGGAAATGTTCTTTATAAAGTACAACCTGTGGCTTTTCACATTAACAAGACCATTAATGGCTTAAGATTCAGAGCTGGACACTATGTACCTTACTAATTTGAAATTTTAATAATTCTGGGCATGTTTTGTCCTTCAGCTCAAATACTCTTGGTTTGTTCTATGTGGTTTGGCTATATTATGGCTGTCCTGGAAAATTATTCCAATCTATGTGTTTTTAGTATCTCTTCTCTCCCCTGAAATAAAGTCCAGGAGATCACTAGTTAATATACTTACTTCAGAGCTTTTTATTTCCTGTCCAAAGTGAGAGTGCATATACTAAACAAGTGCTTACCATTTATTCACTCAGGGAAAAACACATGTGGAGTATCTATTGTGTGTTAGCTATTTGAGCAATTTCCAAGACACAGGACACTTCATCTGCCTCTTAAGATCCACTTTAACCATCACTGAGAAAATGCATAAGTGATAAGAGCATCGGATGTGTATAGTATCAGGTACTTTTCCAAAGTATGGTACCACAATGTTTTTCTTTATTTTTACAGTAGAATGTGATAGCAGCTTATATTTTTATTCAAAGTGCTCCTTTTGTGATTTTCCCACATTCAGTTTTTGGCTATCTAATCATTCCAGCTGAGTGTTGTCCTTGATACCTCTTTAATGCCTTGATCAGGTTTTGAGATGCGTACTCTGGCTCCAGATTGAAGTCAGAGTAAGGTATATCTAAAATGAATCTTTTCTTTAACAGAAATGGGAGAAGATGACCTGTATTGTACACAGTTAGGAAGGATGTAGCAAGCAGTTGACGTATTGCAGAGAGGCTTAAGAACCAAACCTATCAGATTTAGTTTAGATGGAGTTTATAGGAAATAGAGTATACGTAACCAGGATGTAATTAATGAACCAATGTTTTTGGCCACAATTCTGGAGAAACTACAGGGTATCATCACATCATCATACCCCATTAAATTTCAATATGATTGGACATAATCTGGGTCAATTTTAGATTTAAATCCAACTGGTGGACTAGGCAGATTTTTTCCATATCCTGATTAAAGAAGTCCAAAAGACAGGCAGAAAAATTGAAGGTGGTACAGAAATAGTTCATGACAGAATCAAGACATTACTCAGCTGCTGTAAATTGATAAAATTCTTTGTATCATTTATATAGTTGGAATAGTTAACCCCAAATATTTCTCTTTCCATCCCCATCTGTTCAGGTAATGATTTAACAACAAAATATGAGGCTTTTAGTAATTAATTATGTTCATCCACACTGGCAAACCATATGGCCAAATACCTCCTTAATCGACCAGTGTAGACAAAATTCCGAATTTTAAGTATCTCCCAAAAGACATTAGAAAAAGGTCTCATTGAGAATTAGTTCCCTGACTTTTCAGAGCTCTCTCTCTAAGTTTTCCTCTTCTTTTTGGACCACTCAACCTGTGTTCCCCTTGAGCAGGACAAAGAAAGGCAGACTAAATGCTCAGTCTTGTCAACATAAAAGGCCCCTGAACTGAGAGCATTCATTTGGTAAATAGAAAACTCTGTGGCTTATTGTATGTATCTTGTCCCTGCTATCATACTAGTAGCAAGCATAGTGCTGAGAGTCCAGCAAGTACTTGTTGAACAGGTGTTGTTGGCTAGGCTGCATGAATCCAGAAGGTGAGACCTAGTTTTAGTCAATCTAAGCCTCTTACTCTTTTCCATTTCACCAGTAGACTTTTAGCAGCTTTGTTGGTGACCTCACTTCCTGTTTGGCATGCTCGCTCTGCCATCTGTACTTTTGACCACAACCTTGTAATCAGATGTTGACTACATCCAGTTAAACTTAACCCCATACTAAAAAGGCCACCCAAAGGATTAAGCCCTTCACCTCCTAGTGAGCCTTCTCTTTACATAGAATGGTGGAGGTCTTAGCAAAAATCTTCTATGTGGTCTCTCCAGGAACATTCACTTTCTATGGACTTTGAAGTAATTAGGGTTGCTTCATGATTCACTAATGTCAAAGACAGGGTACTCTTTGGTAATTCTTTACAGATATTAATCGGTTCTTATCCATCAGTGCTGCCAGTAAGGACAGCTAAGAAATGGAGCAGATATTACCATTTGTTTTCATCTATCTTCCAACAGAAGCAAAAATCAAAATCCAACCAACCAATCAAACAAACAAACAAACAAACAGATAGCCAAACAAACAAAAAACCTTAATTTAGAAATAAATGAGAGGTCACTAAATCACCTTGATGAACATTCTTCTAATTATAAACATCCTTTCTAAGCTCATATCTTCCCAAATTGATTTTTCTGTTATACTCATTCTTGGATGGTTTCTATGTACTCTGGAAGTCCAACATTTTCAGATTTCTCATTAAGCATCAATGCTACTGGACAACCAGATTCCCACTGGGTACTGTATACTAAAGATACTTATCATTTTGAAACAGATACCATATATTGCTTAATTTTATCGTGCATTTTTGGGGGATGAAATTCTTCCCCCATACTCTGATAAACCTATACTGGATGGGGTTTCTTTTCTTTTTTATTGGATATTTTTTAATTTGCATTTCAAATGTTATTCGCTTATCCGGTTTCTGTTCATAAACCTCTATCCCATCCCCCTCCCCCTTCTTCCATGAGGGTGTTCCACCTCCCCAACCACCCACCTTTCCCCCACTGACATTCCTCTACACTGGGAGGGTCCAGCCTTTGCAGGACCCAGGGCTTCTCCTCCCATTGGTGCCCAACAAGGCAACCCTCTGCTACATATGCAGCTGGAGTCATGGGTCTGTCCATGTATACTTTTTGGGCAGTGGTTTAGTCCCTGGGAGCTCTGGTTGGTTGGTATTGTTATTGCTGTTTTTATGGGGTTGCAAGCCCCTTCAGATCCTTCAAACCTTTCTCTAACTCCTCCATTGGGGACTCCGTTCTCAGTTCAATGGTTTGCTGCTGGCATTCACCTCTGTATGTATCATGCTCTGGCTGAGCCTCTCAAGAGACAGCTATATCAGGCTCCTGTGTGCACACACTTCTTGGCTTCATCAATATTGTCTAGGTTTGGTGGCTGAATATATATGGACTGGATCCCCAGGAGGGGCAGGCTCTGAATGGTCATTCCTTCAGTCTCTGCTCCAAACTCTGTTGCCATATCTCCTCCTATAAATATTTTTATTCTCCCTTTTAAGAAGGACTGAAGCATCTGTACTTTGGCCATCTTGTGTTTTATTTTCAAATTGATTGTAAGAGTATGATCCAATCATAAGAATTCTTTGCAATGAGGTAACCCAATCACAAAACACACACACATACACACACACACACACACACACACACACACACACACACACACACAAACATTCTATGTACTCATTGATAAGAGGATATTAGCCCAAAAGCTTTAATTACCCAAGATATAATCCATAGACCACATGAAGCTCATGAAGCTCAAGAAGGACAACCAAAGTGCAGATGCTTCAGTCCTTAAAAGGGGGAACAAAATACTCACAAGAGGAAATACAGGGACAAAGAGTGGAACATGGACTGAAGAAAAGGTCTTTCAGAGACTGCCCCACCTGGGAATCCAGTACACACACACACACACACACACACACACACACACACACACACACACATACAGACACCAAAACTAGACAGTATCGATGAAGCAAAGAAATGCATGCTGACAGGAGCCTGATATAGCTGTCTCCTGAAAGGCTCAGGCAGAGCATGACAAATACAGAAGTGATTGCTAGCAGCAAACTATTGAACTGAGAATGGGATCTCCATTGGAGGAGTTAGAGAGAGGACTAAAGGAGCTGAAGGGGCCTGCAGCCCATAAGAACAACAATACCAACCAACCAGAGCTCCCAGGGACTAAACCACCACACAAAGAGTACAAATGGACTGACCCATGGCTCCAGCTGCACATGTAGCAGAGGATGGCTTTGCTGGGCACCAATGGTAGGAAAAGCCCTTGGTCCTGCCAAGGCTGGAATCCCCAGTGTAGGGGAATGTCAGGGCATAGAGGTGGGAAGGGGGTAGTTGGGGGGGTAACATCATTATAGAAAAAGGGGAGAGGGAGGGGATAGGGGCGTATCGATGAGAGAAACCAGGAAAGGGAATAACATTTGAAATGTAAATAAAAATATCCAATAAAAATTAAAAAAGAATAAGAATTCTTTGCTGTATTCTTGGTTCCTAATTTCCCCCTAGATAGTTTCCAGATTCTGCCATTGCAGAAAATCATTGAAAATAGACCATACATTGAGAAGAATCCTTTAATAATAAAAATGGTACTGTGAAATTTCAGTGCTTAAGGTTCTATCATTAGTTTCTCTTACATATAGAGTAATATTCATTCTTGATGTTAACCATCTAAGTCCTCTTACATGATCTCTGCTTCTTATCACCTTTCTTCAGTCTAGCCATAATCTTTTATGATCTACAAAGATCTACAAAACTGACCATTTTATTCCTGCAGAGTCCTTTTACTTGTCCTTTATGTCTACAATGTTCTTTGTATGGTACATTAGTCTCCATCCTTCACATTATAAGGGAAAAAGACTCACCTTCCCTGATGACTTTCTTTAAAGTGTTCCTGACCGTACTCAGTTACCATTGATCATATCACATGAGCTTCTGCTTTAATTGGACTTGTTATTATATTTTATATTCAGTGCTTATTTTTCTAAGCTGATGTGGAAGCTTGTTCAGGACAGACATCCAAAAATACATTTCCCATCATATCTTCACTGCCTAGAGTAGGCAGTGGCACAAGTTTGAGTCTGTTTTTACATAGACTATAACTGGACTTTCCAAAGTTAACTCTTCATTGGTTATTTTGTAGTTTAGGGGTAGAGAGGACACTGGAAAAGTGTTCCTTCCATCCTTTTACCCAATCCCTACTAAATGAGCAGAACCTAGAACCAGACTTGAAATCAATAAAAAAAGATTTAGGGGTGACTGGTATCAGTTGTGTTTGGAAACTCTTGATACTAACTTACTTAACTCATCACTGACTACTGACGCAAGCATAAATTCAAATCTGTTAAAAGCTAGGACTCAAGATCAAGGCAGCTGTAGACAGTACAATGTTATAATTAATGTGACTTCAAAGTAATAGAGTACAGCTTTTCAGAGAGGTGCCTGGTTTTAGAGTCTAGTATTCATTTCATCCAAACCCTCTAAAGATATTAGAAACATAGAAATGATCCTTTCTCTACATATTGTAGACTGTTAATATATCTCTCAATTTTCATTTTAATGTATGTCAGTAGTTCTCTAGGAGGGGCAATATCTCCGGGAATGTTTGTCACTACTAGTAGGAGTTGCTCTTGGCATGTAAAATGTAGAGATATGAGGTACAGTTATGCATCCTATGATGCATAGCACTGCCCAGTGAGGAATTGCCCAGTTCCAACCGTCAATTATGCTGAGGACCTGAAGCCCCAGCTAAGATCTTCTTATATAGAAATCAAAGTCTTTAATGTGTTTGGAGAACTGTTTTGTATGACATACTTCAAAATATCTGCCTGTATCTCTGCTTTTTAATAGACAGGATTAACAAAATGAAAGACTTAGATGGCTAGATTTAGTCCCAACTATAAACAGCATATTTTATGCCATAAAAGTGCTGATCCTGGAAAGAGTATTGTCATAATAGATGTCTTGACACCATGGGACTTTTGCTTCTCCATATCTCAGTACCAATGTTCTTCCAGATCCTGGGATTAAAACATGTTTTCTGTGGCTATCTTCTTTATGCATTAACATCTATTAGCCTTACTTAGTATGCTGCCTCTGTTTGGACTTAAAGGAGTATCAGTTGCTCAAATCTGGTAAGTCTGTCCCTAAAATTTGAATGTATAATTTTGAAAAGATGTGAAGTGTTCTCGGAAAACCTTCATTGGTGGACAACAGACCTGCAATGGTCTGAAAACAAGAAACGAGGGTCTGTTCTTTTGTTCCACTCGCTGGAGTTCTGCTGTAGGCACTTTGCTATGGACTATATGTAGCAAGAGGCACTGAAAGGAACAAAGGCATGGAGGAGTGAGACTGCTGCTTCCAAATCTTCTTCCTCAATCTCATCTGGACAACCACAGGCTACCCCGTGTTTGGTGATTTATCTTTTCTGCCATTGAGATGATACTAAGGAACTTCCTAAACCTCTGGACATGTCACTTAATGCTAATTAACATGACTTGTTTTACACTGTAAGCTTCTAAATGATTGGGCAAGTAAAAAATCAAGTTACTAGCAACCTGAATTTTGCACTGCAATCACCAGTTTCCCCAAGAACATATTTTCTCTTTTAGACAAATAAGACAAAAGGAACAAGGACTGTCATATAAATATGGTAGTGCGTTCTCTATGAAGGTTAAGGCAGGTTATTTGCTGTGAATGTGGTATGGTAACCTGCCACTCCACCGAGTTGTATCCGTAACACTTTATGCGAATAAGGGATGTGGCATACTACCAGGAATTTGACCACTTCAAATATGATCTTTGTTCACTTAAATATGGCTTGACTTCTGCTTTTCTTAAAAGGTATCATGACCCTTTGAAATAAAAATCATTTAGGATTTCCTTTCCTTCTTCACTGATATATTCTTAGAACTTTCTAATTAACAAATTATAATAAAATGTGAGCATGTGGGGTGTCAACTAAACTAGATTTCTAACTAGAATTTTTTTCAGAATTTGGAGGAAAGTTGCTATGGGAACACCAAGAGAACTTTTGAAGATTAACTCTAATAATATTCTTTAATGACCCCTTTACACAGCTGACCGAAGTATCAGGTAAAGGAATTGCCTAAGTCAGTACAAGTAATAAAACAACTAAAGGCATCTTATTGGCATGGAGAAGAGCTGGCTCCATGTTTCCTGAGCAACCTTGTGTTGGTGGGCGATGCTTCATATAGGCACAAAGCACTGTATGCTTCCTACTATGGTGGTACCATTTTAGCTACACCCACCAAGTAATAGAACTGTAGTAAAGAGATGGAATATTGAGTTTGCTGAATAATTTGATTTTTTTGTTTTTTTTTTTTTTTTTTTTTTTTCGGAGCTGGGGACCGAACCCAAGGCCTTGCGGTTGCTAGGCAAGTGCTCTACCACTGAGCCAAATTCCCAACCCAAGATTTTTTTTTTTTTTTTTTTTTTTTTGCTGAATAATTTGAAACAGTGACAACCCAGTGTTATTTCTGTATGTTTTAATATGACTTTCAGGGGTCTATTAGGGCCTTTGATTTTGGGGTTTATTGCCCAAACAAAATGTAAAATGATGGTCTGAACAACAACAAAGAATCTTGACCTTCATTTCAAAAAAGAAAAGTCATTCTTCCTCTTACTTTAAGCTACTGAATCATAGAGGGAATCATAGTGTTAAGATCCAAACAGAAAAAAAAAACTCAGAATGCTTAACTTGAGGAGCGAAGTATTTTGACATATTGACAGATATGAGATAGGCAATGATGGGTGGCAAAGCTCTCAGTGACTAGCTATATGGAACTCTTGTCACGGAAGGAGCAGTGGTATGAGAACCCAATGACTCTTAGCACTGATTAGAAGGGATACTAGCAGTGTGTCCACAAGGCAAAGTCTGGAGAAGCAAAAGCAGAGTGTAGCAATCCATCCATCGCCTGACATCATGGATTTTTATTTTCCTATCTCCTTCTCGAACGGAGCCTAAACATTCTACTGAGATAAGTGTGCAAGGAGGAGCCCCACACACAGACGGCAGATGTTTTCTTTTCTATTGTGCATGTAGAGGGAAAGATGTTGGCAAACAGAGAGTACCAACATGAGCGTATGCTGCCTTAGGGGTTGCTTACTCATGAAAGAGCCTATATTCTTTCAGAGGGCTCCAAAATTTCTTAAAGTGTTTAATTAAAATGTTTAAACTATTCATGTTTTATGCAAACTCCACCTGCCTGAATTATATATCCCAGTAAGTATTCAGTAGAGGATCTAATGTTCACTTAGATTATGAAATTATATTTATATGTGTATATATGTAACTTAGAAGAACACTAACAAGAGTGGTCTTATCAAATTTTATTAATATAAACAAAACTAAAATGCACCATTTTCCCTCTAAGCTCATGAAACTAGGCTAATATATTCTGTTCTCTAAACAGTGAAAAACAAAGAATTAATTTAGCCTTTCTGATTGAGAAGTGTAGTTTTAGTTTTTAGCTTAAAGTATTGTTACTTATGACTTCCAGTTACGGACTTGTTGCAGCCAAAGACTGCAGTTAGACCCGCTTGTAACCCTGTTAATTCGGCAAAAGGAAAATTATAATTTCTGGGATCTTTTACCTCATTCTGTGAACTGGCTTTTTCATTTCGTAATGATTTTCTATACTGTGCAAGATTTTTATTTGCATACTATATATCACACAGGGAGTTGACACTTTGTTTTTATGAAGACTATAAAATTAACCACTAACTGATCCAGTTAGTAAATGGGCTAATGAACTCAATAATTCTCAGAAGAAGAAAAAATACAAATGGCCAATAAATGCTCAAAAAAGGGAAGAAAGGGTCAAGATCATTAGGTATCGGTGAAATAAAAATGAAAATTACTTTGAGGTTCTATCTTACCATACTCAGAATGGCTTATCATCACAACAACAAGCAACAGAAGGAACAAACGCCAACAAATGTTCGTGAGACTGTGGGGACAGAGCAACCACTATGAACTTCCAGTGGGAAAATAAACGGGTACAGCCACTGTGGGAATATGCATGGAGCCTTCTTAAAAAAGAAAGTAGAAAGATCAAAACTAGAATTACTATGTGACCCAACTACAGCACTCCTAGGAATACATCTAAAAAGTCTAAGTCCACATAGCAAGGAGACACGTAAACACCTATGCTTATTGTTGTACCATTCATAGTAGCGAGAAATGGATAATGAAAATGAGGTACACATACACAATGGAATTTTATGTAAATGACAATTGCAGGAAAATGGCTATATAAGTATGTGTAAAACACACACACATATGTGTATGTGTGTGTATATATATATATATATATATATACACACACACACATACTTTCAGGATATCTTTCTTGCTTCTAATTGTTTCTTTGTAGATAGTATACACAAAATATTGGAACATAAGAAGGGGCAGAGGCCAGAAACATGGATTGTGTCATAACACTGTTTACTTGGCCACTTGAATCATGTGCTTGATGTGTGCTTGGTAAATGTATTACTGTCAAAGAAATCAATCAATAGTTTAATGTTCTTTATCTTTTTGAAACATTTAGTTTAAAAATAGTAATTATAATAGCCAATATTTATTGAGTACTTTCCATAAAAAATGAATAGTCTACCTATATCATTTCACCTAATCCTTTAAAAGATGATTCTATAATCTACCCTCTGAACTACTCTCTATAAAATGGCACCTCTTAAATTATTCTCTCCATCCTTCCCATACTGGCAACATCACTGATACCTAATTGATCATTTATCAGAAACAGGAGGGGAAGGAAAGTAAATTGATAAAGAAATGAGCAGTATTTTCGTGTTGTTCTGGTTAACAGACTGCGACAACCACCACCACTGCCACCATCACCTCAACCAGAAACTAACAACATTCTGTTTGATATTTCTATCTGACAGTTGTGGTTTTACAATTCTTACAAAGTGATTTTGATTGAACCCTGTCAGAATTTAACCCTGCTTGAATGCTTCTCTTGTTCTCTTTATATGACTGTTGTAGTGGAACATCCATTTTAGGAAAGATACCACAAGGCATGGTTGAACTCTCTGCCACCTGGAAAAGGTGCTTGTGAACTGGCAGTTGTTCTTCATCAGAGTTTGCCAAAAGTATTAATGAACAAGGATAAATACAAGCCCCTCATGTATTTGCAATGGCTCTGGGCCGCACAGTAGTCATGTAAACACTGGCAATCATGGCACACATGCATTCTTACTCACTCGCTTTAAAGGGAGTTGCAGTTCATAGACCTCTCTTGGGGAAAAGATTGACCCTCATCAAGATCAACTGGCTTAAAACCCCATAATTGCTGGGTTTTTTTTTTTTTCGTTTAGGATGGCTGCAGGGTGATACCTTATCATTAGGACACAGCTATAAAGACTTCCTGCATTTATTTGGTTCCCACCATCTTTTTAAAGGGTGTCACAAGTGCTGATGCTGTCTGATTCCACAACATAACACACTTTTACTTCAGTTAGACATGATTCAGTATATGATTATGCTTTGATGCATATTGGAAAGGGAGATTTTTTTTAGCCTATACATATGGAAACTAGCCTCCTCCTTTCAGTAATGTAGGCAACTAACACTTCATTGCTAGAACTCCTTAACATCATGCATTGCAAATATTTGTAATAGAATGTAGTTTCTTCTTCAGAGACTAATGACAGCTTAGATTTGAAGAACTATGGGATATTCTAGGACAGTGATTCTCAGCTCTCCTAAAGCTGTGACCCTTTAATACAGTTCCTCATATTGTGGTGACCCCAAACAAAGTTACTTTCATTGCTACTTCATAACTGTAATTTTGTAACTGTTGCAATTCTTAATGTAAATACTTGTGTTTTCTGATGGTCTTAGGTTGACCCCATGAAAAGATCATTGGAACTGCTAAGTGGTCATAACCCACAGGTTGGGTACTGCTGTTCTAGGCACTTTTATATTTAATGCAAGATCATTATAAAGGATAAGCAGTACTAATGCTTACTTTATAGGGTGTTGTGTGAATGTAGAGTTTGTTTGTATCAGTTAGCTATTGTCATCTAATGCTATTTGACAGACTACTCTGATATTCAGTGGTATAAAATACCACCACCAATCTTCATAGATCACTGGGTCACCTGGACTGGCTTTCCTAGGCACAACTGTTTAGCTAGAGGTCTAAAAGTCATTCCCAGAAAACATGGATTTTTTGAGAGTTCTGTTCCATGTGTATCTATTCCGGAGTTCAGATGGTGAAGAGCCACAGAAGCACAGGAAGACTAGTAGACTCAATCTAATACTCTCAAACCATATGCAGGTTAGCACATTGCTCTTTCCTCTTACCTCTCATTGGCTAGAGCAAAACACCTTTACAAGGCTACTACTATCTTAGGTAGTGGAAATGCTTTCCTTTCAAGATGGGGCTGCAAAAAAGGTGAGGGAAGAAAGTTGAGAAATGTAGGAATACACTCATCTCTCTCTCTCTCTCTCTCTCACACACACACACACACACACACACACACACACACACACACACACAGAGAGACATACAGAGAGACAGAGAGAGACAGAGAGACAGAGAGAGACAGACAGACAGACACAGAGAGACAGACAAACAGACAGAGAGACACAGAGAAGCAGAGAGAGAGAGAGAGATGTTTAATCAAATCACTGAGAGCACTAATATTTTTAAGAGTTTTGCAACCCCATAGGAAGAACAACAATATCAACAAACCAGACACCCCAGAGCTCCCAGGGACTAAACCACCAACCAAACAGTACACATGGAGTGGCCCATGGCTCCAGCCATATATGTAGCAGACGATGGCCTTGTTGGGCATCAATGGGAAGAGAGGCCTTTGGTCCTGTGAAGGCTCAATGTCCCAGTGTAGGGGAATGCCAGTGAGCAGAGGCGGAGGGAATGGGCGGGTGGGTGGGTGGGAGAAAACCCTCATGGAGGCAGGGGATGGGGGGATGTGATAGGAGATTTCTGGAGGGGAACCTAGAAGGGGTCAACATTTGAAATGTAAATAAATAAAATATCCAATAAAATAAAAGAAAAAAGAAAAAGAAAGAAAGAAATCTATCCCATTTTTTCTTTCAATTCTGTCAGTTAGTTCTTTCGTGAGAGGTAGAACTTAGGTTTCTTTACATTGATATCAGTTACCCCAAGCCCATAGCAATAGGATAGGAATACATTTTGAAAGAATATTATGGGAACATGTCCATATTTAAGCAGAATTGCTACTGTTTTTCCTTATTTCTTTGTCTTTAGTAACTCTGCTTCTTCACACCAGCGAAAGGGAGGTATTCATAATTACTTCCTTGGAGACTTAACAAATTCTTTTTATTGTTTGTCTCTATCTATCTATCTATCTATCTATCTATCTATCTATCTATCTATCTATCTGTATATATATATATGTATATAAAATCTATCATCATTTATCTATACATACATATTTATACCATCTATTCATCCAGCCATCTATAATTTCTTTATGAGCAATGAGATGGAGACTCACTCTGTAGCCTTCACTGCTCTGGAACTCACTGTCTTCTCTCAAACTCATTGCACTGCTCTGTCTCTGCCACTCAAGTATTAGAATTACAGATGTGTACCAACACAGCTGGTTAAAGTTTTCTTCTTTTTATTATATAGATTTATTTTTATTTGATGTGTATGGGTGTTTTGCTTGCATGCATGTCTTTGAAACATGTGTGCAGTACCCATGGAGGCCAGGAGAGGGTGTCGGATGTTTTGGAACTGGAGTTAGAAACACAGGAAAACATACGGGTGCTGTAAATTTAACCTGGGTCCTCCAGAAAAGTTCTTAACCACCGAGCCAGCTTTCCAGCCCCTCAAAATTTATTTTTAATTGGCAAAAAAAGTGTTTATAACATACAATTTGTCTTTAAGAATGTCTGTATTCTGGAATGGGTTCGTGAATCTAACAGAGCTATGGCTGACGTTTGTTTTGTACTAAGAACACTGCATCTTATCTGTTAGAAGCTTTTCAAATACAAAATAGATTTTTTTCTTCATTTAGTACTAACAATAAAAATTCTAAATGCTTCTCTTGTTTAGCTGAAAATTTGTGTCCTTTGTCCAACAACTCCCTGGAGATTTTATATTTACTTCTGTTTATTAGTGTCCGTAATAACAGTTTTATAACCTTAATGCCTGTTTTAAAATCTAGAAGCAATTACAAATGAGGTGATTTACAATTGGAAAAAGGTATTATTTTAAAATTACTACTTACTATCCAGCCTGACATGTAAATGAATAAGGTAAATTAAAAACAAAATAGACACATAAAATCGCTTGTCTTTGAAGTTTAAGAAAGTTTCTCTTGTCTTCCTTCATTATATCAACTTAATTGCACAGCTGCCAGTTCTTGCCTTTTCTCTTAGTTTGCTCGATCGATTGTTACTACATTAGTTTTAAATCAAGGATAAGTAAACTATGGCTCTGGATTGGTCCAGACCACTGCCTCCTACATTTGTCTTGTGAACTAAGAATAAGTTTTCCATTTTTATTTATTTACCCTTTTTATATGTATGTATGTTTTGCCTGCATGTATATCTATGTACCATGTGTATGCCTGGTGTTTGCAGAAGGCAGATTTTCTGGAGCTGGAGTTACAGATGGTTGTGAGATGCCATGTGGATGCTGAGAATTAAACCTGGGTCCTCTATATAGGACCAGCCAATGTTCTTTACCATCAAGTCATCTCTCCAGACCAAGTTTTACATTTTTACAATGTTGAAAAAGAAGTCAGAATATTTAGGGTTATGTGAAAATTATATCGTATAATATTTTGGGGTCCATAAATAAAGTTTTACTAGGACCCAGCCAAATCTGTTTATTTACATATTGTCTATGGCTACAACAGCAGACTTGAATATTTGCTATCTGGCTCTTTGGTTCAAAAGTTTATTTCTAGTCTAAATTACCATAGACTCTGTAGACAGGTCTAATGTTATGTAAGTACAAGTTTCAAAATAAGGTCATACTTGCATAAAAGCTAGTGCTTACATATACATAGGTTGAAGTATGAGAATCTAATCTACCTTCCTTAATTTCTACATCACTGGAAAACCCTTTGGATATAAGATAAAAATAGGAATTGTTTTATTTTTAATTTTTTATTGGATTTTTTATTTACATTTCAAACGTCATCCCCTTTTCCAGTTTCCTGTCCATAAACTCCCTATCCCATATCTTTCCCCCTTCTTCTATGAGAGTATTCCTCCTTCCTAACCACCCCCATTTCCTGCCCTGACATTCCTCTACACTGGAGTTGGGAGGCCCAGCCTTGGCAGGACCAAGGGCTTCTCCTCCCATTGGTGCCAAACAAAGTCATCCTCTGCTACATATGCAGCTGGAGTCATGCATGGGTCTGTCCATGTGTACTCTTTGGGTAGTGGTTTAATCCCTGGGAGCTCTAGTTGGTTGATATTGTTGTTCATATGGGGTTGCAAACCCCTTCAGCTCCTTCAATCCTTTCTCTAACTCCCCCACTGGGAACCAGTTCTCAATCCAATGGTTAGCTGCCAGCATTCACCTCTGGCAGAGCCTCTCAGGAGTCAGTTATATCAGGCTCCTGTCAGCATGCACTTCTTGGCATCAGCAATATTGTCTGGGTTTGGTGTCTATATATACATGGGCTGGATCCCCAGGTGGGGCAATCTCTGGATGGCCTTTCCTTCAGTATCTGTCCCAAACTTTGTCTCCATATTTTCTCATGAATATTTTTGTTCCTCTTCTAGAAAGACTAAAAGCATCTGCACTTTGGTTGTCCTTCTTGAGCTTCAGGTAGTCTGTGGATTGTATCTTGTGTAATCCAAGCTTTAGGGCTAATATCCCCTATCAGTCAGTACATACCGTGTGTGTGTGTGTGTGTGTGTGTGTGTGTGTGTGTGTGTGTGTGTGTGTGTGTGTGTGTGTGTTTTGTGATAGGGTTAACTCACTCATGATAATATTTTCTAGTTCCATCCATTTGCCTATGAATTTCATAAAGTCATTGTTTAGGATAGCTGAGTAATATTCCATTGTGTGGATGTACCATATTTTCTGTATCCATTCCTCCGTTGAAGGGCATCTGGGTTCTTTCCAGCTTCTCGATATTATAAATAAAACTGCAATGAACATAGTGGAGCATGTGTTCTTGTTATTTGTTGGAGCATCATTCGGGTATATAGCCAGAAGAGGTAGAGCTGGGTACTCAGGTAGTACAATGTCCAATTTTCTGAAGAACTTCCAGACTGATTTCCTGAATGGTTTTACTAGTTTGCAATCCTACCAACAATGGAAAAGTTTTCCACTTTCTCGACATCCTCACCAGCATCTGTTGTCACCTGAGTTTTTGATCTTAGCCATTCTGACTGGTGTGAGGTGAAATCTTAGGGTTGTTTTGATTTGCATTCTCATGATGAATAAGCATGTTGAGCATTTCTTTAGGTGCTTCTCAGACATTTGATATTCCTCAGCAAAGCTTGCTATGGTGGTATACACATTTGAACTCAGCATTTAGGAGGCTGAGGCAGGCAAAATGTCTATGAGTTTCAAGACCAGTTTGATCTACACAGACAGTTCCATGCTAGTCAGGGTTACAGGGGAGAGTTTTATCTCAGGAAAAAGAAACCAAACCAAACCAAAACAAAACAAAAACCTAACTTTGGGAGCTATGTAGATAGCTCAGTGGTTAAAGTGCATCTGTTCTGGAGGACCTGAGTTCCTTGCCCCCAAATTGGTTCACAACTGCCAGTGAGCCAGGAGATCCAATGCCTCTTCTGGCTACTGTGTACACACTACATTCATATGCAAATTCAAACACAGGAACACACGTATACATAGAATCAAAAATAAAACTTGTAAAAGATACATTGTAGCATTAAAGCCACATAAAACTTTATAAACTTTATAAAGCCTTTTCAGGCACTACAAAGAGCAACTCTTTTGAACTGAAATCCTAGAGAGACATAAAAATTTTGTAAGTGCCATATTAGAATTATATATATTTTATAGCTAAATTCTTTATGAATCAAATCTGATTAAATCTTTAAAAACTTCAGTACTTAAGAAGTCTTTAGCATACTATTATAAACTAACCTAGAACCTGCACAGCAGGTCAATGTATTTGCTGAACTTAGGATACTTTCACTATCCCTTTAGGATAAATTCTGTTACATTAACAAGTGCTACATTGGGGTATGGGGGTTTAGCTGAGTGGTAGAGCGCTTGCCTAGCAAATTGCTAGCCCTGAGTTCAATCCTCAGCTCGGAAAAAAAAAAAAAAAAAAACAACTGCACATTTTAAAAAGTCCAACTTCATAAACAAAACTGACTTTAAAAATAAATGTGAGTATGAAGTAACGCAATAGGAATTTTTCATTGCTAACTAGGTAAATACTCTAGAAGAAATAATTTTTGAAGGGTTGCTGTTTTTCATCTTGTCAAAGAGGAGAATTAATCTCTGAGGACTGTCATTCTTTTGTTGATTCAGAAGGTCAGTCTTCTTGTTTACACATTTGAGGGTTAACATCAATATATCCAGAGCTCCTCTAAGAGAGAGATTATAAAGAGCTTCTAAAGGCTCACTGTAAACACGCCAACTCTTCTGTGCTTTCAACTCTGCATAGCTAGCTTACAGAGCAGCTTTGCCCCAGAGCTGGATGTGTGTGTAAGTGAGCTCATGGTCTTGCCAGTGAAGCCTGTGTTTTGCCAAGGGATGTGGCCTGGTCTTCTACTCTGTGCTGTTTCTTTTGGCTGACTTTTTCACATTCCTGTGACCCTTTGAATGGAGGCGTCTTAACAGCTTTTGCTCTACAACATGGCCCCCTGCTATCATTTCCTGCAGGTCTTGCCTTAGATCTCAGCAGCTTCCTGAGTAAATGTCACCTTGGTGTCTTCTAAGAGGATCTACATAGCTCGCAGTTTTAGTTCCCCCAAGTGTTAAAGCCTGATGACCATGAATCTTCACATTGGACTATCCAGGACTCACAGCTTGGAATTCTCTTGGATTCCAAAGCAAGGGGCTAGGTGGGGCTGGAACAGGGAACTAGAAAAAATGCCCCTGAGGGCGGGGATCAAATAACCCTAGAGGAGGAAATTCCAGTTGAAAATAGAAACCAGGTCAGCACCCTTGTGAGAACCATAGCATGCTCCACTTGAAACTGGCAACCTGTGGTTTGTGAAGGTTGCTGTCAGAAGTCTGTGGATTGTTCTAGAAAGGGGGTTTTGTTTTCGGATGGTAATTGGGTGCTGCAAACCCCAATTGAAGCACATTTATCTCCTTTCACAGCTGGGCCATTCTGCAGAGTAATGTGGAAATGACTCAATTTCATGTAGTGTCATGCTGATCCTTGTTATTTCTTAAAGATAGAAAACAATTGGAGAATAGTATTTTCTTTAGAAATGTGATGTATGTGAGTGTGTGACACACACACACACACACACACACACACACACAGACACACACACACAGCAAGAGAGACAGAGACAGAAACAGAAAGACAGAGAATGAAAGAACATTTTTGACAGAATGGTGAATAGCTTCCAACATACCATTACAAGCAAGGAGCAAAATGGCTATTTTGTGGAAGCTACATATTATTCTTTCATTAATTCAACAACAACAACAAAAAAACTCAATTGATTCCTATTTCTTAAAAATAACAGCTCTTAATATATTTATGTATTTATTTTAAAAGCTGTAAAATAATAGTTGAAAACATGTACTTGTATGAGGTTCCTAGGAAGACTGGTGGCTATTTGATTAGCAGGACACAATTCCAGAGTACCTGGACAGAGAGTGTTTGCTTTCTAGGGCCTTTGAAAAACTGTGGAACAGTATGTCACAGTGAGAAATTTCTTTTGTTCATTGTAACCTATGGTGCAAATTTAAGGGAGGTTAAGTCTGTCTAGATGTTTTGATGCATAAAGAAAAGAAGAAATATGTACTCTATTTTATTTTGGTTTTGCGGGGTGTGGTCTAGAATATAATAGAATTGAAATTTTGGGCTTTCTGTGACAATAAAATGATGAGTAATGAGGAGTTTTTTGCCCCAAGTGTTCGAGTATCCATTTCAGAGGAGAAACATTAATTTTCAGAACTGTTTTTTGAAAGCTTTCCAGAAACTAAGAACACCTTAGTATAGTAATAGGACTCTGTAAATAGTTATATTTTTGATACAAATATTGTTTCTGTCTGAAAATATAATGCTTTTTGTAAGTTAAGACTGACATAAAGTAGTTTCATGTTTGTCTGGGGCTGGGTTTGGGAATGGGCACTAGGATGTTACTATGGTGATGGAAATATCCTAAAACTGGATAACGGTTGCAAAGACAATTTACAGGTAAAGTTTGTCACATTAAAATTACACATCAAATTGTTTTACTGAATATATTAATAGGAAAATCAGATAACAAACAAGAAGTAAAGGAGAGGGATAGGGGAGAGTAGAGGTATATATGAAAATATCAGAATGAAAACCATTATCTTATAATATTTTAAATATAAACTCTGCTAGAAAATGTACTAGAAATGAAGTGTTGGAATTGATGTTGTTAAATACATTAATAACAATATATGTCTTTCCACTTTTGAACACTGTCTTAGAAAAATAAAAATGCAATAAATGAGGGAAACATGTTGTGATCATTATTCAGGATTTGCAGTGATCTGAACAAGTACCCATCTGGAGTTAACACAGAAACATTGCACTGAAATAGACACCAGCCTTCTAAAACTTTAGCTTTGTAAAAATCAATTCAGAGACATCTGAAAACCATAGGATGGTCTACATGGTTTAAAAAAGTCTTTTAAACGGAATCGTACTAGCTTTTCACAATTTGGTAAACTTTCTAAAAAGCATGGAACAGTAAAGTTAAGATGAGTTAACTTATAAATGTATGTGTTTGTATATTTTTTACATTTATGTGTAGTGCATATATACATATTACATGGACACTTGGGGTCTTCTCTTATATGTGTACAGTCTGATTGTGACACAGGCCAATATCCATATTCTACAAAATGAAGTCCTAGCAACAGGGCCATGAACCTGTCTTCCTCACCTTATGTGGCACATTTTGGCTTTGATCTTATGACATTAACATTTTCTTAGGCCTGTTAGTATCTCTCTGTATATTTAAAAGGATTCCTCTAAAACAGACTTAAACACATTTTTTCCTTTTCTTCTCTTTTGCAGTGATTAAACTTCATACTAATATTTTTTATTGCTTCCTTCTTTTTCTGTTTTAATTTCCATTTCCCATTCCCTTCCCCATGGCCAAGGTCATTCAACTCTCTGGTTCCATTCATATGGACTTGTACTTTCATAACAATTAGTCAGACTGCCTTCTGATAATTAGACATGTGTCCATTAGCTTGAGAAACATGTATGCTCAGTAATCCACCATCAACAAACAAAATAATATTGAGATATCTCCCTCTGTCAATCCAAGGATGAATCATTTTTAACAGCTGTATTGAGAGATAATCCCCAACAATGCAGTTCATTTGTTTCATGTAAAGACAGTAATTTTAGAATATATTGCTGTTAAATATATCATCTGACAAACTTTAGTGGATGTTTGCTTCCCTCAAAGTAATCAAGTGATCATTAGCAGTCATTATTCATATCTATGATGACTAGCACTGCAGGCCATTGAAAGACTGTAGTTTGCTTTTTGCCTCTAGCCTGCTTAATATGGAATTTTATATAATAAGCCCATATTTTATTTCCCAGTGACTCCTTTGAGTTAGCATGATACCTGTTGGACCATGTTATTAGGCAGTAATTCTTTGTTATATCCAGGTAATTTTTAAACACACACACACACACACACACACACACACACACACACACACACACACACACGGCCTTGAACTCATTATAGAGCTGATAACGACCTTGAAATTCTTATCTTCCTGGCTCCATGTCCTGAGAATTGGATCACAGGTATGTGCCATCATGCCTGGTTTTATAGGTTCTGAGGAAGGAATCCAGGGGAGTTAAGTACATGATAGGCAAGCACTCTACAGGCCAAACCCCATCCCTAATCCTGATCTTCCATTTTATAGATATGACACATTTTCTTTTTATACTTGCCTGAAGTGACAGGCAATTGTCTTTCTTCCACTTTCCTTCTTGCTGCTATGAACATAGATGTGTTTTGCGTAGACGCATATTTAATTTTCCTAATAAATCGACTGTCTGGGTCATCATGGTGACTCCACTCACCCATTTGAGGAGCTATCAGTCTGCTTTTCCAAACCAACTACATCATTTTACACTTCTTCAACAGGTCCAGTTTTCCCACATTCTCAGCCACAGATGTTCATACTTTGTCTTTTTGATTCTAGCCATCCTAGTTGTTTGTGATCTTCTAACTTATCCTTTCTTTTTTTCTCATTGGAGGAAATAAGGCACATTAGAAGGAGATCATTTGCTTTACAAGCCCATGTCCTGTGGTTCTCTTTGTAAAAATTGTTAAACCACCCATGTATTTAAAAATAAGATTCTTGTCTTTAAAACCATATTCGCTGGAGTGTGCAAATATTCTTTTTTTTTTTCAGGTTGGGGACCTAACCAGGGCAACGCTCTACCACTGAGCTAAATAAGCCAACCCGAACATGTTGTAGCAGTATCTATTTCTGGGAAGTAAATATACAACCTTTCCTCTGTCCAAATCTGGGAATCCTGACCATGAATTCTACGTACCTTTGTATCACTTATGGGATAATGGCAAGAATTCTTTTCCAGTGTTTAGCTGCAACACTCTGAGAGGTCAGAGGTCATATGGCTACAGGCTATGACTTGTGCTTCTAGGTGAACACTTGGCATAGATTGCCACTGAGTCATGGGACATACCTTGAAGCAAACTCCACGCCCTTCGCTGCAGGCCATAGAGTCGCTTAAACCTTACTATAGTCCTTACTGTGTCTGTTATGCTTATAAAAGTGATTTTTCCACCTGAACTGTCTGCTAAGGGACAGTAGGCAAGTGAAGACAAAGGAATGATCTCTAGGAAGAAGTTTGTGAGAAGAACTCAAGGAGTCACAAGGCATAGAAGATGGAAGAAAGTAAGTAGGAAAAGCAGAGAGTGAAGGACTAGGTATGAATCCAAATAGGCCTTTGGAGAGATGGGTTAGGTTGGATAAGAAGAACGAGAGACTCGGATGCTTCAGAGGATGAATATTGTATTGGGATCTTAGAACAAAGGGAAGATGTGAAATATCTAACTCTTTTGAGGTGTGTGTGTGTGTGTGTGTGTGTGTGTGTGTGTGTATGTGTGTGTGTGTGTTGATCAGTTTTCTCATATTATTAAAAGATCTAATGAAATTGAAGGCACTGTGTACAGGACGTTTGGGACATTGATGCCATCTCCAAATTTGCTTATCATCTCAACCATCAGAAAAATTAATGGATGCTTGTTGTGAGGTGCTACTTTTTATAAATCTGCTTGCCTCTGCTCTTGGCTGCCTTTGTTCTTTGAACAGCAATTCCTTGTTGTTGTTCTTTTTTAAATTTTATTTATTTATTTACTTTATATCACAATTGGAACCTCCTCCCTCCTCTCTCCCCAGTCTTACTCTTGAACCCCTTCTAATTTCCCCTCACCCTCAGAGAAGTAGACTCTCCCACCCCTAACCAACCTGTCCTGACACATTAAGTCTCACTCTCCTACTGAGGCAAGACTATGCATCCCAGCAGAATGGGATCCAACCAAGCAACAGAGTCTGTTAGCAATTGTTATATTCTGTCACTTACATCCACAAGAATACTATTATTTCAATTTGAACAACAGCAAGCCTGTTGCATGGGGACTGTTGGATTATGTATGACCCATCCTTGGGACAATTAGCCAATGTTAGAGATGGTTCTATAATTTTGGGGTGAAGTTTTATGCTTAAGAAATCTCTATTGTGGATAAATATAATGGGAGGTGATTATGGTTGTAGAAAGCACTTTGTTTCTTTTCTCTGTTAGAGAAAAACACACTTTTATCAAGAACAGTAATTAAAAAGAAACTTGCAGAACTATGAAGAGAATTGATAGCTGAAAGTTATGTAGTTCCTACACCAATATTTATCACATATCATGCTTTGAGAATTTAGTTGCCTCTTTTGTTATTAAACTATTCTGTTTTCCCTGACCCAGCCACCTACAAACGTGCACACATCATTTGCTGCTTAATAGGCTACCAGGATGAGTTCTTAATTTTTGATTCAGATGTCAGGGATAAGAACTTTGACCAATGAACACACAGCTTATAGTTCTATTTTCAGTGTTTTCTTGAATATAATTCTGTCATATTTCAGTTAAGAAGTTGATAGCTCACAAAGTTCACTCTCGAGATTAAAACTATTCAAACATCCTTTAGGGTGTTCATTGTGTTAGCAGAACAACAAAATTATTGAGCTGTAGAATGTCATTTCTATAACTGATTCCTTGGTAACTCGGTTGATTTCCATAATAGGTCCTTCATATTCACTTCTAAAATGGTCAATAAGCTCATACAAACATACAACTCACCAAGAGGCCATGTCAAAATGCACAAAATCAATTCATTATTCGTTGGGGAAATATAAATGAAAATCACAAGAAATACTAGTTTATAACTACTAGGCTTGTGACAATGTAAACTATATTACAAAGTGGTGGCTAGGATGTGAAGAAATTAGAACTCTCCTAAACTGCTGCTGGGAATTTAAATGAGGCAGACAGTTTGGAAAATAGTCTCTGAGTTTGACAATAACTTAAATATAGAGTTACTATATGAGATTGTATATGTCCTAGGGACATGCACAAGAGAAATATGTACACGAATATACATATATCACTCATAGTAGTAAAAAATGAAAACCGCCTAAGTCTCCACCAATCCATAAATAAAAATGTATGGTCTAACCCTAAAAGGAGAACATTATTCATCACTAACAGAATTGAAGTACCAATATATTCTACAACTTGGATTAGCCTTGGAAATACTATGCTAAGTAAAGAAGACCAATAGGAATTGTCACATGATACAACATTCTGTTTTGAGAGCATATCCAGAGTAGACAAACTGGTATAAGGTGCTTCCACAAGGCTCGGTCTAAGTGTGAGGTAGGAGAAAAAAAATAAGTGTTAATGTAAATGGATTTTATTTATTAGTTTTAATAGAAAAAATATATCGGATATTGGTTGTTGTGAGGCTACAATGCGGAATATATAAAGCAAATCGATAAATAGAAATGTGTGGAGTTTTATATATAGGTGGGTCTATATCATACTATTGTAAAATATATCACACATTTTACATTTTAAAAAGTCAACAATGATAGGATTAAATGGTCTCTTTTATGTAAGGTCTTCTTAGGCACAATTACTTATGAAACAAAAGCTTCCTAGTTATCCTGTTATGTGATGCTTTGCCATATATGTGCCTAAAACACTTTTTGGTTTACTTAGAATATGGATTTGACAGCCAGTTTATTTTATGTCCTGGGAAACCAAAACAGAATGAGCAATGGTTGTTTAAGTGAGTATAGTCTAGCCTTTTGCTAGAGTCTGAGACATATTTTAAGGTCCCTGAATCCACATACCCCACACATTAATCAGGGCTAGCATGCTGGGAACAATCACAACTACCAACCATGGGAAGTAAGGATGCATTTTGCATGTGCATTTGTAAGCAAATATACTGTGATCTATTTAACTAGCTAGTAGTCATGGTGGCTGCTGTGGTGATTTTAGTCCTGGTAGTGGTGGTTTTCAGGACTACTTTCTCATCCTCTCTGTCTCTGTCTCTGTATCTTGTGTGTGTGTTTGCAGCAAGCTCAGTCATACTGCTTTAGGCAAAAAACGTACTATGAACTTCAAAAAGAGGAAAAAGATCAATATCTTGAAAAATAAATTCTTGAATGCTTTCAATTATTCAAAGATTGCTTTACCTAGACAAAGCTCAATATAGTTTTCTGTTGCCAGAATATCAGAAATTCTGGTAAAAGGAATCTCATTCTCACCATCCCTAGACTCAGTCTATATCAAACATTTCATTCAATGCCTTGCACGCATACTAAATAAGTCTTACAGCAATTTTCTAGTGAATCCAATCATGTTACTTTCCTGTTGAGGAAACTGAGTCTCATAGAGGCTAAGCAACTTTCCTAAGGCCAGTATATTAGTTGTTTTTTTTTTCTTTTTGTCATCTTCCCAAGGAGAAATGGACAACTCTTATTTTGGTATGACTTAAGTTTATTGTTAATGATAGAGAAGGAGACATTTTATTTGACCAGAATTTGGCTGCAATAACGGTTCAGTGTTTAGAATAAAAAAGGTTTTGATTTCTGTGTTGGTGATCAGCAGTTCAAATTTTGCGCATTGTTTCACTTTTGTGAGAATTATAATAATAGACTATAGATGATCTATAGATTTTTCTATCTATATTATTCTACACATAGATTGGAACCATTTTCCCCTAACAGGATCTTGAGAACCCAAACAAAGCAAGCAGAGGATATGTGAGGAAACCAATAGAGGAAGGCCCAGATTATAATCAATAAGAATGACCATGGTTTTTTATTGAAGGGAAGGGGAATTCTCCTTAGATATCGAATAAGGTCAAGCTATGCATTTCATCCAGGACTTTCATCACAGTTGTATATATCTTAGAGGTGGTAGATCCATGAGCTCTTTTTGAGAAGGAGAATATGTGTCCAAAGCACAAAAGAGCAGAGTGGTGGTGAATACAGCATTTAGGTATTTTGGGACTCTGGGAAAGGAACCCATGATCATTTGGTTGTCGAAGTTAAAGTCTACAGAGGAATAGCAATCTCCCCATAATGTTAACATGAGAGAAGAACACTGACGACAGGAACTCTTTTAACCTTTTCTGGAGAGGTAGCTAGAGATTCCTTACATCTAGACCATCGCACACCAAGGCATATCAGTGCTAATGAATAGTCAATGTTGTTGAGTGGAGACATAATCACTTCATGTGGTAATGCTTTTAAGACTCACTCTACCATTCATATGATCTGCATTTCAACTTTAATTACAACTATAAGACTAACTGGTTTAGTGCTTTCAAAAAGCCACGGATGGGTCTCTGTTAAAAAATGAAAACTCTTATGGAAGATGGTTAGAGTATTAACCCTGGGCTGAGCAGAATGTGTGCTTATCTAGAGTGACTCATTCCCAAATGGCTGCGGATTTACTGTTCTGGGCTTGCCTTAAGAAGTATGACCTGCTCTTTCTTTTTAATATTTTTGTAGACATTTTTTATTCCTGTGGTTACCCACAGCAGTATTCTTTGACCTCATTTTCTTTGAGCTCTAGATCATAAAAAGTCCATAACCACCCACAAACACAACACTTCTTAAGATGAGGCTTAGGGGGCCACAAAACTTATGAAGTGAAAAGAAAGCTTGGTCTCTATTGGCAGAGATGCTTACTTCCTTTGAGTTCTAAGGACATGGACTAATTTCTAGATGGACGGCAAAATATAAATGGAAAAAGAGTAACTTATACTCTTTTTATTTTAATTTGTTTGTCTTTGCATAGCTGTAATGCTTCTGATTAGCTTTTACCTATATATTCCAATATGAAGTACTGAAGGTTGGGACTTCAATAGTTTTCATTGGTGTCATCATTCTCATCATGGACTTTATGTCTTAATAGTCACAGGTAGAGTCGAATTTTAAAGCTCTATGCAAGGCTGGCCTTAATGTAAAACTGAAAGTTGTTAATTACCATGACATATTTTCAGTCAAAATTTGGAATGGATTTCATCAGTAAGGTTCATGGTGAATTAGCATTTGGTGATACAAAGACTGTAGACCACTTCGCAGGGTGATGGGAAGGATATCTTTAGCCTTGTGACCAATATGTGAATCGCCAGGTGACAGTAGTGAAGGTGGAGAAGAAATATAAAAACATGAAAACAAATTAGAGCATCAGGAAAACACTGAGTGGTTGAACTTAGGTGTTGGTAATGTGTGTGTTTTTATAGGTAACATTTCCTATTCCCTCTCATCATGTGCAGTCCTGGCCTTTCTCCATTCATGTGCCTCTTTAAGTCATTACAGGATTTTAGACATCAGCACCTAATTATGCATCCATTTCAATATTATAGTCTGTTTCATCTTGAGGTTAACACGGTTTAAGGAAATCAGTGGAGGGAGAAAACATAGTTGCCTTTTCATGACTCAGAAGCATAAATGATTTGTTTATCTAACAGATTTTGCCACGATGTCAGTGAATGAAATTTTAATTTTCAAGTATGTTGAAGTTAACATTTGTAGTTCAGGAGCCAAGTTCAATCAAGCAACACTTTTGCATGGAAATGCCTCCAAGTTCCACATAAATCATGTCTTAAAGTGGCTTTTAGTCTCCAGAGTAGTGCTATCCAGTAGACATGTAAACTGAACCACATATAGCATTTAAAATGTTCTAATAGTCATGTTTAAATAATATTAAAATGGTAAAAAGAAATGTGTTTTATTTTACCTGATCTATCTGAAATATTACTTTTAATGCAAGCATTAGAAAATTTAGTAATATGATGCATTACATATATTTCTTGTTTATCGAGTATTTGAAGTACAAGTGTGTATTTTGCCTTTATAGTATGTATCAATTTCAACTAGTTACATGTCTGGAACTCAAAAGTCATGTGATATTTGACACCAAGACTAGAAAGAAGTGAATTATAAATAAAACAAACATCGTATTTTACATATTGGGGGAGTTTTCAAGTCAGTCAATGAAATGGTTACCTGTCTATATGATCACATCAGCCCTGCTTTTTTGACTCCTTCTGAAATATGCTGCCACATTTTCATACGTGGGTTAAGTGTGGAGCCATGTGTTCACATTGCATGATATAATTCACTTGATCTTTTCTGTCAAGATGTTCTACTCAGCTTTAAATTTTAACCCATTGCCTGTCCCAAACTTAGCAGCCAACACAGACCATTGTTTGCAATGCTATCTGTTCCTTTATAAGAGCATGAAGATACGAATCAGATTTGTACTTAGTACAAGGTGTTCAAGTGAAATTATCCACTTGTTTTGGTGCTCTCCCCCTCCCAAATTGCTGGGGTGTATCTTCATCTGAGGTGATATAAATAGGAATTGCCCACCTCCTAAATAAAGTGTGTAATAATGGAGGTAACTAAGTATCCTCCCACACCCTGCCATACTTGATGCCCAATTATTCCCCAGAACACCTAAACCTTTATGTAACAGGCTCGGGGAAGAAAGAAGTGGAAGAGAAATGTGGAGTAGGAATTTCAAATGTCGTTCTTGTGGATTTAGGGGTAAGATTCTTTTTGCTTCTATATGCAAAGTCTGTTGCATTGCAAACATGCTTTGATGCTGTCAGCACAGTCCCTTGCTCAGCTGCAAGAAGTAAAGGTTTATAGATTTCTCTATACAATCAAACTTATAGCCTTCAGGAAAACTGATCTTTCATGACAAATCTTGTCAACACAAGCTACTATGCTGTTCTGCATGCGAAGCACAGAGCAATCTTGTATTTTATGAATTAGCCCGTGATGCAGAATTTTGCTCAAGTTAGGCATGGGGCTCAAGGAGTGACTCATTCAGTCTCTCTTGTTTTGAAAATATCTAATGAAGGTGGATCCAAAATGGATGGGAAAAAATTCATGTGTATTTGAGTTGTTCTCATTCATATTTATAATTCTTTAAAATGCCACAGACATGGACTGTGTATACTGTACTCTTTTGGCCAAGGGTTTGGTGAACAAATCCTAAATCTCAAGGCACTGTTCCTTTGCTTTTGTAATTGGGCAGGATCTGTGGACTTGGCCACTGATTAACAGAGAAACTTTCAACCGGTTCTTTGTGAACCCTAGTGTTATCAACACACGATCACATCAGTAAACCTCTCTTCTGAGCTGAGGTCAAAATGAAGTAGGGCAGTGTAGATAAAGTGCTTGCAACAAAGGAAAGCCTGACTAAACAACATTACACTGTTTTAAACTTTAACAAGTTATCAGATGTCTTTCAATTATATATATATATATATGTTTCATATATATATATATAATGCTATAACTGTTTAACTTAATTATTCCAATTCTAAAACAAGAAATAGGTACTGCCATATTTTCATTCAAGCTGACAAACATTTTGTAAATTTAGGTAATGACAATAAACTTGTTATTGGGGGATGAAAAGTACATTTGTAACAATTTATGATTAAGTGACACACTTCTTTTTGTTGCTCTTAATATTTTATGCCTCTACTGGAGGTTATTTTACACCCCCCCCATATACATTCCCCAAGGACATTGGGAACTATCTAGAGATAGTTTTGCTTGCCAGAACTGAAATGCATTGCTAGTGGTATCTAGTGGATAAAAGCCAGGAATGTTATTACACATCCTACAGTTCACAAGATATCCCCTTTAGCAGGAAGTTATCCAGCCTCAGATGTTTATAGTGTTGGGGTGAGAAGCATGCTCTTGATAGTATGCATTTTTAAGGGTTTATGATATCTGTTTTTATTTGTGGTTTTGGCCAAGGCATAAGGACTTTTGAGATAAAAAATTGTCCAGTCATGAGTTGCTTGGGCATGAAGCTGTGTTAAAATCCTGATGAGGAGCATTACAGGGAATTTGGTTATTGGGTGGTGAATGGATGGATTACTCACTCTTAAGATGTCCTTCTAATTCCAGGAAGACCATTCTTTCCTTTTCTTTCCTTAGCACTGTGTATCAGGAATAATTCCTTCAAAAATATTTACCACAGCTAGCTTTTCCTCAGATTTTACCACCAGAGCCAAGCAGAGTGCTCTTTGAATGCTAATGAATGTGCTGAGAACATTATTTTAAAATCACAGTCTGATGTGCAACACCATGAAACCTTCTCCTGAATGGAGCTGGCTCCAAATAGAGATATGATGTATAACCCCTCATAGTATGCTATGGAAACCTTATCATGAGAAATGTCACTAATGATTTCCAGAAGAGATACGACTGGAAGCTCCTACGTTTATTCCATATTCTTCTAGATTCATAGGTGACTCCCTTTTTGAAATTCATAGCATCAAATAAAATACTTCATGGTCCTCAGATAAGCAACCCTTGCTGAATTTACAGCAGAGATCAAGTCTCTGGATGAATCCATGGGCTCTGTGGGATTTCTTTTCAGTTCAGTGTGGTGGGATGGAAATCAGAAAACTGTTATTTTAAGGAGAAAATGGCAAGTTGTTATTAGTACTTAATGGAATCTGGGATGATTTGCAGTTTGGTTACTTGCTCTTTAGGTGTGAATTCAACATGAAGTAGAGGCAGACAATTGTGCTTGTAAGCATTGGAGAGTGAAAGTTCATTGGCAATTTCAGCTTAGGTGGTCCTCTATATGATAGGATCTGTGATCGCACTCACTTTGTCATCTTTCTCACACTGAATTACTTTTCCTCCTCATACATAAGCCCAGGGCACCCATGAAAAGCTATTTCAGGTTTCACGCATTTCTAGAAGTCTCTAAATGCCTCTTAAATTTATTAATAATTAATCATCCTCTTTTCATTGGACCACTGAAATAACTACTCTTTGGTATGTGACTTTAATTGAGATGCAAGTCACAAAGATTAAACTTTCCATTTTAAAGTGTATAATTTAGTGGTTTGTTTTAGCATACTCACAGAGTTATTGCAGCCATTGCCACATAATCTAGATAAAAGCCTCCCCATGTAAAAGGAAATATATTCATTAGCAGTCATCCCTCCATTTCTCTTCGGAATACCTGCCAATCATTAATTACACTCTGCCTCCACAGGTTTGCCTTTACTGGACGGTTAATTTGATTTGTGACATTTTGTATCTATTTTTATTTTTCACTTTGCACCCCTGAAAACATATTTTAGGTTCTAAACTTCTCTTAAGAGTATTAATGATTAATAATTAATCTTCTTTCCAATGACCCCTGAAGTAACTACTCCTCACTACGTGACTTTAGTTGAGATGAAATTCACATATATTACATTTTCCATTTTAAAGTGCACAATTTAGTGGTTTTTTTCAGGTTCATCTACATTATAGCCACTATTAGGGCTTCATTATTCTGCTGTTTTCTTTGGTGACCTAATTATTTTCCATTGTATACGCCATATTTGACTGATGCGCTCATTAGTTATTAAACATAGGCTGGTATCCATGTTTGAGCCTCATGAGTAATGCTGCTGTCAACGTTCATGTCTGAATTTTTCCATTACTTTACTTGTTCACTTTACATCCCACTTGCACCCTTTCTTACTCCCAGTGCCCCCTCACACAGCCCCTCCCTTTTCCTTCCTCCCTTCTATGAGAAGGAGAAGCACCCCCTGGGTACCAACATCTCAAGTCACTGCAAGACCAGGCACTTACTCTCCCACTGAGGCCAGACAAAGCAGCCCAGCTAGAGTAACGATATCCACAGGCAGGCAACAAAGACAGGGGCAGCCCCCGATCCAGTGTTTGGGGGACCTACAGGAAGACTGAGATGTACAGGATTGGGGGGAGGAGAGGGTAGGTCCAACCCTTTTGTGTTCTTTGGTTGGTGCTTGAGTCTCTGGGAACCCCCAAGGGTTCAACTTCGTTGACTCTGTTGGTCTTTTTGTGGGGTTCCTGTCCTCTTTTTGCTCCCTCAATCATCACCCCAACTCTTCCACAAGACTTCCCGAGCTCCATCTACTGTTTGGCTGTGGGTCTCTGTATCTATTTTGGTTAGCTGCTGCGTAGAGCCTCTCAGAGGATAGTTATACTAGGCTCCTGTCTGCAAGCATAACAAGTCTGAATTTTTATATGAACCAATTTTCATTTTTTCGTGAAATAAAGTCTAGTTAGGACTGGAATTGCCGGCTCACATAGCAACTCCAACTTTAACATTATTTGAGGACCGTGCGGGCTCTTTTTCCAGAGTGGTGTTTCCATGTTACATTTCCCGATGTGGCATACAAAGCTTTCTGTTTTCCTCCATCCTCTTTGACATTTTGTTCTGCACGAGACTCTTGATGTCACTATTGTCCCAAAGATTAATTATCCCACATATATTAGTCTTACCACTCAATTTAGACTGTACGCAACTCAGGACAATGGTGCATTTATTTGCTCTTTATTTTACCATGTTTCTTGATCGCCTACTCTATGGTAAGACTTACAAAGTGTCAAAGCTATGAATATGAAAACGGTCCATTGAGCGGGGGAGGCACATGCAGTTCGCAGCAGCCTATTTGTGAGTGGCAGGTGCAATAATGACAGCCTATTCAAGGTACAGCCGTGGCTTCCCAGAATTCATATTGATTGTCTCCCTCCCACAATGCTGTACTTACAAACACCGCTCTAGCCTACTATTTAATAAATCCTACTTTAGAGAAAGAACAGATCTCTGTGTGTGTCCTCTTTTTAGTCCAAATGTAGAAGCTCTGATTTTTCTTGAGCTTTTGTGTTTCAATACCACTTAGCAAATATTCTTAAGGAAATAAATGGTAGCAATATTTTGAACAGTAACTTTGGAGTTACAATTGGAATTACTCTAAAGCACTGAGTCATCAAGGATGTTAATCTGTTGATTTGTGGATTGAAAACCCATTTGAGGCTCTAGGATAACAGAACAAGCACCTCTTAGAACATTTATTTCAAGGATTCAAAAACAAAATGTCCATATGTTGTATTTATCTGCAGGTGATGTCATTTCATATTTGTCTTTCTGCAATTCTCACTTGGTATTTTTGAAACCCTAAATAATGCTGGTAATAAAAGAAATTGAACTACAAACATAAAATGAAAGCCTTGCATGAAGATATAATTCTGTACGCATAAGAATGTGATTATTAACATGCTTCAAACTCTTCTTTTTAAGTGATTTAACAATAGCATTAAATTGTTTTCCTCTCAGTGCTTAACTATCTAACATAAAATTGGCAACCATTTTCCTCTCAAAGCAGGTGTGTATTTAGGGAAGAAGATCAGTGACCACTTTATACAATTATCCAAATGGCATTTGTTATTCCACTTTGTGAATCACATTAATTTTAATGATTAAAAGTTCTACAGCTTGCTTGGACTTTGAAAGGAGTTTACATTAAAGAAAAAGCTGAGGAGGAGTTGTGCTCATATTATGTAAGAGGAAGGAAAGTCTTATTGCTTCTGTGACCATTGAAAAACAACAGACTGTTCCCATGTGATTGCTTTCACAGCATGTACACAGAATTTGAAGGTTACCCAGCACTGGGTTTAAAATGTGCCCAATCCTGACTTCTTGAAGGTTCACCACAGTCCTAGGGGACATAGGTAACTACTATCCTCATTTTGAAGATTAAGGACCTGAGCGTTTAGTTATTTGCCCGAGATTAACCAGAATGTTAGTGTAACCGCTTGCCATTTGGTGTCATGATGCCTGCTCTTGTCTTTCCTAAAGAAAGGTGTCTTTGAATTTAGACAAATTTGGGGTTCTGAAGGCCTGCTATTATTCCAGATTTCAGAAATCTGCAGGGTTTTCACACAGCCTAGGACAGTAATGAAATTGTCAGTAGTAAAAGCACACACTGTAACCTACATGGTCTACCCACTATATCAGTGCTTCTCAATCTTCCTAATGCTGCAACCCTTTAATGCAGTCTCTCATGATTTGTGAACTCCAATCATAAAATAGTTTTTGTTGCCATTTAATAGCTGTAAGTTTGCTACTGTTATGAATCATAAGTGAATAAATGTCTTCTATGCAACATGTATGATGTGTGATCCCTGTGAAAGGGTCAGTCAACTCCCAACCATGTCACAACTCATAGGTTGAGAACTGTTGGTCTATATAATGAATTATCTATGACCTAATATGAATCACGGGTTATATCTTTACACAATATTTTTATATTATGATAGTGCTATATGTCACATACCTATAAACTTATATTAATGTATTATACATGAATGCTTTATTATTTCTATGCCTTTTCATAGCTTGGGTAATGTGTGCACACCATGCCTGCATCATCTCTCTCAGATTTCCAGGAACTGCAAAGCTATTAGCTTTCCAGGAAGTTATTATCTTTCCTTCTTCATGAGGCAGCTACTGAAAGGCTAACTGTGTAATGCTGTATCCAAATACCATGGAAGGGCCATGGAAGGAAGACCTAAAGTCATACACATATCCATAACATGGGCACCCTGACACTGTACTGACAGCGGCTTCAGCCAAATGGAGTTTCCTATGCACATTGTTATAGGCCAGGATATCCAATAGTAACTGGTAACTTTGCTTTTTATCTCTTTCTTCTCTTCTCTTCTCTTCTCTTCTCTTCTCTTCTCTTCTCTTCCTCTTCTCTTCTCTTTCCTCTCTTCTCCTCTCCTCCTCTCCTCTCCTCTCCCCCCTCCCCTCCCTCCCCTTCCCTTCCTTCCTTCTCACCTTCCCCTTCCCTCACCTTCCCTTCCCTTCTTTCTGTGTTTGTGACTCTGTATGTGGTATGTGCCTATGGAGGTCATGCACGGTGCTGGATATTCTTCATTCTCTCTCAATATTTTTTTGAGAGACTGGTCTCTCTCACTGGAGTCTAGGGCTTGGAAATTTTAGATAACCCAGGATCTGCTTGTCTTAGTTCCCCAGCACTGGTTACAGATTCCCACCACAGCACTTGGAGTGTATGCTTTTCTGTAGGTGCTGGGAATCAAACTCACATCCTTATGTCTGCACAGTAATCACATTAGCAACAAAGCTATCTTACAAGTTCATTGTAGCAGCGCCAGTTTATTGTAATGATTGTGTGTGTGTGTGTGTGTGTGTGTGCGCGCGCGCGTGCGCACGAGCGCGTATGTGTTGAATGTGAAAAAGTAGTGGATGCTAATCAATATTTAGACTTCCTTGACTATTTTAAATTTAGTAGATCATTGCATATCCTTGTACCAGCAAGGTATAAAGTCAGAAAATACACTGTTTTAAAAGGAAATGTCTCCAAATTGGTTCTGAGATATTATTTTAAATTTGGCTTTGAGATATTTTTAAAATAATAACCTTATATCAAACAAATGTAACAAGGATAGTAAACATTATATAGGCTTTATTAAATTCAAAATAATGTATCTTTTCTTGGAATTTATTTTAGAAGTTATTTATAAATACCTATGTTACAGTCACATCAAGTAATAAGTCAGAATTAACTTTCATATTTAACAAAAATAATAAAATAGTCTTGGATATTGTAAGCACTCAGTAAAAATCTTTGAACAAAAAAGAAATGTGGTTGGATACAGTTTTAAAAGTATACAGTTTTTACAGTTCAAAAAGATAACTTTAGGGTTGGGGATTTAGCTCAGTGGTAGAGCACTTGCCTAGCAAGCGCAAGGCCCTGGGTTCAGTCCCTGCCGAAAAAAAAAGAAAAAAAAGATATTTTTAATTTTACCTATTAGAGTAGGAGGAGTGCAGTCATTTTTTAAATTCTTTATTTTGCCTCAAGGTAAAAGAAGGATAATTGAAGAGAAATTTTGAAATTCATGCTATACTGAGTAAACAAGATGTCTGCTACTTTAGAAAACATCCAGGAAAGGCCTTCCCTTGTGCCATGATCATAGCTAGAATCTGGCTGGCTGCTTTGCTTTCGAGAAGTTTGAAAACGAGAGCTAGAGTTTTGGTCAGGGTTTCTTTGCCTGTACTGTGATGACCTGAACAGATTACATTTCCACATTTACACTCCTTTCTACGGAAAGCAATAGAATCCTTAGTGAAATCTTATGCTTTTACTACAAAGAATAAGGATTCTAGTTCACTGAGATGACAACAGGCCTACAGGGTGAGTCATAGGCTAAATCATGAGAGTAGGAGAAACTAAATAATTTTACTTGGCCATGCCTTCCCATATATATATATATATATATATATATATATATATATATATATGTGTGTGTGTGTGTGTGTGTGTGTGTGTGTGTGTATGTGTGTATGTGTGTATATATATATATATATATATATATATATATATATAATGTAGTCATTAATAATGAAATTACTCACATAATTATTTTTGGAAGAAAATGACAAGGGAAATAGTTATGTACTCAGTTTTTGATTACCCTAAGATGATTTTGCCACTGGAATTAATATCTTATTTTAGCACATAGCAACAGCTACCTTCTGTCTTTGCTAATCCTTGGAACAAAATGTTTTATAAGGGAAATTTATTTCTCCTCCTGGGCCTTAGGCCTGCCTTGTATTTCCTGTAGCAACTAATGTTTTCCTCATTTCAACTTGAACTGCCTGGAAAACCAATTGTGTAAATCTCTTCAAAGGCTCATGGTCCATGTCCTATCTTGGTGCCTTGAAATCTGCCATAAAATATGAAAGTTGGCAAATGTTCCAAACTGTATCTTTTTTATAGAGAACCACGGTTTAAACAACTTACCAGCATACAAGTACCTCTTGTAGAGAATAAGGTTTTTACATACAGCTCATGGCCATAGTCAGAAGATTTGTGGCAGATATTCCAGTTGCTAGTTCTGCACACAGTGGCCCTGTACAGTTGCTTAGATATGACTGAATTTCGCGTAATGTTTGTTGGGCCCGAGGTCCTGCTTATTCCTTTTGCTTAGAGATCCAACCCCAAGTTCTGTGGCCAATTCTGATTGTTATTCAGATGTCTTTTTTTCCTTCTGATTTTAGAAAGTTGAATGTTTTGGAAGTCTGGTTTTTAGATCAGTGGGATGTTTCTGTATTAATCACAGATGGATCCTTGCTTAGATCACAGGGAATTTAGAATAACTACTTGAAAGACAACGCCTTTTCCCATTCATTATATTTTTATTTCTTCAAGGAATCAGTGTAAGAAGCAAAAGTTATAGTGTTAGACACACTAAGTTTGAATGTATTTTAATTCTATACTTAGAAGTAAGGACCTAGGAATGCTGAATGTGCACTTTGTTGAGTATTTTTTATGGTGCTGAAGATTGAACTCAGGATCTTAAACATATTTAGCCAGCACGCTAGCATGGAGCATATTCACAGCTTAATATGGAACTTGAAAGTATCACACATCCGATATGTGGAGTCTTCAATAATAGGTCATGTCAAGTAATTCTGCTTAGCAACTCAGAGTAATGACAAGGGTCTGAATTGATTTGTGGAATCTCTGTGACCTCCCTGGTCAATAATTTCTATGGTGTTATTTCTCATTTAGCATTGGAGATTTTGTTTAGGGAGCCATTGCTTTTAGGACTAGCTTTATCTAGTTATTAAAGCTGAGGGATAGTTCAAAAGGAAGAGACAGAAGGAGTATAAGAGTGAAGATTGGGAGAAAGTCTGTGGCATGTCATCGTCCAAGTAAGCTGTGCTCATAGCCATCATGAGCTCACAATAATTGTGCCTCCTGGCACTGGGCCTGCACAAGACTCGCCTGGTCAACAGTCCTCTGTGTTTAGAGAAGGCATTCATGAGGCCCTTTTGTGTACTGTTTAACTCTTGTCCACTAGCAGATTCTAGGAGAGGGGGAGGTGTAGTGTTGCACCGTGTAGCTGCTGGTGAGCCATCAGGCTTCAATCAATAGTTCCAAGCCAATGGTCACATGGATGGCTAGGGTCAACCTCAGTGTGACATTAGACAAAACAACAAAAAGTCATGAATGTGGGAAACATATTTGTAGGGAAGAGGTTGGGGAAGAGGAAGGGAGGTAAGAGAGGGTCAGGGGAGTAAGCATAATGCATTATATAAGTGTACAAAAATGTCATAGAATTTTAATTGCACATATTAATTCTTTGAAAATTTCATAAACTGTATTTTGATCATACTCCTCCCCCATCACTTCCTGTAATTCCTCCAGCATCCAGCCCCACATTCCCAACTTCTCTTTTTGTGGAAATAGCTCACTAAATACAATCTTTTGCTGCCCTTTTACTCATAGGTGGATGGCCCATCCAGCAGAGTGTGTTCAATCTACCAGGGCTATACCCTTAAAGAAAACCATTTCTTCCTTCCTTAAATGACATCATCTATCAAGAGCACCTTGGTTATATGTGGGGGTTTAGGAACCTTTCCTCCCCATTGCAAGAGTATAGACAGGGTTGAACTTTTGCAGGCAACCCCAACCACAGCTGAGTTAATGTGTCCTGTCATGGCCAGAAGATGCTGTATTTCTACAATCCTCCCTGCTCTGTGGTCCTTACAGCCTTTCCATTCCTTTACCTCAATAATCCCCAAGCTTACGCAATAGGGATGTCTCATTTGGGGTTGGGTACTCTACTGACAAAGTCTACTATGCATTTTGATTAAATGTGAGTTTCTTCATTACCCACTGCCACCTATGCAAAGAAGCAATGTTTGTGAAGACAAAATATTTAACTAGAAATTATATAAGATAAGGTAATATACATGCTGAGACTGCACCAGTGTGCAGGTTGTTCCAGGCAGGTCATTATTATATAGTGTGCAGGGTCCACAACTGGGTATGACTGGTGATTATCGTTCTTCTCCAGTAATATGCATAGTACCTTCCAGCACTGTGAAATCTAGCCAGTAAAGATGAAGCTCCCAGGTCAACACCAGCTTGATTTCTCCATGTTCTTTGAGTCAAGTAACTGATACTATCTGAAGTCATGTCTTGCTATCAAAGTCTGGTGGGTAAGCAAGAGTAGTTAGTGGCAATAGGTTGACGTATTTAGGGGTTCTATGGGACCTAACTGGCACACAACTCCAAAAGTGGTAATCAATTCCCAACTTTGGAATTTTTATTTGATAGGCTGTGGCTGTTAGCAAAGGCATTGCTGTCCTACTATAGGGTAACTCCATTTAAAGCCCTTTCATATACTTCTGGTTTATATTTTAGGAAGCTTCTGCATTAGGGGTTTTTCATGAGGTCTTTATTATTTATTCCTCCTTTAACATGTTCCCCAATCCTCCACCCCATTCAGCTTTCTTATTCCATTGTTTCCTCTTTTGGTCTTTTTATCCGAGGGTTCTCTCTCCCATCCATTAAAAGTCTTCTCTCCCCATTTCTGCTTGTTAGTTTTCTGACCTCTGTAAGTATGGCAAATAAAACACACTTACCTAACCATTCAAAGCTGACATGCTGGGCCTGTATTACTTCACTCAAAATGATTGTTTCAAGCTTGATCCATAAACCTGCAACTTTTGTAATTTCATTTTTCTTTTTTTTTCTTTTTTGTAATATTGGATATTTTTAATTTACATTTCAAATGTTATTCCCTTTCCCGGTCATAAGTCCCCTATCCCCCTCCCCTCTTCGATAAGGGTGTTCCCCCTCCCCAACCATTCCCTCTTCCTGCTGAAAAACAATGACTTCATGAAATTCATAAGCAAATGGATGGAACTAGAAAATATCATCCTGAGTGAGGTAACCCAATCACAAAAAACACACACATGTTATGCACTCACTGATAAATGGAATTACCCAAGGTGCAATCCACAGAACACATGAGGCTCAAAAAGGACAAGCAAAGTGCAGATGCTTCAGTCCTCCTTAAAAGGGGGAACAAAATACTCACAGGAGGAAATGCAGGGACAAAGAGTGGAACAGGGACTGATGGAATTTCATTTTTCTTAACAGCTGTTTGATATTTTGTTGTGTAAATGTTCCAATATTGTTATCATCCATTTATCCATCGATGGACATCTAGGCTATTTTCATCGCCTGGTTCTATCCATTTTCCTAAAACTAGCATGATTTTTTTATGCCACATTTTTTATGTAAAATATTTTATTTCCAAGTAAAACGTATATAAAGACCTCATTTTCCCTGATTCCCTTTCCCTCTTTCTCTAACCCCTCTTTACACCCTCATTGTGCTCCATCTCCAATAGAGATGACTCTGTGCAGAGGAAGAAGTAAGAATTTCGTTTCCTTCTTCAGCATGTGGATATCTAGCTTTTCCAGAACCAGCTGAAGTGTTGAAAAAGATATCTTTTATCTGTTTTTACTTACATTTCAATGTTATCCCCTTTCCCGGTTTCCTGTCCATAAACCTCCTATCTCATCCCCCTCCCCCTTCTTTTATGAGGGTGTGCCCCCTCCCCAACCATCCTCCCATTCCCACCCTGACATCCTCCTACACTGCAGGGTCCAGCCTTGGCAGGACCAAGGGCTTCTCCCCTTTTATCTTTTGTCTGTCTTTACAATTTGTCAAAAAGCAGTAGGCTGGAGCTGTGTGGGGTTATTGCTGAGTACTGTGTTCTATTCCATCAACCTATGTGTCTGTTTTGTGAAAATATTATGCTATTTTAAACTATGCTTCTGCAGTATAATATAAAGTAGGATAGTGTGATACCTCCAGTGTTATTTTGCTTTTTTGTGCAAGATTCCATTGATTATTCATGGTCTTTTGTGTTTTTACATGAATTTAAGGAAAATTTTAAGTCCTGTGAGGAATTTCATTAGAATTTGGATGGAAATTGCATCATTTAAGATCTTACTTCTTTTGGGTAATATAACCACCATCACCATATTAACTCAGCCAGTGCTTGAAAGTGGAGATCTTTCAAATGTCTAGCAGCTTTAGTTTTCTACTTCTTTATATTCTTTAGTTTTTACCATGAAGCCATTACTTTGTTTCTATGTATTTAACTTTTAAATGATATTGTGAATGGGATTGCTTTCATAGAAAATTTAATGTGTGGTTTGAATTCTGCTTCTTCAGTGATAGTATTTCTTTGCGTCTTTTGGTCAGAAGTGGAGAGTTTTCTAGGCATAAGACCAGATAATCAATAACCAGGGATAATTAGTACCACTTGTAACTGGTTTTGTTTTTTTTTTCCATTTATAGTATTTCTAATTTTAAACTTGGTGGATTTTGTAGCCATTATAATCCTTAGGATTAATAAAAATGAACTTATTTCCTTGCAATAAGAATTTCTTTGTCAACTACACATGGTATAAATTGATGAATTCCTACATTTGGCTGTGTCTTCTTAAGGCTGTTCATTGTGTTGCCTATTTGTATAATGAAAAAGTACCCACCATAAAAACCACAGAGAGAAACTTAGGAATACAAGTGAAACAAGCACACCAAAACTTGTAGACCTTTACTTTCCCATTGTAGATTGTAATGTATTAAACTTTCTCTTAGAATATCAAGTTCAAATGTATATCTATTCTAGGGCTTTTTTCTTTGGTTTCTAAGAGTACATTATAAAAACAAAGAAAGCTATTAGAAGAACTTGAGAGATATTAGACTTTGGATCCAGAGGTCTGCCTTTTATTTTACCTTGTATTAATTTTGTACTTTAAAAACTAATTTTTCTGTCTTAAGAATGGGGACATTTTCCACTGTGCTTTATTAATTTTACTTAGAGTGGCAAACAATATAATTGGTGTGAGATTAGTCTCAGAATGTAAAGAGTCTCCTAAATGTCAGCCAGTATGATTTTTATTGCAATAATTTGCTACAACTCATCCTTTCTGATTTCTCTCCTGAGAGTCTGGCTAGGTTTTGATGAGCTCAGTAGTCAATCACTGTTATCAATAAATTAAGTCATGATAAAATGAGAAAACCTAACCTTAGGAAATGGAAGTAGTGGGTGGTTGTTCCGAGTGGTAACACAGGAAGAGCTCCGAATGACCACAAGGAAGGAGCCAGTCATATAGAGCACTATTGAAAGAATATTACAGAAAAGGGAACAGTAAAGGCTAAAGCCAGACTGTATTGTCCTCACTGAAGAAAGAACAAATTGAAGATCAATCAATGCCTGTGCTTCTAAAGGAGCAACCAGGCTAAAATTTGTTCCTATTAGGGGAACCTGACCTTTTCATTTTCTTGTGGAAGTTAAGCAAAGATACGGCCACTGCATGCTAGTGTTTTAGGGTTGTATAATATCTTCTTTGAGGATACGTTCTATTTTGGTTCTATGCTCACATATCCCCTAACCCTTAAATAGGTGCTCAGACACTGCTATTTCTCAGTGCTAACTGCATGTTAGAATCATCCATTCTCACACCTCATTATCCATAGTATGATCTTTAGACTATAACTGCTGACATCCAATAATGTAGAGTGCAGGCTAATCCCAGAACAGCTCAATCTGAATCTAAACTTGAGAAAAGACCCCAAGGTGACCCACCTGCAATGTGTCAAACATTACTGAGCCCCAGATCAGGCTAATTTCTAGAAATTTTGACATACTTGGTCTGAGAAGAGGCCTAGACGTGATTTTGTTGTGTTCTTGATGACTATTAATTGATCAGAATATGCAGCCAAAGTTCCTTGGTCAGTAACTTGCTTCTTCCCACTCTTAGGTCCTCAATCACTGATAACTATCAAAAACATAGAAATCAATTGTCTAAATGGCATGCTTTAGAACCTCGAATCCTATTTAACTGTTGCCTGGCTTGGAATTAATAATTGCAATAGTGTGTAAATACTTCTCTGAAATTGTTCTCTACTATCTATTTAACATGGCTATCACAGATCAAGTGTTTGGATGATTACTTTTCTTTGTCTTTATAAACTAGACAGAACTCTTGGGAAAACCCTAACTCATCCATGTTGTCATACTGAGAGTCCCATTATTCCTTGCATATATGTGCATGACAACATTGAAAGACATCTTAATATCCCTGATTCCATTTAATTTTCATAAAACAGGAAAATTTATGTGGCTTGGAAGCAATGAATATAATTAGTTAATTTTCAAAGCATGTGGTTTTTTCTCAAAATATGATTAAGGAATTTTAAGATATTATTCAAATGAATATTTTATTTTAACATTATTTATTAAATATTGATGATAAAACACTGCAGACATCATTTAAAGAATTCTCAATTTATCTGAGATAAGCTCAAATTTTACTGCAGTATGTTGGCAGTCCAAGGTTCTAATTCTGAAGTCCTCAATTTTGAATCTTTGCAAACCCACAAGTAAATGTTGTTAGCAATTTTGTTTTCAGTGAGAGGCATTTTCATTTTTGCTGAACTCAGAATATAAATTGTACACAGAGAAGCTTATTTTATTCATATTGCTATTGAAAGGCACGGAGTATCTATTATTATCTGCAGAAAAACATTAACCATATTATCTAGAGCCGGGTTTATCATCCAAGGTACCATTAACATTTGAGCTAGATAACTATTTGTTTTGAGGCATAGTCAATGTATCATAAGCTGTTTATTTAATGTGTCCCTGGATTCTACCCATTAGGTGCCAGTCCAAACCCCCATTTACAACAATAGAAAATGTCTGAGATATTGTTAAAAGTCCTTTGAGAGATCAAAATTGCCTCCAGTTGATTGTCACTGATCTTGAGAGTAGATGGAAACAGAAAACAAATCTGTTCATGTTTTCCAGTCTAAGTAAGGTATTCTTCATTTTGGTGTCATTTTTTGTCACTATGGCACAATACCTGACAGAAGAACTCATTAGAAGGAAGATTTCTTTCAGATCATGATTTTATAGGGATTTTGTTATATCTTGGATGGGAAGATATGGTGGCGAAGCAGATCCATCAGGGGCAGTGGGAGCCTATGGCCAGGGTTTCACATCACTAATACAGCCTTACTTAGTGATCTACTAATAAGGTCCTTCTTAGTGACCTACTTTGGCCAAATAGACCCCCAACCCCATGATGCCCTGCATCCTTCTCAAACATTTCTACTAGCTGTGGACCAAATGTTCAAACATGTGAGATTCTAGATGACATTTCACATCCAAACTGTCACGACTTCTGTTGTCCTTAATTCTTGTGCCTGTGTGAATTGCAGAGCCTGAAAAGTGTGGTACATTGGATTTCTATTTAAAGATGGTTTCAAATGTTTAAAATAATTGGTTCATTACAAATCCCACAAACACATTCCCCCTTTCTTTCTGAGTTAGGAAAGTATTTTCTTTCTGCATTTTAAAGCTCTTTAAGCAAGGTGGAAAATGAGTCATTTATCTGCCAAGGTCAAAAAAGAAATTACTTGCTGCCGTGATTGGAGACTCTTCATATGTAAGCTGCTTGGGCCTACCATTTTACAGATACGTGATTTCTTAAGTTTTCCTTCTGGATATACAAAACTGTCGGTTATGTGAGACTCTGTTCTATGTTGAAATCATGTGGGCTTATAAGTGACCTAATTCTTAAATCCAAACCCCAGAAAGGCCAGCTTTAATTGTACATGGGTGGGGCACAGGGAAATATGGAGCTCCAGGGTGCTAGCTGACTTCATTGCCTTACCCTTTGTTGATATCTTCCCACATTAGCCTGCAGGCTGCTTTCTTCACAGCATGCCCATCAGTCTCTAGCTTATTCCTTCGGATGATTTTTCATTGTTTTAAACCAAATGTTTTTTCCACGTGTTTTTCTTTTAGTTATATCTAAGCTTGCAAGAAAGCTGCTGGGGTAATCCTGTGCATTTCATTCACGGCCTTACTCTGCTTGTTACCTTCTTACAGTTCAGTACAGTTGGCAACTGTTAACACCATTCCACCTGAAAAAAAAAAAACAAACCTTGATTGTTTTTGAATGGGTATTTATTCCTCTGCCAGCAGATTATTATCCTCAGTTCCCATCACCACTCATGTCTATTTTTTCCTTATTGCTATTTATAGTTTTTCTTTTTCTTTGTGCTTCCTCCTATTGATTTTTCCATCCTTAGATGACATGCTCACATTTTGTGAATCCTTAAGTGTGTTTTGAGATTGCCAGAAGAGAGTCTGGCAGAGTCTATTTTATTTCCTTGACCCTGATCTGTTTGCTCTTTTTTGCCCCTGTCTGCCTGTTATTTTTCTCTTCAGAATCTCAAACTTGGTTTGTGTGTTATTTTAAAAGAGCCCTGTGGCCAAACCTGAGTATTAACATGTGACACCTCATGTCTGCAGGGCTTCAAGGTTCCTATTATGGTCAGTGGATCTGGGTGTGGCAAATCTGCCCAGGCCTTAGGCGTCTCATCACGTCTGGATTCACCTTTCACCATCCCACAAGATGAGCTACTCACCTGCCCTCTAACTACCTAGCTGGCCTTTCCCCAATCCCTGTGTTTCTAGTACCCTTTGACCCTTCAGCATCCTTGTGCATGTCTGTGATGCTGCCCAAGAAAAATGTTTTTTTCTGGCAATTTATCTGAAGAAAAATAATAAATTATCTCATTATTAAACTCATACCACTCATGCCATTTTCTCCAATATTGTCTATCACAATCACTGTAAAATGATTTCTGGAAATTTCTTGTTTATATTCTCTCTCTCTCTCTCTTTCTCTCTCTCTCTCTCTCTCTCTCTCTCTCTCTCTCTCTCTCTGTCTTTCTCTCTCTGTTTGTTTCTCTGTCTCTGTTTCTTTCACTCTATCTTTCTCTTTCTGTTTCTCTGTGTCTCCCTGTCTCTCTGTCTCTCACTGCCCACCCCTCCTCCCCTCAAGACAGGGTTTCTCTGTGTAGTACTGGCTGGCTGTCCTGGAACTTGCTCTGTCTATAAACCAGGCTGGCCTCAAACTCACAGAGATCTTCCTGCATCTGCCTCTTAAGTGCTGGGATTAAAGACATGTACAACCACCACCACTGCCATTCAGCTACAATATTCGTTTTTATTTTAATTTTTTGACAAGGTATCATTTATCTCAAGCTAGCTTACTCACTGTGTAGCCAAAAGTGACTTTGAAATTCAGAGTACTGACTTGAAAGCCATGTTGGCACGTGCCTGGTTTATGTGGTGCTGGGGATAAAACCCGGGATGTTCTGCATTCTAGACAAGTACTTTACTAACTGAAGGCTGCCCCCAGCCCCCTCTCCTTTTTAGTAGAAAAAGTCCTATTTCTATCCACACATTATGGCTATGTATATGAGAAGTAGAGACACATCAGGTTTTTGTAGTAGGTAGAACTTGGACTCATAATCTTGTTTGCAACTAAAGTTTATAGTTCATTTACACAATTTTGTGTATCTCATTGTCCTTAGATAATTTATCCTTTAAACTAAATTTTGATATCGAACTATTCTTTGCATTTTTTCTAATCATTAAATTTCCAAGATCTCTTTACTTACTTAGTCCCATTCTGAGCTGTGAAATAGGATAACTATGTGTGTATGGTCTATGTTTTAATAGTTTTTTCTAGTTTATGCTCAAAAGCAAGTGGAAAAACTCTGCTCTCTTTTTCAGGCCCAAACTCACTCTCTTTTTGTAGTTGCATCATTTTGTCATTCTCTGGTCCTCACATTCCTGACTTGTCCTCACTCCTTAACCTACTACTCAGCTACTACTAAGCCAAAACTCAACTGCATTTTATACCCAAAGTGAAATAAGAGTAAGTGGATGCTTGATACCATTTTAAAAGATGCAGAGCAATATGAGGACCACTTTCCCCACTATTATAGTGATTGAAAATTTATGTGTAAAATTCAGTGTCTGTTTCAGAAGTCCATATCCGAACAGGAAAGTTACTTATGGCAAGTAGCATAGGCCAAGACTCAAAGTAAAACCTGTGTAATAACTATTGTGCTTTTGTCAAATTGTGTTTCTCCTCAATTATTGTGCAGAGACAAGTAATGGATGAAAACAATAAGGCAACATAGCTAGTAGTTCCCTTCACAAGCTTTTTCAGCTTGATCTTAGATCTCTCTCTCTTCTTGGAGCGTTCGATTTAAGAAGGCATCAGACAAGACCTTGCAATCCCAGGATTGCTTCTCTTTGGGATCCTCAGTTTGTATTGTTGTTTTTAAATCATATATTATTATTGTGTGTCTTCCGTGCATTCATTTGTGCATGTTCCACACCAAGCCTGTAGAGGCCAGAGGACAACATTGGGGAGCCTCTTCTCTCCTTTGACTATGGGTCATAAGGATGGAAGTCAAGTTGCCAGGCTGCATGGCAAATGCCTTTACCCAATGGAGCCATTGGCCATACTGTTCCACTCTTGGGTGTTTTAATTCAAATCAAGAATAATATCCCCATGAGAGTTTCAGATTTTTTTCTCCAGGCGGAACTGTGAAGCTTAATGCTTCCTGGTGGGACTCCCATACCTGCTCATTAGAACTTCAATGACTGATCTTAAGATAGCCTGCAAAAAGGCTCTTAAAATGACATGCCTTATTGATTTTGGAATGTTCTGGTAAATGCCATTCCGATTGATGTCATTTATGTAGAGGAGACTTTGGCTAAAGGCTCAGAGTTATGTTTGCCAAGAGAAACCATGATATCTAATAAACAACGTTGAGTTTACATATCTAGACACCAAAATAATAATTACTGGTACCAATGTGACTGAAGGCCCTGTATACACTCCTCCAGATATATTTCTAGCCAGTGAATCTAAGGGAAATGGGATGTCAATATAACTTGCTTTGGTCTTACTAATTTTGACGTTCAATATAGGTGCATTTTCTTTGGGGGGTTTTTTGTTGGTGATTTTTTTTTTTGTATTTTGTATTGTTTTGGTGAGGTCTCAGTGACTCCTGTGATTTAATAGTATAACAAATACAGATTCCGTGTTTCAAACTTTTAAGTGTGGATAGTATTTATTCTGGGCATGTACTGAGCAGCCACATCTTTTGTTCTACCATGGCAAAGCTAGGTTGTTGACTACGAGAAGGTCTCAGTTGTAGAGAGAGTTAGTAGTAGTGAGTTGTAATAATGAAAATACCCTAGTGTATAACATGAAGCAATCCGTATAGTATATGTATTCTTGGCTTATTTTCCCCAGGTGTCAATGAAAATGGACCAAAACTCATCAAATATAGAAGCTGCTTTCACTACCATAGATCTTTGGAGTTGTGTCTGAACATAAAATAATTTTCTATGAAATAAGCATTCAAATGTTGTTAACAACAACATATCTACGTCTCTCTACGTATCTTTGCCTTGATGAGCATTGCAAGGCTTTTAAGACTAATCAAAACACTTAAAAATACACCTTTAGAATTAGATGAAGACAATCTCTATAGTTTCAACAGTGAAGGTGAGAATTTTATTAACTACTACTGCAAATAGCATAGCCTATGATCTATTTTATCATGGAAGTGTTTGATTAAGCCAACTCTCCATCCTATCCCCACCTTCATTATTGCTATAACTAATCCAACCAACGCCACATTTCATCAACCATTCCTGCCATTGCCATTGTTTTCCTTTTCCTTGTCATCATTTACTATTTGGTTTGAAGAAGCTAAACAGATACTTCTTTCTATTCTGTCAAGTCACAAGTCACTAGTCTGTCCTTTTGCTTGCAAGAAAAACCTGTTGGTCACTGGTCATATAGTTTTTTGCTGTCCAAATCTCAGTCCTTTATCTTACACAAAAATTTTTACTTGATTCATGTTAACAACAGGAAGACAGAACACCAAGATAGTTAACTTTGTCATCTGTCGTCTTCCAGAATCAAAAATAGCTGTTGCTGCAGTGTTTGGAATAAAAAACTTAAACGAAATTTGTATACAGAAGTGATTCGTACAGCCTTTGCTCCTGAATTTATGCCAGCAGATATTTTTATCCTTTTAGGAAGTAACTAAGAGATTTATTTAACTCCAGTCAGTCAGTCTCTATAATTCCCATCTGATAAATGCTCCATGCCTGTGTGAGAATGTCCTGTGCTCCCCCTGGTGGCAAGATGTCAAACTAACAGTGGTGCTCCTTGTGGGAGGCTGTTGATAAGATTTGGGATGAATGTTGCCTTAACCTTTTGGCCAGTTTTTTGAAAACTTTCATTGCTCCCTGGTTCCTTGACTTTTGACTAGCAGATGATTCTTATCATCTAGAGTGGTTGTGATAGAGATTTGAAAAATTGGCATTGCACATGATTTTAGAGACAACTAGAAAAATATATCTATGTCTTAAAATTGAAATAGTTTCAGGATAATCATATGCTCTACATCTTAGCCATGAAACTAGGTTTTAGAATTTTTGATAGCAGAAGTATATACTGGGTTTGTCTTATTGCCTCTGATGGAAAGTCTAAATCCTAGGGACATACTCAAGTTTGGTTTCGTTTTCTTTTAAAACAAGAGCTAGAAAATTACCTGTCTATGGTCACAAGATCTAGAGGGTAGAGTCATTCAAGGACTGCTTTTGACTCAACACTCACAATTTCTCATATAATGCTGGTTTGTGAAATCCAAGCATCCAAAAGGGGAAAGTCACCCACACTTAGATAAAAAATGAATTAAACTCTGTGAGTGGGCCACATACAAAAAGAAAATAGGAAAGTAGGAAGGACATGAGTTATGGAAAATTTCAATATATAAATGAGTGAAGTGGTCAGCAATAAAAAATTTAAAACCTGCACAAAATACAGAAAATATGAAATTTCTCTCCAAGCATCCAGGAGGGGAAAGTCTGGTATCCAGAGCCCATGTCACATGATCAAATATATCCCATTTATTCTGTGCTTCTAATAGTTCTATCGGACATAAACGATAAACACCCTTACTTTAACAGACAGTATCCTGCTATGCCGAGCCAAAGTGGTAGCATAGTGGTTAGAATACATTCTTCTTTAGATTACCCTCCTTCCATTTTGGAGTCTGTACTCTAAACCAGTGAGTCAGCAGATCTCAGTGAAAACAATTTGGTTCCCAGAGGGCATTTGACCATGTGTGGAAGAATTTTAAAGGATGATGCTTGGAACATCTAGTGTTCGGTAATAATGGGCCATTACTGAATTAATATTACTATAATGAAGACTTCCCTGAGTGCCAAAGTCAGTAGTGTTAAGGCTGAGAGGCAATGCTGTTGCAAATGCGGTTGGTCCAGGAAGCAGCAGAATCTGCAACACATGTTGAATCATAGGCCTCATCAAACCCCTTGTGAACTCACAACTCTTAAGGACTGGCCCAGGAACATATGTTTTACAAGTCCCTCAGGTCCTTCCCATACATGCACACCAAAGAATTTCTACTCTAAAATGCCAGGCTGCCTTGTGTCTGCTTCAGCTGGACACTCTTGATGGCTTCTTCACCACTATCCAGTGTTCCATTATTACATAGAAGTTTCTCTTCAAGCATCCAAGAGAGGAAAGTCTGGCATATATTAGGAACAAGTGTGACTCATGGGGAAATCAGTGTAATTACAAATCCAGGAACCACGCCCAGCTGAAAATCTAGGAAGGGAAATCTTTTTCTTCTTGTTTTCTCTACAGCAGTAGAGAAGTCTGAGAAACTCAATCTAGGCTCACAAATTTCGACACATACACAAGTTTGGTTTGGAATTTACTGAAAATTAACCTTAATACCAAATCTTATAAAGTCCCAGAGGAGGATAGGGCTACAGAACTTTTTTTCCTTTTTTCCATGTTTATTAAATTGGGTATTTCTTATTTACATTTCAAATGTTATTCCCTTTCCCGGTTTCCAGGCCAACATCACCCTTACCCCTCCCCCTCCTCTTCTATATGGGTGTTCCCCTCCCCATAGGGCTACAGAATATTAAATTTGAAAATCACATTGATTTTCTGATTTATGAACAGCCCCCAACTAGATCTCATATCATCTGTATTTGTGCCAGTTTTGAATTTTTATATTGTTGAATTTTAATTCGTTTATAGATTGAAATTTAGTCATCTCACACCCAATTCCCCTCAGTCATCCTCCTCCTAACTTTCACATCATCTCTTTGTTTGTAGCCCACTCACTGAGTTTAATTCATTACTTATCTGAGCACGGAAGACTACTTACTGGAGAAAGGACAATTTATCTATGTCTACATCACTGAAGGAAATGACAACCTCCGTCCACAACAACTATTAATATTCAATCACCTTTTATGGAGAGATAGGCCAAATGGCCTTTTATACTGGGATCCCAAATTGCTGGGATGCACAGAAATGCTACTTTTTAAAACTACCACTTTTAGCCCAGTATCACTAACTTTTTAATCTAAAAATTAAATGGATGCATTATAATTAAGATTGACTCACTTCGTGGCAGAGCATTTATATAAATATTTTATTCTGCCATATAATCAGAAGTATGAATAACATAAGCAGAAATTCAACAAGAGCTTAAGTCGTCGGCTTATTCACCTCTGTGCGTGGTGCTATGATTTAGCTAGGTGAAATTAGAAGAGTTAAGTCACTTCCCAGGCTGAAATTTGGAGATAGGAGGAATCCAGTAAATGTGATCTGGAATGATTCTTCAGGGAGAAGAAACTACCAGGAAAATGGCTGTAACAGTTTTCAAGAGAATTAAAATCCTGTTCTTTAAGGCTGCCTTCCATTTTCCTCCAAATTATCAGCATAGAAATCCAAAAGAATAATTCATAGGAAATGAAGTACCTATTTAAGAAACATGAGTTGTACAGCTATCTTAGGTACAGCCAAGGCTGAACACTACTTGTCGTGTTTGAGTGGCTCACGGTCTACCAATGAGCCTGATTCATAAGCTCTACAGACTATTGGGCAGGATTCAGTCTGGATGAGTTCAAGGACTCAGGACTCAAATAGTCCTCCTCCTTTTGAGTCAAGATGGAGCCTCCCTTGTGTATTTGAGCCTTACCTGTGAAGGAAGTTACTTAGCAAAACTCTGCTGAATAGGGAGTCTTTCAGAGAGCCTGGACATGTGAAGGGGTGTTTGCTCAGTCCCAATAACATACTTATATTCTCCTTTTTGGTAGCTTTCAAAGTTCTCCATCCTAGCTCCCAGATTCCTGCTGCTTGGCTCTAACTGACAGCAAAATCGAAGGCTACCACAGGAAACTAGATAACCAGCTCATTAAGAAACGTTAGTTATAAACACAACTTGAAACCCATCAAATGTGGCCCAAGGGGGGGGGCATCCCAGAACTTCCCTATCTTGGGAGGAAAGTTCATGAGAAAACTTCAGCTACTTCCAGTTTTAAGATCATGTTCTGAATACTTAAAGTCACTAAATAACAGACAATTGAATAAATGGAAGCATTTCTGACCCAACTTTTAAAAGGCTTGAAAATATAAATATTGCCATTTGTTGCTAAAGGATTTTATTTGTGAAATCTCATGGCACATATTTTTATAGCTGGTGTGAGTTCATAGAATTCCACACTCTCAAGAACATAATTTGTTTGAAGATTCCTTCTTGTCATCTTTGAAGGGTAGATTCCAGCTTCTGGAACACTTTACCCTTTCCAATGCCAAGTGCAACAGTGACCAAGAAACAATGCAAGGGAACCCAAATGGCAAAATAGAAAAAAAATACAGACTAGTTCAGCGCATAAATAAAAGAGTGAATGGAAGAAACTGTGGTAATGAAATGGGACTTCTCTCTAAAGCTTTTCAGTACCTCTCACACTCACTTTTATGTTCAAAGTCTGTTTGCCATGTAGAATGGAATTTTCATGAGCACTGTGATGGGACCATTGTTTTCAGGTTATTTCTACTCATATGGGGCATATTTTAAGAACAATAATTCATGGCAACACATATTTTTAAAGAAAAATAGCTGGATGTTTTCTTAGTTTTGTAAAAATCATCATTGACTTTATTTTTTTAAAGGACATGCTTTTTCCTCAAGTAATTCAGTGGATATCAGAAACTCCATTTGTAGTTTAAGGGGCCAAAAAAGCAGTGCTTACTCATAAGCAATGATTATTGATCTATAGTAAAGGTCTCTGTCTACAGACAGTGTCTCTGGAAAATGAAATTTAAAAAGTTTAGTCTAACAACCAGCTTACTCATTTCTTAATGGGAAGGATTCTTAGTCATGTATCATGGCTATGGTTTTATTATTTCAGCAGCAGGGTATTTTATTTAGGTTAGTGAGTAGAAGACCAGTGACTGACTTAGACACAGTGACTAGTGGCAAGATTATTTTGTGGAAGAAACGGCCATATAAGTTACATACCCTACTTGTGTAACACAAAACTATTTCTATTTTGAGACATGAAGGAAAGGGCATTTGTAACACCAGTTAATAGAAAACATATTAGGAGTTTATAGGGGTTGCACTATCTTATAATCAAAAAATAACATAAGAAAGAAGACCTTTGATTCATTTTTGCCCTCACTTTCTGAAACCTTAATATAAAGTAGGCTTCAATGTTCTTTTAATTTTTTTGATAGATGTTAATACTCTCTCTCTCTCTCTCTCTCTCTCTCTCTCTCTCTCTCTCTCTCTCTCTGTGTGTGTGTGTGTGTGTGTGTGTGTATCATGAGCATGCTTGTGTGTGCAGAGGCCAATGATTGGCATGAGTGCCTTGCTTCATTTCTCTCCACCTTATTTTTGAGACATGGATTCTCATGACACATTGAACTCAACAATTCAGTACACTAGCTGGCCTCAGATCCTTCCACACTATCATTGCAGATGTGTGCCTCCATGCTGGGATTTTTACATGAGTTCTGCTGACTCAAACTCAGATTCCCATGCTTGGCAGCAAGCGCTACTTGGTCAACTGAGCCATCTTTTATGGGTCTATTAAAGATTTCTGATTTACATATTGTTTCCTTCTTTTTTTGTTCTCAAAGGAGGACAACCTTAACATTATTTAGTGCTGGCAGTTGAAGAGTTGCATGAAGCAAATACCGATGTTGACAGCAGTAAGAACTTGGAGGTAGCATGCATTTGGTTCCCAGGTGAATTTAACTTAGAAGAAGGGCATGTGAGTGAATGTAACACATAAGCAGATGGAGGCAGAATGAGGCAAATACGGTGCTGATAAGATTCTTTCACATGAATATGGTTTTACCGAAGTACCAAGACACTGGATGGTTTGTAACATCAGTTTTTGGTATTCCAATATAATTTGGGATGGGTTATATTTCAAATATTCTATACAAATAAATAGTAAATCAAAGAATTGAGTGACTTGTTGAGGTCAATAGCAAATTGAAGTGGAGGTAATAAAGTTGTATGCTCAGTCCTTTTGTACGTAGAACTACTGCTATTATCATTCAGGCTTGGGAGCCTTTTGTTGAAGAAGTTAGCAGAGGCTGTGGACTCCCCATCAATAGTCTCTCTACTCTAACCATCGTGTCCTGGGAAACCATAAGCATAGAACTTCCATTCCAGTGCCTAATGGGTTTCTTTTTTTTTTTTTCCGTTTTTTCTTTATTAACTTGAGTATTTCTTATTTACATTTCGAATGTTACTCCCTTTCCTGGTTTCTGAGCCAACATTCCCCTAACCCCTCCCCCTCCCCTTCTATATGGCTGTTCCCCTCCCCATCCTTCCCCCATTGCCGCCCTCCCCCCAACAATGATGTTCACTGGGGGTTCAGTCTTAGCAGGACTAAGGGCTTCCCTTCCACTGGTGCTCTTACTAGGATATTCATTGCTACCTATGCGGTTGGAGCCCAGGGTCAGTCCATGTATAGTCTTTGGGTAGTGGCTTAGTCCTGGAAGCTCTGGTTGCTTGGTATTGTTGTTCATATGGGGTCCTGAGCCCCTTCAAGCTCTTTCCAGTCCTTTTTTCTCTGATTCCTTCAACGGGGTCCTGTTCTCAGTTCAGTGGTTTGCTGCTGGCATTTGCCTATGCATTTGCTGTATTCTGGCTGTGTCTCTCAGGAGAGATCTACATCCGGTTCCTGTCAGCCTGCACTTCTTTGCTTAATCCATCTTATCTAATTGGGTGGTTGTATATGTATGGGCCATATGGGGCTGGCTCTGAATGGGTGTTCCTTCTGCCTCTGTTTTAATCTTTGCCTCCCTATTCCCTCCCATGTGTATTCTTGTTCCCCTTTTAAAGAAGGAGTGAAGCATTCGCATTTTGATCATCCCTCTTGAGTTTCATGTGTTCTGTGCATCTAGGGTAATTCAAGAATTTGGGCTAATAGCCACTTATCAATGAGTGCATACCATGTGTGTTTTTCTGTGATTGGGTTACCTCACTCAGGATGATATTTTCCAGTTCCCTCCATTTGCCTATGAATTTCATAAAGTCATTGTTTTTGATAGCTGAGTAATATTCCATTGTGCAGATGTACCACATTTTCTGTATCCATTCCTCTGTTGAAGAGCATCTGGGTTCTTTCCAGCTTATGGCTATTATAAATAAGGCTGCTATGAACACAGTGGAGCACGTGTCTTTTTTATATGTGGGGGCATCTTTTGGGTATATGCCCAAGAGAGGTAGAGCTGGGTCCTCAGGTAGTTCAATGTCCAATTTTCTGAGGAACCTCCAGACTGATTTCCAGAATGGTTGTACCAGTCTGCAACCCCACCAACAATGGAGGAGTGTTCCTCTTTCTCCGCATCCTCACCAGCATTTGCTGTCACCTGAGTTTTTGATCTTAGCCACCTAATGGATTTCTTATCCTGCTAAAATCTCCTGTACCTTGAAGATCAGTCCCTGGCCAGGAAACATATGGAATGGGGATGAATATGCTCATGGCTCTGACTGCCATCTTGCGTAATTAAAGCCTGCTAAATAATGTATCATTTGAAGTACAGAAGACTAGTGTCTCTGTGGCTTTATTTTCCTCATTATTGTTCAGTCTAGTTGCTTCATAACTATATCCTTTTTAAGAGCAAAAGGAATTTATTGACACATTCACAAACATAGACATGGACATGGACATACACACAAAATTTAAAGGTAAAATATTCTTCGAATGGATGAAAATATTATCCATTAGAAGAATGAGCTTTTTTAAGTTGATTTGATTTTCTGATACAAAGCATTGACTTTTGTTGTTTTTTTCTTTTATTGATGACAGATGGTTTTCCCCATACAATATAATCTGAATTCAGTTTTCCCTCCCTCTACTTATCTCAGTTCATTGCCACTTCCTGTCTCATATGGATATACCCTCTTTCTTTCTCTCATTAAGAAGAACATGCCTCTAAGATTTAAGAACAAAATAACAAGATAAAATAAAATAAAATGAAATTCATCACATTGAAGTTAAACAAACA
>NC_046172.1:28652515-28815395 GCF_011064425.1 Rattus rattus
GATTGTTTCCCTCGTGAGACTCCATTGTAGACAACTAAATTCTATTTGCAAGTGATTATCAACTGGAGACATCTTGGTTAGGGACAGAGGCATGTGTCCACTTCTCCTTTTAGCTCTAGATCACCATGTAGTGCTGACCTTTGCAGGCAGTTTGCATGCTGCCTCAGCTTCTGTGAGTTCATGTGTGACAATCCTATTGATTTAGAGCGCCTTGTCTTCTTGGTGTCCTCCAGCCCCTCTGCATCTCACCGTCATAATTCTGCTGGGTTCCCTAAGGCCTGAGGTGAGGGATTTGATGGAGACATCCATTTTTGGACTGAGGGTTCTAAGATCTCTCTCTCTGCATAATGTCTGGCTGTGGGTCTCAGTATTTGTTCCCATCTGCCACAGGAACACTCCTCTATGGTGATAGCTGAGTAAGGCTCTCATTTGCTTCCCTGGCCAGAGTCAAGATTTTTCTTTATGATTGCTCGAATGTTCCAATGACTAAAGCCTGAATCTCTACCCTAAAGGCTACCACCAGTGAAGGAATAACTGTCCAAGGCTTCCTTACAATCCAAATTGAAGTGGAATTATGGCTCAGTAACAGTGTGTTTACCTAGTATAAGATGGGCCCCAGTTCTATTCCCAGAATCTCAAAATTTCCATGTACTGTACAAGTAAACTGTAGCCTTATGGAACATTATTATAACTTTTCAAACATTGCATGCCAAGACCACTACATGCCTACTCTCATAAAGAGCAGAGCTATATCTCAGTTTGCTTAAGATTTTAGTCCTTTGAATCAGCAGACCTAACTGTACAGCTGTTTCTTTCGTTTATGTTTGCATATTTACATTCCATAAGTTGTTACTTGTAACACTATTATTATATGTTATGTAGCCAAAAGTGTGATACTTTCTTGATCTCAATAAAAAACAGCTTCCAAATTGGAGGGTTAATATTTTGTGTAGAGGAATAATAGATTAAATCCAAATTTGAACACATTCGATTATAAACAACATGTTTTATACTTTTCAGCACCTAGAGTCCCCAAAACAATAAAATCACAAGTCAAACTGACTTGTCTAACCCTTGCTATGCCCATGTTACCTAGTTGCTCACACTTGTTGAATCAATAAATTCCAATGAAGCCCAAGTAAGGAAATCTGGTTAAGCTTTATGTTTTCCTCAACTTCCATCCTGAATGTTACCCTTTTGGATTTGAATCATTTTGCAAACTGAAGACAATTTCCTTATGATATTTATATGTTTGAAATACAAACCTCCCATTTTTCCAAATCCATATAGGCAATGATTTTTTTTAAGTAAGGAAAATATTCAGTAAAATATCTGGGTAAATCTCCACCTCCCCTCCCCTCTCCTCTCCTTCACTCCTTCCCATTCCCTCCCCTCCCTTTCTCTCCCCTCCCCTCTCTTCATTTTTACTTATTCACTTTACATCCCCATCACTGTTTCCCTTCAGTCACCCGTTTCCCCCATCCCCCACCCCATCCCTTCTTTCCTTTTGGTTCTGTGTGGATGGGGCCCTCCTGGGTATCTCCTCACCCTGGCACATCAAGCCTCTGTGAGGCTAGGCTCATTCTCTCCCACTGAGGCCAGACAAGGCAGCCAGCTAGAAGAACATATCCCAAGGATAGGCAACAGCTTTTGGGATAGCTCCCACTCCAGTTGTTAGGGAACCACATGAATTCCTGTGTTTGCTGTGAACTTGAGAGGATTATTTTTCCCCTAAGTGGAGAAAATAAGCTTTCTTATTTCATATTTTACTTTTCATTGTGCTCACCACACAGGCATTTGTTGGGCTGTCATCTCACCTACTTCCATCTGTGTACTCTCGGATTGAGTATTGGCAATCGTAAACTTTTAAAAAGACGAACAAAGACTGGCAGAGGTTTACATCTTAATTTTTATTAAAAAATGTAAAAAGAAATAACCTGAACAGAGCATTTAAACCACCCCAGTAAGATTCAGGGAAGATTGCAAAGAAGGGAGTGAAAGGAATCTAAGAGCCAGAAGATAGGAAGAAAGGGTTGTGAGATGTCTTTGGAGAAAGACACAGGCATTGTATTCATGGTGTTATAACAACTGCCCCAGTCCTGCAAAGGACTAGTACTGTTAAAAGCCAGTTATGGATCTGGAAGGGGCTCAAGAAGGCCTATTTATTTCTCTTCAGTTATTGGTTACTGGTGTATCCCGAGGTAGAAACAGTCATTGTTTTCAGGGAGCACCCTTGCCTCCAGTATAGTTTAAAAACCCATGGTCATACTGACAGCTCTGGTTAAAAATCAGTGGGTCACAGAACAAAATAACAAGATACAAATATGGAAAAGTTGACCTAAAGGGAAGGGGGTGCTAACTAGGGTGGGGAGAAAGTAAGAAAGGGTGGGAATGAAGGTAATAAGAACATTACATACATGTATGAAATTGTCAAAAGCCATTTTTTCAGTAAAAAAAAAAGCATATCAAAGTTAGAGATTTGAAGTATAAGGAATTGCTTAATGTTTGAGAGCACTTACTGTTCTTGCAAAGGACTTGTGTTCAATTCCAAGCACTGACATGGCAGCCTCACAACTCTCTGTAACTCCAGTTCCAGGGGATCCAGTACACTTTTCTGATCTTTGTGTTAACAGATAGACAACATCCATACATGTAAAATGAAGTTGAAAAATTTGAGAATGTTCATGTTAAACATTTCGGGATTATTCAAGCATATAACTTTTATGTTAAGTGGCCTTTTACAATATTTTGTAATATTGTGGCTTTTGAATATCTAAAATATTTTTGACATAGTATAGCAGCAATGGTAAAATATTGTCCCAATTAAGTCATTAATTACTTTGAGCTATTAATTTAAAAATACAAGAAATGAGAAATGTAAGCTCAATGTACTAAATATAATATAAAATGTCTACTTTTACATGTTAATATAAAGTAGGAGAAACATAAGCATATATATTCAGTACTTTGCTTATTATGGAAAATATTATCTTGTTGAGTTTGTCATTTGATTATAATTACTATGTCAATACTTTATGGTAATAAAACCAAAGATGATGCCTAAAAATCTCAGAAGGAGAAAAGAGAGTTTACCTTAGAAAGTAACATGGATATAAGTTGCACAACTGGTCAAAGCGGATGGCTTGTTTCTCGTTTTGTTTTAATGTAAATAGTCACATCTTATAATCAACTGGAGCAGAACACAAAGATGAGTTCCTCCTCAAGTTAAACAATTTTCTTTATCTGATTTAGGTCTTCAGAAGATTACATATTTTTATTGCTTAACATATATAATAATGTACATTAAATCTATGTCAAGGTTATAATATACTTTTATGGAGACAATTGTGGTACCTACAGGAAAGTCTTTTGGCTCAGTTCACTTGTTATTAATTACTGTGTAGATACTTCAGAGTTGAACAGCAGCAGAAGTACTAATATTTCCTTAATGAAATACTTATAAAGAAACATTGCTTCTCTATGTTTATTTATTGCATCATTTATGCAAATGAATAAAATTAAGAATTCTATTTCTGATAGATAATATTTAATTTATATGTCAGTGATTAAGCATGCATTAAAGAGATTTTGTATAGAAATTTCCAGTAATAAGCTCTTTGTGCCATTATTAAAGTTTATAATAATTCTAAGTTATTAAAATATTATAAAATGTTAAAAAACTATTTAAATTTCAAGGCAAGTATATTTTATTGTGGTTGTTATTGTGGAGTGGGTTTTTGTGTATGTTTGTGATGTGCATTTTAGTTTGTTTAGATTGGTAGGAAAATATTTAAGCTTTATAATCTTTATCAAAATTCCAACATCATTGCTCATAGATGATATACGAATGAATATGTTTGATTGAGTCCATTAAATCTTTACTGACACTAACAAGACATGGGCTTGATTTGTTCTGGGGGTTATAGTTTGTTGGCCTCTTAAGAGGTTAAATGGCTGTTTAGTTGTTGAACCCATTTGATGCTGAGAGATGAAGCAGGGTAAAACAAAACTGTTGATTGAAAGCCTCTAGTGGATTCCTATGTCTATAAATGGCCTCGACTTAAAGCCTTAATCCTCTCTTCCAAGTGGCTCTACCAGTATTCCTCTACCCACCTTTTCCTGATATACTACTTTGCTTTTAAGATGGTGACTACAGTCAACCATCAGACAGAGCATGGGACCCCAATGGAGGAGTAGAGAAAGGACTGAAGGAGCTGAATGGGTTTGCAAACACCATAGAAAGAACAACAATATCAATTCAACCAGACCCCCCAGTGCTCCCAAGGACTAAACCACCTACCAAAGAGTACACATGGAGGGACCCATGGCTCCACCTGCATATGTAGCAGAGGATGGCCTTGTCTGGCATCAGTTGGAGGAGAAACCCTTTGTCCTGTAAAGGCTTGATGCCCTGATGCCTGCATAGTGGAATGCCAGAGAGGTGAGGCAGGAGTGGGTGGGTGGGAGGGTGGGTGAGTGGGTGAGTAGGTGGGTGGGTAGGTTGGTGGGTAGGTGGGGGAGCACTCTCATAGAAGATGGGGGATGGGATAGGGTGTTTGTAGAGGATAAACCAGGAAAGGGGATAACATTTGAAATATAAATTAAAAAAAGAATATTACAAATGGAAACTTGATAAAGATAAAAAAAATATGGTGACTACTCTCTGGGTTCTTAGAACTGGGTTGGTTCTAGACAGGATCAGGTTCCTGGGGAATATATTGGAAGGATATTAACTGGACAGTTATAAAAAATGTGTACCAGAAGGAAATAGGGTAATAAGATTAATTTTCTAGTAAGAATATTTTTCCAGGCTTTTCATTTCACTTTTCCTCTTCTATTAACTATATTCAGAGAAACAACTCAGGTCTGACATTAAAACTGACATCACAAGAAAAAGGAAGAAGATTACAATATTGATAACAATAGTAATGATTTTGATCCCACAGACTTAAGTCTCACTACTTTTTGTAAGATGCTCTTTGAATACTGTCATTTTATGGAAGTTGAAACAAAGGTTGAAAGAAAGGAAGCCAAGCTGAAATAGATTTTGCTGCATGACACTCAGTTAGGAAAAGAGACACTGTTCAATATCCCCATTTCCTAAGACTTATCCTGATTGCTTTTTGCAGGTAGCACTGTGGTTTCTAATGGTAGATGCAGTGGGGTTACTTCCGGCAAGGATTTCTGACACATGCAAAGCATCAGAGGCAGCCTTGGCCCATAGAATTGAATCTCCCTAAGTGAAAAAGCATCTGTGAACATCTGTGATCAATAGTTTGTCAGCATCCCTCAGGCAAGAGGCTTGCCCCTGTTTTGCCTGTGAATCTGCCCCAACCTTGACTGTCATTTTTACACGTACCTAACACATTGCAATTTAGCCCAGTCACTCTTTTGAGGGACCTGTCATAATGTGCTATTCTGTGATGTTTACCTAAATAACTACCCATTTATATTAAGCTTTAAAGAAAATGGGAATGTACTGAATCAAATGGAAAAGAGAACTCAAAATGCACTCTAGAGACTACTTTGATGGCAATTTCAACTACCGTCATTTAAAAAATATTTATAGTGGATGAGGAAAGTAGAGTTTTATATTTAGTATCTCATCCAATTCTTATAACATAAATTGTAGATACAAGTTATTGCTTCTATACATTAAATCATACTGAAAATAACTGATGAGATTAAGGTTTGACCTCCGTGCAGAGGCTTCTACATAGTGCTTGAGTGATAGTATATCATCATGCCTGGGCTCTAAGTCATGACTAAGTAGGAAAACTTACAGACAGTATTCAATGTGTTGCCCTGAGAACCGCTGCAGCAGTATCTTCCTTCCAGACATGCTGAACATAAAATGGATTTTTTTTCTTGGCACAGTAAGCACATTAGTATTACAAAGCCCAGTTCTAGACTCTTCTAAACTTCCTGGTCTTTAGCCTGAAGAGTCATTGAAACAGTCGAGCGTCACAAAGGGAACTGGGGAGCAAGATAAACAGGAACTGCCACAATGCACTATAGACAAGAACTTCTCTACTCCTGCAATCTATATTTTGATCTCAGTGAAGAGTCTTAAGCAGGATGTGATAAAAAATCCTAGCTCGTGAGAATTTATCAAAGAACAGAATTCAGGAGTCTATAAAACATCTGAGAACAGGTAGATGGGAAATCAAAAGCTTACAGAATTTAAAGGGTGACAATTACATTTTGCTATTGTTTTAAAACAGAACTTTTTATTAATACCTTGGGAATTTCACATCCTGAACTTCAATCCTACTCAGTTCCCAGTCCTTCCGTATCTGCCCTCCATCCTTGTAACCTCATCCCTAAATTTTTAGTTTTTTTAAAGCAACAACAAAAACCCCATCTCACTGACGTTTCTGGGCAATGACAGGCTTTTCTATCAACCATAACCTTCTGTCATACCCATCGTAGGAATTTCTCTTTCCCTGTACATGTATCATTCTGTTCTCCATTTCCCCCACCCTTCTCCCCTTCTATCACATTGTTTGTCATAGTGGCACTGGAAGCTGCAGTGTGCCATGCAGTATACCCTTTTGGACAAACTGAGTTACTTGAAAATATTCATTGTAACAAGTCACAATGTGGTTAAGGCCTCTGGCTTTACTCTACTACTAATACTGGATCCTTACCAGGACTCCTCTCTGATATTCTGCTGTCAGACAGAGTAATGGAGATCCTGCAGCTTTGGTTCAGCAGGATCAGCCCCTTCATATGCTCCAGCAGGTCATAAATGGGGTAGATATTGGGGTGAGCCAGCTCAAAGCCTGGATCTGGGCCTGGGCAGTAGCTGAGTTGATCAATCCACTAGCTTGCTCTCTCTGAGACATTTTGTTATTTTTCTATGCAAATATTTACTAAAACCTTTCCTACTTTGCTATTTATTTTAGAAGGTACAAGAATAGAGAAGTATACAGGATAAAATATTAGAGTATAAGTTTGGCTATAGCAATGCACACTATATATGTCTTGTTTGATGGTATATATTTGAGAGGTTTCCATATTTGGGAGCATTTGTATATACTTTGTAAAGTCCAAAGTATTTTGTGATTTAAGAATTTCTGAATAAGACTGTCCAATGTGTGTTAGGAAACATTACTATAGAAGAATAAGTCACACAATGGAAACTATGCATTATGGGAACATCTGGGTTGTATTTGTATCCTGCATCTTTGGAAGTGATATAATATACAAATTTAAAATGCACACGTTTTAAAGCCAAGAACTCTGTCTATATTCCTTTGTATCAAGGTTTTACATCTAAGACTCTGATGAAATCATTTACTTCAAAATGGGTGTGCTTGAATTGAGAGATGATTATCTAGTTATTATTTTAAATTATGAAAATATCTCCATGATCTGCAGATAGTACAACATTAATAAAAGCAAGAAAACAATTAAAAGGCCTTATGGTTACTTTACATTATTGTAGATAATTTTTCTTCTTCTTCTTCTTCTTCTTCTTCTTCTTCTTCTTCTTCTTCTTCTTCTTCTTCTTCTTCTTCTTCTTCTTCTTCATCACCATCATCAATGATTTCTACCTGTTTATAAAATATGTGTGCTTTGTTGCTTTTAATATAAAAATAATTTAAAAAATAAGGCAAAAATGTTTGTACATGCAAGAAAATAACTCTTCACTCCATGTGCTTTGGGGATATTTTAAAAGTAGCACAGAGACATCTAAATGGGTAAAAGTTCATAATGTAAAAAATAAAGCAATTCTGTATAATATTTGTAAATAATTTTGAAATTTATGATTTCAATTTAATGGATAAAATATTAACATGCTTAAAACCATAAATATCAAAGCCAGTGTTAATAATCATGTTTTCTAGGTGGTAACCTAATTACACTTCAAGTAAAATATACAAACTTTAAGACAACTTTAAATGAATTCCTGAAAGATGAATTCAAATCTGGTAACAAGACAAATTAGAAAGATAATAAGGGAGGCATGAGAATGCAATTTGAGGTAATGCCACAATAAAATTACTGTCTCTTATATTGCACAGGGATCTTCTGACAGGTTTGAAAGCCTGAACCAAATGGGCATGGTAAAAATTAGAACACATGTCAGTTTCAGCGCTCATCGTCCTCTGTGGGTTTTAGAATGAAGTATTTATTCTGGAGCTTTGTTTCCTCTGAGCTGTACCTTGTAAATGAAAAGTACAACATGTGCATCTTCCTTGCTGAGAAATAAACAGCAAGCTCACCCTCTGTAAACAGTGATCCAATATGCTGAGCAAGAGTTACAGATGCATCCGTTTAGATAAACAGTAAGAGGCCTTATTAATAATTAGTCCCTGTCCAAGAACTCTGGCCGTCAATACTACACAGAAAAGTTTTTCTGTTACCACTATACTTTCTTCCGAGCCCAGGGCAGTGTCTGACACATAGGAAGAGGCCAGTTGAGGTCTGTGAGTAAGTGAATCAGAAGACATTCTGCAGGTTTGGAAAGAGGAACTTACAGTGGCTCCTAATTTAGTTCTTTGTGCAGTGTGCACACTCGCTACAAGTCAGGTCATGTAGCCTCGGTCCAGGTCAATGCCGGAAGTCAGGAAGGAGAGGCCAAGGCTTGACCTTGTGGCTTTGCCAGCCAACCCTCTATTCTAGCTTTGTTTCCTTCTTCTGGAGAAGCAGATGTGCCTGTCTGATAGGGCAGATGCCTGAAAGCCCCATGGTCTGGAGGAGGTAACATCCTGGTCTCTCCTGCTTCCTGGGTGATTCATTAACCAGCCATAAGTACAAGATCTATCAGTCACTTCCAGAAGCTCAGCCCTATCAGTGCTCTCGTGATAATGGGTTCAAGATTCAGAGAGAGCAGCAACTCATGGCAAGTTATTAAAAGCGGTAACCTTGACATATAACATTTTTTGTAATGTTAAAAAAGGCTTTTTGAAAGCCTCATTATTCCAGTCCTTTATAGTTGCACATGAACATACTGGGTCAATTTGTCATTTGTAGTAAAAGATTTATCATATATGAATCAAACACAGGCAGTACAGATCTCAATTCCTCCTATCTCAGAGAAAAATCTATGTCTTTTTTTTATCCAAATTCTATGTAATCCTTCTTCATTGAGGGTCACCAAGGAATGTATCGTCCAACTGCACCTGTAACTTCAAAATTGTTTTTCTGTACTGTTATCTCATGTTAAGTCTCTGCCTTGGCAAAAACTCTGTTAAAACCCATTCCCCTTTGCAGCTGAATATCTACTTAGGACAGCTCATATATTATCTGTCTATTCTTCAGCCCTCTGTCAAGTAGCTTCAGTATCATCCCTCTTTTGCATCTATTTTTTTCTTCAGTTTACAAGAGCCATCACCTCCAAAGTCATAAGCTGAGTCCTTCCTGCATTTAAATTCTGCAGCCTTTGATGCCAAATGCCTCTGCTGCTGCCTTTTAAAAAATTATTTTTTTATGAGTGCTGATGTTTTGCCTGCATGTCTGTCTCTGTTCAAGACTGCCAGATCTTCTGGAACTGGAGTTACAGACAATTATAAGCTGCAGTGTGGGTGCTGGGAATTGAACTCAGGTCCTCTAACCACTTAGACTCTTAACCACTGAGCCATCTCTCCAGCCTGCAAAGGCTTCTTTCTGGCAAACTTTGTTGCTTTTTAATCCCCACAGCTCTCTCCTTTTTTATTTCTACTCTTATCTCTCTAAACACAATGTCCCGGTCTTTCCTGCAAGCATTGAATTTCTGATCTTCTTCTTAAGCACATTTCCATCCCAGATCCCCTCTCCTGTTACAGGAAATGCATTCATTTCACCCTGAGAGTGCAGCTTTAACGCTACAGTCAGGCTTCACTATTTCAAGTATGACAACAACATTGTAAAGATACAAAGGAAAGAAGGTAAGAAAAAAATCATTTAGCCTTTGTGAAAAGAGAAATACCAATGCATACAGTACGCCAGGGCACTGATCACTGCTAAACACTTAACATTTAAAACTCTCTTACTTCCTCCCCTCTAGTCTTGTCCCCCACACTTTCCTTCCTGGTTTCTGTACAGTTTTATCATCTGTTATATATTAGTTTTTGCTTTATCATTCCTTGGCATGTACCCTGTATTAGTGTATTATTATTAGCTTAGAAGACTGCTATCGTTTTCATTTTGCCTTTATTGTTTTTAAAATTAGGAGGCTTATCTATGTATATGAATGGAGTGATGAATGAATATTTCAGTCTTTGACTTCTTTGTGTCCTCCATGGTTGCTAGTGACACAGTCACTGCCACTTATTAAGTAAAAGGCTATAACATTTACCATTAGCTTTTACGTTGTCTTTAACCTTGACGTAATACCCGTTAGAAAAGATGGTATAAGGAACTAAATGTTTGTGCATCTTCCTGAATTTCTGTGTGGAATTCTGTCTCTGAATGGGATGAGATTTGAGATGGGACATTCAGCGGCTGATATGGTTTAGATTGTGGGAAGGAGTGTGTGACCATGATGAACTGAGTATTTTTAGACTAACACAGGGTTTTTCTGCCATGTTTAGACACAGAGGAAAGGCAGCCATCTGCAAGTCAAAAGGCGTCTTCACTAAAATTTGACTATGCTAATACCTTGATCTCAGGCTTCCAGCTTACAGAACTGTGAGAACTAGATGTCTGTCATTTAAACCAAGCAAGTCACTCAATGTTATTTGTTGTGGTAGCCTAAGAAGTCTAAGGAAAAAAGTATCTCTCCTCCTTTTTATATTTCTATCTTTTCAAAATTGTATTTTTAACTATGTGTAGGTCTTTGTATCTATTTGTGGGTATGTATACATGACTGAATGTACCACAGTGGCCAGAGGCATCAAGTCCTTTGGATCTAGCAATACTGATGGTTTCGAGTCACCCACTATGATCCTTGAACTAAACCTGAGTCTTCTACAACAGCAGTAGATGCCCTTAACTCCTGAGTGATCTATCCAGTTTCTTGACCCTAATACAAAAAGAAGCTGATTTTTCAGTGTGAATTGCTTGCTTTATATCACAGTAGATGTAAAAAACAATCAACCAAGCCATTGTTATTGTTTATTTTGACTACCTAATGGACAAATGCAGTGTGTGTTTTTACATTCGATGTAAACGAACATTTGTCTTTTAATGTTGGTGAATCCAATATATGCAATGAATTGTGTAACTGTTTATCTACTTTTTATTTCATACCTGAAGATAACAATATATCACTCTAGCAATCCCCATCGCTTACTATTCTAGAGACAGTCATGATATATGTATTGAATAGACTGAATAAATAGCAACTGGGAGATAACTCCATATATAGGTAAAAGTGCTTGTTGGGCAGGGCTGAAAAAAATCTCAGTTTAATCCCTGTAATTCACAGTGGAAGAAGAGAACTGATGTGAAAAGCTGTCTTGTTACCTCCAAGAGTATACTGTACCTGGCATGTACTTATTGGTCATTCGAGATTCTAAAAATAATTTACCTTAGAGCAACATATGCCAAGGCAGGGAGAGGATTTACTGTCTTTAAATTTGGAAGGTTGACAGGTTGATTAGATAGGCCAAATGGATTAGAAGCTATTTAGCTGCAAGTAGGAGAACATTCCACCCTCTCAGGAGATTAACCAGCCTCAAAATCGCAATGTAACTGAAGCCAAAGTCCAGCATGTAAGAGCATCTATATACAGGCTGTGAGGGTCCATCCTGCTGTGCGTACTCTTCCCACTATTCTCAGGCTGCTGGCGTGAGGGACTAGGTTCGTTTCAGATAATCACACTGAGACGTGATAATGAACACAGGAAGATGTGCCAGTCATTCCTTCCTAATTTCTTTTCTTAGGAATAGAATTCTAGAAGTTCCCTCATCTTTCTTTGGCTGCATCTGGGTAAAATAGAGTGGCAGGGACTACTTGATGTCATCTCTTCTACATGCCCACTTAGTAGTGCCTTCCACACAGCTTGAGAATAAGTCTCCATCAGTGAGTGATTCCTGCTGCCTACCGTAGAGATAAGTCTGTCCTGAGATTTAGCAGCAGTATTGACACCAAGAAAGCCCAGCAAAATAAAGGAAGCATAGGCTACTGACTACTGAAAGCTTCTTCCCTTATGCATCCCAGCATTCCAGATTGCAGACCACCTGGCTTCTTCATCCAGCAGTGAATTTTACTTGTGTCTTATCTAAAGACATTATTGTGTTTGATGTATGGCTCTTTTTTTAAAATGTCATACAATCAACCTTAGTTTGAAGTGCATTTAAAGCATGGTTGGCACCTTCAATGATGTAACTACCAACTTAAAATGATGCTCTTTTGGGAGCTAAAATGAATAATTTACCCTTGACCACAGGCGAACATTGACTAGTCAGGCATCAGAAATATGGAGGGAAGATGGAAGGGCAAGTGACTACCGACTGAGACTTTTGATAAATTTGGTTTTCCCAAAGGAGTGACAAAGATAGTCAGGGGTCAAAAATATTCCAAGTCTGAAAGACTGACTGAAAGCAAGTTCAGTGGACAAATCTTTATAAACCAAGCTTAGTTACAAGTGACTGATAAAATGGTGTGTATCTGTGTGATAGTAATCCACCTGGCACACATGTATCACTTTAATTCCTCCATCCCAACCTGAAAATGGCCAGCAGCTTCTTATATTTGGCATGAATCCTTTAGGTAAATATTGTTCTCACTTTGAATAAAGAGTGCGGAGAAAGCCAGCTCAAAGTTATACATTTGGGTGTGGGTAATGGTGTGAGAAAATTTGCGTGTCTGAGCTAAAAATGGAAATAGCATGCATTCGTCACAACAGGATCCAATCTAATAAACAAGCTATAGTGCAGCATGTATGTGGGTTTTCTTGTTAACATCATATGGGTGATGACCCAAGAAGTTTCACTTCCCTTAACATACTTTGGTTCAAGCACTTTGGCATTATTATTATTGTATCGTGCAGTAGCCATCCGAGAAAAGCAAACAATGAGCTTCAGAGATGGCTCATTAATTAGTAGGGCATACTGCTCTTCCAGAGGACGTGAGTTCAGCTCCCAGCACCCACATAAGGTAGTTTATAACTGCATGTAACTCTGGCTCCAGGAGTCCAACAGCCTCTTCTGACCTTCATTGACATTTACATGCACCTACAGAAGAGAGGCATTTTTTTCTTGTTTAAATAGGTCTTCCAAGTGACATATTCAAGGGACACAGTAATTCTAGTATCATTAAATACATATAATTATGTAGAATTCAATGGCAAATAGTATCCATATAATCAATGGTAAATAGACAACTAGATTATATGAAACTATTTCATAGGTGTTAAAGAAAGCAAGAGAAAGAATTAAAACCTGGGGCCTGTAAGATCTATGGAAGGCCATGTTAAAGAGAAAGGAGGAGATGTATTTTTAAGTGTGAAGTCAAAACGATATAGAATTTTACACTAAGTTAGGTTAATTTAATCAGAACTTATGAGTTATAATATAGTGATAAGAAACTTGATACTTATATAAATTTTAATAAATCTTATTGTAGATTAAATAAATTATTGACAAAATATATAAACAAAGTAAAAATTGTTTGGGTTACCTTCAATTTTTATAGAATTACAGGATAATAATTTGTAGGATTAATATGTCAATTAAACATGACTTCCTCTTCCTATTGTGGTTTAATGAAATCTCTTCTTCTACTGGGTGACCTTAGTAATTATGCATTCCTGAGTGAAAAAAAAATGTTTTCAGAGAAATGTCTTTTTTTTTTCAGACTGAGGACATTTCATTAGAGCCGGCTTGCAGTTTCAGAATTTAGTACATTACTGTCATGTCAAGAAGCATGTCAGACATGGTTCTGGAAAGGTACCTGAGAGTACCACATCATGAGCTGAAGGCAGCAGGAGACTGTGTGGCACACTGGGTGTAGCTTGAGAATATCAAACCTCAAAACCGTCTCCACAGTGACACACTTGTTCCAGCAAGGCCACACCTACTCCAACAAGGCCACACCTTCTAGTAGGGCCATTTGCCATGGGCCAAGCGTTCAAATACATGAGTCTATGGGGATCATTTCAAATCACCACACTAACATCACTAATTTAGTGAATTTCTTTGATTTATATAAGATGGAATTAAAACTGCCATCCATATTCTAAGAAGTATTTATAGATGATACAGTCTTCCTATGAGTGAGTCTTTATTTTATAGGCCAATTGAAAGATAATTCTCATTCATTTTAAGAAATCCTCTCAAATCTTCTATCACTCGATTTCATATTGCCCATGGGTCGCAGACTATTTCATACTTAGGTGTGATTAACTAAGAAAACTAGAATGCAAAGCTGAGATATCATTCACTCAGTAGTCTTGTCTCCAGCGCCTTTTGTAAGGTTTTTAAATTAATGTAGACGGGTTTGTCCTGCTTCTGCTGAATGCACTGATCCTTTCCCACATGGTATGGGTTAATTATAACCAATGCTTTGTTTGCTTTTGTTAGCAGTGCTGATTTCAGTTTCCTAGGCAGCAGGTATCTCCTACCAAATTACAATCTGCTACCCATCAGTATTGCCTCTGTTTCATTATTATTATTGTTTGTGTAGGAAAACTGTTAGAATCTGTAGTTCACCCGAGTTGTACAAAACAATCTATTTGCTATGGATGAGAGCAATATCCTTTGTAGACATTCATCCCATACATTTAGGAAGACATTTATATTATTATTGAGTATCTTGGCTGATTTAACTATGATGTTCCTAAGGTTCGAGGCTAATGTTGGTTACAACATTTTCACCAAATTTTATCTGGTTATTGTAATGATGTAATTTTAGTCTGAACCAATTGAGAATTGACAATGAGTATAAATCAGTACCTAGATGAGAACAAAAGTTATAGCATAGAAGCAGGGACTGAGTCATAGTTGATCTTTTTTACAACAATGATGTTAATTCTGCATTAATGACAATACACTTGCATGAAGCACCATATAATGAAGTGTGCAACTGTGTTGTGCAGTGTGTGTGTACGTGTGTGTGTGTGTGTGTGTGTGTGTGTGTGTGTGTGTGTGTGTGTGTGTGTAGAACCGATCTATTTCTATATTAACATTGTCAGGAAAAATACACCCATTCTTTGCCATGGAGCATATTGTGTGCTGAGTTTTGAATTTATTTTACACTTGTCTGTGTTATTTTACTGCAATTCTTATCTAAACATTTCCAGAAAAAGAAAGGTGAGGATTGATTTGTCAATGCCTGAGGCCTTTCCCAACTTGTGGCTGAAACCCATGCTTGACAGTGAGTTGTTTAAGCCTCGAAAGGAATTTTCCCACAGAAAGGATGTTCTAATTGGCAGGATCCCAGGACCGCCCACAAATCCATTTAACCATAACAGAGCTGACCAACAGCACTGTTAGGGCTAGAGTTCGTTTCCAAGTGGGAAGTCAGCCTAGTATTAATAGCACAGTTCCAGCTGAACTGCAGGCCCAGTGGACTTCTGATGGGCCGGCCTGGGAACCAAGGCAATCTTTGTAACACTTATGGGAAATGGATTCCTTGGTGAGAATGGTGGGAAGAAAGTCCGGCAGAGGCAGAGGAACATGACTTCCCATTTTCCCTTTTCACTCTAATTATTACCAACTCCAGTATCCAGTGAGAAGAGACCAGGGTGACTCCTAGGGGAACACTTCCCTCAACTTGAAATCTAGAGAGAGCCTGCTCTGTTGCTGATCTGATTGTGTTGGATTGACTGTTCCCATGTACAGAATATTTGTAAGTTGGTTGTTTCTAGGTCACCTGCATTTAAGTATGTGATATAGGTATTTACAGTACTGTCTCTTTGTTTAGGCAAAGAACATTAGAATTTAAACTGGTACTGTTTTAGATTTTTAAAACTCATTTTGAATCGTTTCAGCTTAAAAATGCTCATGTGCTTCTTTAGTGGTTTAGAACTATTATTTTATGCAAATGGCAGGGATATGCACAGTTGCTGCAAAAGGTTCCATTCTCTTTAGAGAGGAGGTACTTAGACAAGTGGGTGGTGTTTTTTTCTCTCTAAGACACACACATTCTCTCTCTCTCTGTCTCTGTCTCTGTCTCTCTCTCTCTGTCTCTCTCTCTCTCTCTCTCTGAGGTATATTGTTCACACCACAATATGATTTTAGAAATTAAAAACTGTTGGCAATGGGGAGATAATTTTTCACCTATTTATTTAGAAATATTTAAACAATGTATAAAGGAGTATGAGAATGAAAACATTTTTCTTCTCAAGGAGCTCTTCATTTTAAATTTGACCTTAGTGGTCCTGGGGACTCACATATGTTAGGCAATTACTTTTCCACTATGTTATATCCCCAGCCTCAGTAGGTCATTAACTTATACTTAAAACTCTATAAAGTTAATTTTTAAATTGGAAACTAATAAATTATTTTGATACTAATTACAAGTGAATTCCCCTGTAAGCTAAGTTGTCTTATAGAGTACATATAAATTAAATATTTTCCTTTTTTCATGAGTTATGCATTGTGAAGCTCATGCTGTCTGTGGAAATTAAATGCAAGAATTTATAAAAGAATGATGAATTTCAAATATACATCACCTTAAATGCTGAATTGTTGAGAGGTCTCTTCGTGTTTCTAAAGTACACATTTCATTTTCTAGGATTCTATTTTACGGCATAGTCATAAACACAAAAGGATAATTTCAGCATGAAATTAAATTTGTCTTTCAACTATTTCATCTCTTCAGCTCTGCCTCCCTCACCATTCTTTTAACCCCCATGTCATCTTTATTATACAAAAGAAAGCAGGACTATTAGGAGTTCTTCATGACTCTAAGGCCAATAATGCTAGACAGAACAATCCAACTATGTCACTTGGTCTGTTCTTCCCAAGTGTTTCCTCTAGAGGAGGTGATGGAGGGTTGGAAGAACTGAAATCACCACCCAGACTTCATAAGCTCGTTGTTTCATTGGTTCGGCAAATGATGAATTTTGTTCCTATGCTGAGTCGGGCTACTGAACTTGATCAGACTCTGTACAGCTTCTGATCTCTGGCCAAGAAGCGTCTAGATGGAACTGATTCAGAATTTTTGATTCCAACCCAGCATCTACTCCTCTATCACATGACTCTGTGTCTCCACTTTTTCCGTGATCTCAAAAGATACTAATGTAGTTATCATTTACATTCACAGTTCTCCTTTTTGTGCTTCAAATGCATCATAGTTGAAATGGTTCTACATGAGCTGGCCTGTGAACTCAAACCACTGTGCATCATTTCTGTGGGAAAATGAATGTGGACTCTCCACTGTTAAATGATATTTATACACTTTCAGAACTAAGGAGTAACTGAGTTAGAAAATCTGAGCAAAAATAACGTATGGCTCAATGTGACTACCTCTCCTGGAAATCTCCATGATATTGGCCAACTTTTGGGCGTAAAAATCCTGTCATTCCCCAGGGCAACATGAAAGAAGATATAAGTTAATGATGACAGTGTCTTCAATCATATATGAAAAAATTGTACTTTTCTTTAGTAGGAAGATAAGTTAATGGTCATAAATATTAGCCATTTTATTCACAAAAATGATAGTTCATAGAGTGCCCATACTACACTGTTTGTTACATTATTCTGAGGATAAGGTCTTTATTAGAGGATTGCAGTTCATTTAACCTATGTTTCCTGTATCATCTCCAAGTAGAACTCATTAATACTAGAGTCAACACAGTGTCAGAAAGTCAGATACCCATTTCTTCTTGGACCTTCTAGGCTAAGTGAAGTAGAAGTAAGGAAACAGTTTTCGTGGCATCACAAATTCTAACAAATATTATTTCCTCTTTCTCCTTAATAATCTGAATGTTGTACTTCAGTTTCACTCTTATTTTCACATATTTGGTTAGAGTGATACTGTTGTGTTCAATAAGTACTTTGTACATATACAAGCTTCTGAAGGAAACATGAACTTGAATTGAACTGCCGTAGCTGCTCTACCACAGTTTAAGAAAATATGATTATGGTTACCTTAGCAACGATAGCTCTACACTTGCTTTGTTTTATTGCTTACTGTTTTCTTATTTTAGTATCATTTGGTGGAGAAACAAAGGAGAAATATCATTAAAGTATCACTTTCAAATTATGATGTATTGAGGCAGCAGGGAATGATACAATTTTATATAGTTATAAAGGCATCTCCTTTTCTTAAGTTTTCCTGAAATGCTGGAACATTCAAATGTAAGAAGCAAAGTAAAAATAGGCTCTTACTAAATCAAAGTCTAAATATCCTGGCTCTCTGTAGAGCTAATTAGTTTTAAAAGACTAAAGAAATAATATTTCTTCATACTTTTCTTATGCATAAAATACAGAAATTGGTTTTTCTATTTAAAAGGGGAAGATTTGGGTTCAGTAAATATTAACGTAATTTTGTTTGAAATAGTTATTCAATACATATGTATACCACAAATGGGTTTATTCTAGGAGAGCACCAGGTTGATAGTTTCTCAGTGATATTTGGTTATTATTTAATATGTTAGTTGCTTTTCTCACCACTGGGACCAAAATATCTGACAGCAGTCACTTAAGAAAAGGGTTATTTTGGCTCATGGCTTCAGAGGGTCATAGTCCACCAGGACAAAGAGGGTATGTAATGGAAGACACTCTCTCTATATCTTTGTGAGTGTGAGGCAGCTGAATGGCATGCTAAGAAACCAGGAGTGGATATAACTTTCAAGGTCTTTCTCTACTGACTTATATCTATCATCCAGGCTCCAACTCCTGAAGGGTTCACAATCTTCAAAGGAAAAAAGACAAAAGGAAAAGCATTTTCCATTGAGTACAAAAAGATGATCTTTTTTTTTGACTGTTTTTTTCTTATTTTAACTTTTAGTTTTATTGGATAATTTATGTATTTATATTTCAAATATTATCCCTTTCCTCTCTCCCCTTCTCCCATCTCCCATCCTCCCTCCCCTCCCCGCTTCCATGAAGTGCTCCACTCCCACCCACCCACTCCCACCTCAGTGCCCTGGCATTCCCCTACCCTGGGGAAATGAGCCTTCACAGGACCAAGGGCTTCCATCTGACTGAGCATTGGTGACCCAATGGAGGAGTTAGAGAAAGAACTGAAGGAGCTGAAAGGATTTGCAACTCCATAGGAAGACCAACAAAAAGATGATCTTCAAAAATAACTTTTTAATTTCTCTTTTTATTAAAAATAGATTTTCTCATAAATATCCTGATTTTGGTTTTCCCTCCCTGGACTTCTCCCAGTTCCTTCACACCTGCCCTCTCATCAGCAAAAACTCCCTTTCTTTTTCTCATTATAACAAAAACAGGGTTCTAAGGAATTATAATTAAATAATATAATATAATATAATATAATAATAAATATAATTGGATATAACAAAAATTAACACATTGGAATTGGACAAAATAAATAGAAGAGGAAGAGTACAAGAAAAGACACAAGAAACAGAGACACTCTTATTGGTTTGCACACTCAGGGAATCCAATACATCCTTAATCGAAAGCTATTACGCACAGAGAGAGTGGGGGGCAGGGGTAAACCCATGCAGGCCCTACACATTCTGCTTTTAGTCTGTGAGTTAAAATGTGTTGACTTAGAGAGCCTTAATGTCCTCCATTCCCTCTGGCTTTTATTTTCTGCCTCCACTTCTGCAGAATTCCTAGATGAGTTCTAACGGGAGGGATTCAATGGAGACATCCTTTTTAGGACTGAGTGTTTCAAGGTCTCACTGCATAATGTCTGGGTATGGGTCTCTGTATTTGATTCTATTTGCTGCAGGAGGAAGGTTCTCTGAAGGCAATCAAGCAACACACTAAGCTCAGGATACCAGAATGTCATTAGGAGTCATTTTATTACTACATTTTTTAAAAGAACAGTAGTATTTTGTTTTACCTTAGGTCCCTGAGATATCTAGTCTCAGATCCTTGGTCACCAAAGCAATGATTTTTATGACTTTATCTTGTGGAGTGAACATTAAGTCAAATCAGACATTGGTTGGTTACCCACAAGTTCTGTTCTGTGCTGCCATTGACCGATCATATCTTGCAAATAGGACACCATTGTAGATCCAAGCATTTGAAGTTGGGTTGGGGTTTACATTTCTCCTTTGCAAGTATGCAGAGTAATTTCCTGTACCAAATATGCTGGAACATAGGTTGAAGGCTCTATGTAGGCATCAACTTGACTTCTCCATTATTTCAATGAGTCCTGTAGATGTTGTCTTCAGCAATGTGTCCTTGTCACTTTGCAGGGAGCAACCTAGAGTCTTAGCAACATCCTTGGTTGTTTGGGGATTCTCATCAGACTCCTTTGATCAACAACTCAATTAGATGTAATGAAGTCCTGGTATTAGAAGCTGTATTTGATGGTAAAAGATGGCTAATTGGGGCTCATTCTGTCCCATTATTTGATGATTTCATTTATACCACCTCCATATATGCATATATTTTAGGAATACCTGGTGTATTAAGTTTCCATATTACCTCTCAAATGGCCTGTAATTGATTCTCCCATTCTAGCCCCACCCTTATCCATCTGTGCTACCTTTCTTTCCTAGAGAGGCTTATCTGTCTCCTCTAGTCCCTCCCTCTATACCAAATCTCCGCGGTTCTATGAATTGTAGCTTGGCTATTATTCACATACATCTGAATTCATACCATATTTCTCTTTAAGGATCAGAGGTACCTTCGTTGGGATGACTTTTTTTCTAGGTCCATCCATTTGCCTGTGAATTTTATGATTACATTTTAATAGCTAAAAAATACTCAATTATGTAAGTAAATGCACCACATTTTTATCTATTTTTCTGTGGAAGGACATCTCAGTAGTTTGCAATTCCTGGCTATTATGACTGAGCAAGTGTTTCTTCGGTAGGATAAAGAAGTCTTTGACTATATGATTAAGAGTAGCATAGCTGAACATTTTTGGTTTAAAGCATGATATTGAAGTATTAATAACACATGCTCTATTAGGATTTCTTTTAGATCACACCTGCTTCCATGGAATCAAAGGTAATATTAATTGGTTCTTACACCTTTTTATATTAAAAGAAAAATATAGTGTAAACATGTTTCACTTTGAATTCTTATGACAAAACACCAAAAGCCTTTGTCCCATTACCAAAAATGTTCCCTAACTCTTCTTATATATTAATGCATAAAACCTCCCAATAGATTCTTCATAATAAATTATTGAGAAGAATAGTTTTTGGACAACTTTATGCACCACAGGCATGCTATTATGACCAGGATGTATTAAATTGTTCATAGAAACAGACACAGAGTCAGTATGCTATACTGGCTTAGCTCCTAATCTGGAAGAAGAATGTTTTGGTGTGTTGAATCTGCTTATACCCCCAACCCCAGGGAAGTGTAGGGTTTCACGCAAATGCAGTTTTTGAAAATGTGTGCCTCATACTGTGCGCACTCGTACTGTCTTTTTTTGAAAAGGTCCTATTTGATATCATAGTTCTTTCTATTGAAGGAAAATGCAGAGCTTACACACTTTCTTGACTTATTAAACAGAAAAGCAGATACTTCACGATAAGGTTCTTTATTTAAAAGCTGGTAGAATATCTGAAAAATCTAATTCTGAGGTTTCCTTTAAGAAGAAAAATTAGAGAAGCTTTTGGATGTCAAAATTGTAATGTCTTTTCTACATAAGCCCAGAGTATAAATAAGATATTACGGGATGGAAGAACTTTCCCCCTACTAGCTCTTTATTCCTATAGGTTCCTATAGTCACTTTAAACTAAAGAGGAAATGCTTCCTTATCCCTTGCGCATATCCTCTTGTGTTTTGTTCAAGTAGATTTCAATATCCTATGTTTTAATCATATAATACAAAAAGGAAGATATAGAAAGACTACTTTATATATATATATATGTATATATATGTGTGTGTGTGTGTGTGTTAGTAAGATTGAATAATGATTAGCATTTGCTATTGTTTGCCTTGCTTATTTTCATACATTTTTACAAATACATTATAGACATGGATGAAACCATTGCTATAAAATTTTTTCAGTTGTAACAATTTATTCAGACTCTATTCTGTTTTCCACTTATTAACACAAAATGTTGAGAGTCAAGATATAATTAATTATATTTTATATTTAATATATCCAGAGTATTTTTGTTGTTCATTGTAACAGATTTGGTATTATTTGTATGACTTTTTTACATTGAGGTTTAATTATTATCATGTGTTCACACTCAGGAGAGCCTTTAACAATGCCATATATCTCCTCCATATTGGGAATGGCATGTTCTTTTATGACAGTGAATACAAATCATCCCAATTCATAAACAAGGGCTAAATGCAGCTTTTTAAAAATTTCCATGGCAACTTTAAAAAATGCATTCTTTTCTCTGCTACCTTTAACACAGCCATTAGTTTGTTGTTCAGATGCTTTGCAGAATGCAGTATCTATTCATCCTGAGTGGTGGTTAGACTAGGTGGTGTTACAATATCTCCCACATAAGGAAATTAAGGCATTATATTGTCTGTACAGTTCATGTCAATCTTAGATTCACCTTAGTACCTCCCAACAAGCTTTACAAAAGTACCGTTCCTGAGCCCCACAGAGAGTTGATACAAACAATTCTCAAATAGACCATTAGCAACAGTATATTTAAATGATTCTACTGTGTATTAAGGTTGAAAACCACAATGAATCAGTGGACCTTATCCAAATCATTGAACCCCATTGTTCTCAACTGAAGGTTATTTACCTCTCAGAAAACATTTGAAAATTGGAAATTTTGATTGTCCGAAATGGAGAAAGGGAGCTACAGACATCTCTGGGAAAGAAGCCATGGATGCTGCTAAGTATCCTACAGCATTTTGAATTATCTGGGCATCAGACTCAAGGATGCTGCAGCTGTGGAACTAGAATTTGGCTGGCAAATAATGGACTGAAGATTTTCTAAGTCTAAATTCAAATAAATCAAGGTCTTATTGATACTACCAATGAAATTAATTTTAAACATCTTGCTCTTCAAATCTAAAATGTTTATAATGTCTTTTCATTTTCCCAAAACCCATGTGATCTTATGTTATAACAATGCAAGGATTATCAGACATTTGTATATTAAATATTTGTTTTACTCTTCTCAAATATCAAATGTAACACAGAACGGACAAAGGCAGCAATATTGAGAAGAAATATTTTTCTTCTCAACTTAAATATGTGGATATATTTAATAACTTAAATATGTGGATGTATTTAATAACTTAAATATATGGATATGTTTAATAACTTAAATATATAGACAGTTCTTAAAAGAGCCCCACACAAAGGTCCTGGAGAACTGGTAGAAAGCACTGATTACTGGCCTCATCCATGAGCTTGAATTGGATTTCAAGCATTTGTATTTCAGCAATTTCTAGATAAGCATACACGTCTGGCTTAGAGACCACACTTTGATAGTCAGTGATATAGAGAATGTATCCCTATTAGATTTTCAAGGAAATAGTAACCCTAGGAAGCATTTGTGGATACTTCAAGTTAATATGATACAAAGTGTACTTTATCAGAATACAGGAAGAACTTGAAATGTGTTTCTTCAAAAAGGAGTACAGCAGGCCCTGAAGTGTTATAACTGTAATCAGAAGTATCCTATGATTTTAAGCCTTTTGCTCTCACTTCTAAGACCAACTTGAGTTGCCTGTTAAAAGCTTTGTGTAAGAACAAGTCTAGTATCAAGAATGGACAGCTTTCTACCTGATGGGAAATGGAACGATTCTAGTTTAATGAAACACTTTTCATTCAGTAGGAAAAGTTGTTATTGTCTATACTACTGAAAGGTATGAGCCATATTTGTTATTGGATGTTTAATTAGGAAATTATTCACAAAAACTCCCCTTAGATTTTCATTTATTAACGTAATGGTTATCAAAGGATAAATGATATCTTTAAATTTAGTGAAATACTTTACCTCTTTAAAAAAGTCACGTATTAAGTTTCCAATGAATGGAAATGTTGGCTAAAGTGGGGGAACGTTGGTAAAACATGAAGTCTGAAATTTGTATCTGGCATTTCAAGTACAAGTCAGTTGACCTGTGACAACAGACAACAGTGACTGAGATGGTACTTTGTGAAAGCAAGTTAGTGGACGCAGAATTTGGTCTGTGTATCAGTTAACTTTCCTCAATGCTGTGACAATAAACCACAAAAGAAGGTACTCCTGGAAGGAATGGTTTCTTTGGGCCCACAATGGGTGGGGTCAGCATCTCATAGTGGGACATAGTGGTGAGAATGGCTCTAGTAAGGAAGAGCACAAAGTAACTCATCACATTCCATCTGAAGGCATGAAGCAGAGAAATGTGAATGCTGCTACTTGGCCTATGTTCTTCTATTTTACTATTTGTTCAATCTGAGACTCCAAAATATGGGATGCTTCAACCTTCATCCGTGTCTGTTCTTCCCTCCTCAGTTAAAATTTTCTTGGAACATCCGTCTAGACATAGCTAGAGATGTCTTCTAGGTGATTATCCAGTAAATTAGCAGCTACCCCATTATTCTTAAGGCAAGAAGCAAATGGACAAAATGAGAATTTATTTTTATCTCTGACTTTGAAATGTGTTCAGAAATTCCAATAATGACAGTTTATCACTTCTTTCTACAACTTTGACATACTTCTTATTCAGTGTTAAGTAATACTTATATTTTGTCAGAAATTACTTAAATAACTGCCATGATTTGAGTACTACAACAGTTTGTGTATTTGAAATTTAATTGCAGATTTGTGTATCAACGATATTTGAAGCTAGTGTACCAGTGAAAGCCTTGATGATTATACAAGAAAAGAGAGGCTGAACTGAAACTCTTGCAATGATAACCATTAGTGAAATAAATATAATTTTTTACAAATTATCCTGACCCAGATGTTGTATCATAGCAACAGAAAAGACCTTAACTGTAGGTAAATAAGAAATGCATGTATTTCTATAGTCCATGAATTTAAAGTCATATATTAAAATCCAATTTGAAATTAGAATCAGGAACTAGAGAGATAGCTCAGAGTTAAGAGCACTTGCCCTTATTGGAGAAACATAGTCTTTAATTCTCAGTACCCTGCATGTTGGCGCATAATCATTTTAACTCTAGTTATATATGCTTTCACAGGCATCAGGCATGCAGATGGTGCTGTGACACACACACACACACACCTACCTTTCACACACAGACAGAGAGAGAGAGAGAGAGAGAGAGAGAGAGCATTTGTATATGTAAAATAAATCGAAATGCCACTAAACCTCAGCTTTACATAAAGAACTCCAGGCAACTAAGAAATACTGAATGGGAGAAATAGTATTCCAGAGGGAAAAGCATACTACTTGTTCATCTAATACCAAGTGATCAGCCCTGAAAAAAAAGGATGTGTGTGTGTGTGTGTGTGTGTGTGTTTATTGCCATATAAATATGCAACACTTACAAAGTATGAATACACACACACACACACACACACATATATATATATATATATAACAATTAATGTAAAAAAGAGGCCATAAATTTGAAAGAGAGCAAAGAAGGGTATATGAGAGGGTTGGAAGGGAGGAAAGGTAAGAAATATAACTATATTATATTATATTATATTTTGTAGTATTATATTATATTATAATTATATTATATTATGTCTTCAAAAATAAAGACACAACTTTAAAACAGAAATTTTAAAAGTTAAGCCAAAAAGTAAAAAGCATACAATTCTAAAACCTATTCGCCAATGTACAAAGTTTCAGCTATGAGTTTAGAGGTTGAGAATATAGAAATAAACTACCAGAAGAATTTTACATCTAACTAAGCATTTCTGTTGTGCTGATGTTGCTATAGATGACAGTCTTCAAAAAGACTCCCAAAGAAGAACTAAATGACCCTGTATTGCAGAATATGTCATATAATTTAAACTTGTTGGGGAATTTACATCTTAGAATTTTTTTTAAAAAATGTGCCTGTGAATGTGGTTCTACTGTTTTATGTTTAAGAGCAAGCCCGGGAGGTTGCTATGACATTACTTGTGCGTGCATGGCAACAGAGTGAACTGAGTGATTCAGCTTGATAAAAGAGGAAATTAGCTCACCATTTCCCTTTCCCTAAATCAGAGTCAGATATCCAAATATTTCATTTTGAAATGGTATATCCATCAACATGTTCTAATGGATGAAAGTCAGCTGTGGGGGCGGCTGGGGGGAATCATAAGATGCAATGTGTATGTCATGTGCTTGCCAGAGACAATGCAACTCGTGTTTAAAGAATCTAATAATATCCCCGCATCCTTCTTTCCCCTGATAGGATGGGATTTCTCAGTGGCATATGTTGGACGAATATACAGTGATGAGTAATACTTTGGCAAAAAACAGCAATCTATCAGCCCGTATAACTTTGTACTAATGAAAGTTGATCGTGATGCATTTTGAGAAAGAAACATTGTTCAGCTATGAAACTCTAATTCCCTGTGTGTAACAGCCCTCCAGGGAAGGGGTAGATTTTGCCAGCATAATATGTGCAGTTTAGTCATTACCAACCACACAAAGCAGAGGTCAACTGTGGGTGTATCTGTGGGAGGCACCGTTATGAAATCAACCGTCAGCCACTGCAGCAGCGAGGTGATCCAACACAAACAGAGCCAAATGTCACAAATAAATGCTGACATTTTATCACATGATGATTCTCAATATTATTTTACCACTGTGTCTTTTCTTACATTGTTTATCTTGCATCTTTATTTTGTTTCATTTTTCTTTTTAACTATAAATGAGAAAAGGGAATAAGGTTTGAGTTGTACTGACCATGAATACAGGAAGAATGGAATCTAACCCCATCCACTCCCCCTCCCATGAAAGAAAAAATATACAAAAAGCAAAACCTGTGAACTGTAGATTCAGATTTGTTTGGGGTTGACATGAGTTTAAAGAATCATAACAATTTTCTTTTAACGTTCTTGTAAACTGAACTTTTTGAAGGGTGAATTTTGTAATTATAAAGAAAATTTACTTATTCACTTTTTGTGTGTGTGTGTGTGTGTGTGTGTGTGTGTGTGTGTGTGTGTGTGTGTGTGATACCATGGTAGATGTGCAACTTGTAGGATATGGGTCTATCCTAAGGTATAGGTTTCATGGATCCATCTCAGATCATTTCATCTGGCTTGGCAGCAATTCCTGAGCCAACTTACTGACCCATCCAACGATTTTTGATAAGTACATAAAATTGATACTATTCACCAATGATCAGGATACAGAAGAGTTCTCTCCTTGTGATGCCTCTTTATTGTCAACCCCCATCTGCTTTGGCTCCTGGCAATCATTTGAGCTGTTAAAATGATCTTAATATAGCTTTTACTATTTTCCTGTTTTTATCCACTTAACTCATTCATCAAATAGCAGTTCACTGAGGTTTCTATATGCAGATCTAGTGATGAAATGGTAAACTAAATGAAACAGGGCTTTCTGTCAAGAAATAAGATAATAAACCAAATTAAATGGATAATTCCGAATTGTAGTAATGGTTGAATAAAGATTAATCAGATTGCTGTGATAACGTATTAGAAGAAAAACACTGATTTAGATGGCATTAGATGGACTTGCTCTAGAACATCTTTTATTCAGAGAAGGAAAGGACAGTAAGAAGCCAATTATATAAAGTTGACAACAGGAGACAAATCTCGGGGAAACAAGGCCAAACAGGGACAGAATTCTCAGAGACGAGAACTGTTCCATGAGGCGTTGAAGTCAGACAGGTACAGAATACCTAAGGTGTGTAGATAATTATATTTTTTGCAGGAACATCATTACATTGACTTGGGATGAGCACTGAATTCAGATGATTTGATAGGTATTTTTAGTTCTTTGTATGCATTAGTAATTTCAAAATATGGTAATAAAATATATGATATAGGCTACTTAAAATTGAGTGGCCTAATTTGGTTTATGATTCTGGTAGTTCAAGTCCACGATTGAATTCCATATTTTTTGGCTCAACAAGACTGGCACACAATGGCAGGGGTATGGGAAAAGCAAACTGCTCACATTTGGAATTGGAACACAAGAGAAAGGTATTGTGGTCTGGCAGTCCCTCATGAAGATTTATTTCCAATTGCCACATGCCCTTCACCTCTTATAGGCTCAATGCATCAAATAATTTTGCCTCTCTTTCTAAGATCTGGATGTTTTCTTCCTAGCCCTTTGGGAAGCAGCATCCATACTGAACCCACATCAGTTTACAAAACTCCAATAAAAGGAACCCAGAATGAATGCCAATCATCTAATTCAGTATCATTGGAGGATTCGGTTTAGGCAAAAACTGGAGCTGGAGAAGAAGCAAATTTTAGATGTCATTTTAGAAGTAGAACTATAAGAAAAGCAAGTTTAAAATCCAAACACTTGGGAAGTATAAGCACTAAGACCAGTAGCTCAAGGCCAGCTTTAAGCTACATGGTGAGTTCAAGGCCAGTCTGGACTACATACAATTCTGTCTTGCAACAACAGCAAGTAGAAGCAATAGCACCATTGAATTAGAATTGGTACAAGGTATGTTTGAAGGAAAGAAGGAGCCAAATGTGAATCCAAATAGTTCTTGCCTCAACAATTTGGTGGGTATCAATTTATCAATATGAAAAAATGTAGTGAGATAAAATCAGGATTGTTCAGTAGCATGCATAAAGATTTCAAAGAACAGGTTAAAACAGAGAGCCTATTAGACAGCAGACAGAGGTGTGACACTTCTAATTAGGCTTGTATTTACAATTCAGAAGGTAGCTTGCAGTTAGAGAAAAAAGAATCTGTATTATCATTTAGTTTTTAATTTTTCCAAATATCATTTGTATAATGCATATACATATCAATATATTTTGCTATGTTACTACAAAATCGATCTAATTTGTACTGTAAATCTCTTCCATTCTAGAGGGTGGAATGTGGCATAGTAAAAAATGGTCTCTAATTGAGGAAACACCTACAAGACTAGAGGCCTATCTTCAAGAAACTGTTAGGTGTGGGGAAAATGAGAGCTGCATGGCATGTACAAAGAGAGGACCATTTAACTTGGGTGGTAGTGATCTGGAAAGGTTTCCTCACATATGAGGAGAGTGGAAAGGATACTAGGTATATAAGCTAACAGAAAAAGAGTGCTGTGTTACAGAAGACCAGGACTGTGACATTCAGATATACAGTGATTCTGACTTTGAACAGCATACATTTCAACAACCATCCCAGTCAATGTATTTTTATCAATGAATGCATATTAAACACATTAAGGAATTCTAGAAATAGGAATTCAGTGGTTCATATGGAAAAGTCCCTCCTCTCATGGGTCTCACTTAAGAGGTTCAAAGATCCCTGAAAGTCACATCATGAGAATGAGTGATGAAGAGATGTTGACCTGGTATTGGGTTGTGAGGAACACTTGGAGGTAGCAGTAGTAGTACTTTGGGAGTAGCAAAAACCCTACAGAAAATAGCTAATGAAGTAGAAACAAATGAAGGCTGAGCAACTAGCAAACACCATGATAGAGCAGACTGAAGGTGACAAACTGAATAGTGAACTCAATTTAATGGTGCTCCAGGAATCCGGTAGAAAACTAATCCAACAGTGTTTGAGATTTTAACCCAACTGAATGTTGAAATTAGAAAACAGATTGGGTTATGGTGAAAAGGTGGCTATGAAGTAGAAAGTCATGAATGTATAAGACATTGGCAATGGGAAAGTGAGAATTTTTAACTGGAAAAAACTTGCCTTCAGCATGGGACCTAGATATTATTCTGCACGTAGCTGGTCTGTAGCAAAGAGTCTTCTGGAAGTGGTGAGCTTAGCTTTGTGTAGCCTAATGTATCCATCAAAAAGGGTATAATCAAAAATGATAATACCATACAAGGTCAAAATTGCTCACAATACGATGAAGTATATGAACAATAGGAGCAATCACTAAATGTAAGATGCATTATCAATAGTTTCTAAGTTTGCCAGTAATGCTCATCGGGCATATAATTCTCAATATGCATCTCATCAGCTAGCAAGTGCAAGAAAAAGACAGATCAGAAATATTACTAACTCATTTTTAAGAGGAGGGAAAATGGAGGCAGTTAAGTAACTGATTGCCTTGCAATGTTAGTGACCCGTGTTCGTTTGATTTTGAATTCATATCTTCACAATAGGTTTGCCCCACTTGGTTCTATAGCTTTATTCCTTTATAAAATTATTATGTGCTTGTATAAAGATTAAGCTGTTAGTCTATGTATTATCCCTTTCACTGTCATTATAGTTAGCCTGAACCTGACACAGCAAAATTCTCTTTCATGAGTGTCCTTACATGAAATTCTGCCTCTGTCTGACTGTCTCTCTGTCTCTGTTCCTCTCTCTCTCTCTCTCTCTCTCTCTCTCTCTCTCTCTCTGTGTGTGTGTGTGTGTGTGTGTGTGTGTGTGTGAAAGAGAGAGAGAGAGAGAGAGAGAGAGGGAGAGGGAGAGGGAGAGGGAGAGGGAGAGGGAGAGAGAGAGAGAGAGAGAGAGAGAGAGAGAGAGAGAGAGAGAGAGAGAGAGAGTATGTGCATGCACATGCATGTCAAGAAGATTCCCAAAATGATTAAAGATCAGAAAAGAGTCTCATAACTCATTGAATAATTTGAGGAGTGGACCCTGGGAAGGTCCTGTGAGATATGAATGCACTGTTCTTACCTCTTGGAGAGAAAAAAAGACTACACATGTTGTCATACATCCTTCCAGGTTGCTGTTAACAATGCAGTGCAGTGCTAAGGAAGACACATGAGAGATATCCTTGGGTCAATCAATCTTGATTGCATCATTTCTGATACCCAGTGGCAAAAGTGACCTGCAGAAATATTTCATTTTAATGAATTCCTCCCAAGGAGTGGGGTGGCAATGTCTCAGGCTCTCTAGTCTGACATTAAAACAAAACATGATTTCTTCCACCAGGTTTCTCACTCTAAAGAACCAATTGATTATATAGATTTATTTACTAGGAGAATTGGTAAGGATGAAGCAATCGCTGCTCCAATCAGTGACACTCAGGGAAAGCACTTATCCAGCAGAGATAATGGGTACTGAGTAGCAGCACAAATGGAATACCTGCTCTGGTCTTCACAAGCCTACATGTACACTAGCCCCTTCTCTAGGGCATGTGCAGAGTTGCAAGATGGTCAGGGGCAGCTGAATATTCAGATGAGAATATTCTGCCCTACTGTATCCCTGTATGTAAGGAATAAACTTTCAATAAGCCCATCTAGGGTGATCTTTTGAAAGGGGGTGCAAATCCTAAGATGGCTTGACTCAGATAAGTGCAATTACTCATTGTTGTAGCTCAGATTAATGTTGCTTGACTGGAAACTGAATGTGAATGAAAACAGGCTACCCCAAATTTTCTTCTCCAATCTCTTAGGTGGAATCATTTGATGTTGTCATTTTTTTTTAGCTGGCCCAAATCTATCATAGTAACCATTTCACTCAGTTCAATTAGACGATTCCCTACTGCACCTCTCTACGGACAATGCTAGTCTAGTGGAGGAGTTTCCTGTTGGAAAGATCACACAAGCTTGAACAGTCTACCAAATGTCTAGGAGATATCCACTTAGAGTCACTTTTTAATTTTGTGCAGCAGATCAGTATTCTTGTTTCTGTCTCGCAGATAGTGTACTTGGACGAGGAGAATGACAATGTCATCTAATTTTCACCTCCCATGCTCAGTGACTATAGAAATAGAAAGGAAAAGACCTTTAAAGCTGGGGTAATTGTCTAGACAGTCCTAAAATATCTACTCCCAGGTGCAGAGGAAGCTGTAAAATGCAGACAAAGCATTAGTGCCCCTTGCCAAAAACACAGTTTGAATTCTTACACAGATTTTATGGAGGGTAGTAGTCAGAAGATAAAAGTCTGATAATTATAATCAGTGATTACAGGTCAATTTTCTGTCAATTTCTTCCTTCGAGGGAGATATTCTGTCGTCTATGAAGTAATTTATTAGCCAGGTTAGTTTGGGAGTTTAAATGGTCCAGGTGGAGTGCTAGCTGGGTGAAAAGCTGCTCACTTAAGGAGGTGCAAGAATGATGGGCACCACGAGGTGATGCCAAAAGGCTCAGTCACATGCAGTGTCTCTCTGTCCAGTGGCTTTCTGATATTTGTCTATCTTGTCCTCATGAGTTACAGCCTAATTCTAAATTATCTACATTTTGTGTTCTTGCCTTATGTTTGTTAGCGGCAGAAAAATATTGCAAATGAAGATAGATAAATATAACCCTACATCTAAGACTCATCTGTACTAAAATAAATGTCTTGGGAAGCTGTGAATGGAGTATATGAAAAGGGAACTAGATGATTTGGGTTTATTCTAAGAAGGCATGTTTCTAAGAGATGGGTCTGAGAGGAACATTTTCTTAAGAATGAAAGTAGCATAAGATGGTCACTGAGTATGAACATGGAGTTTCATTCTTGAAACTTACGGTGGCAGCTACATCTTTTAAAATGAATGAAGGAAGTGAAGAGATTCGTGTGTGACAGTAAATGTATCACTTGAAAATATTCTCATTTTTAGGTACTGCACTTTCATCAGTTGAGCAGCTTACTCAGTTTTCTTGGTTGTTTACACATAACTTCATGGCTAATTATTAAATAAGGAGAGGAAGTCAAGGCTATGATCTCTCTATTCAATTTTACTTAACTAGAGAAGCCCAGTCAACAAGTAGTTATAAGTTATCTTACCCATGCAATATTGCATGAACTGGGATGCCAGAATTAAGCTAACAAAATCGCTTTAGGCTGACTCCAAGATCTTCCAAGATAACATAATAGAATAGAAACATGTGGCAAATCAGTAATAACAATATTGACTTCACATGAAGAATTTTAGTGAACCCTTGTGCTATATATCATCATTATAATACAATGCCGGACAAGAAGCAACTTTTATAAGGGAAGAGGAATTTGTTTTGGTTCATGATATGAAGGTATACACTCCTTTGTGGATGGGAAGGCATAGAGTCTAGAGAGGACTACAGCTACGGTGGCAACAGTATGTTGCTACTTATTCACACCTAGGTGGGTGCTCATTAGCTTTCTTTTTTCCATATTATTCATTTGGGGATTTTAGCTCGTTCAGTGTTGGCCCTCTCATTTCAGTTAATGCTCTGTAGAAATATTACCACACACACACACACACACACACACACACACAGACAGAGAGAGAGAGAAGAGAGAGATGAAAGAGAGAGAGGGGCAGGGCAGTCAGACAGACAGATAAGTCCATAGATGTAGATGGAAAAGAGCAGAGATGCTAAGATAGATGCCATAGGTATGAGATGAGATATATAGATGATATGAGATATAGTATAGATACAGATATATAGATATAGATATAGATATAGATATAGATATAGATATGGATATAGATAGGGATCTACTTCAAGCCAATTAAATTGGCAATGAAAACTAACCCTCCCAGCACCTGAATGCATGCTTTCAATTTTCCAGCTTGTAGAGTTACGGGTTTTGTTTGCACATCTTAAGCATGGATTTACTCAGTTATCCTGAGCAGTCAGTTCATTTCTTTTACTTGTTTTATTTAATAAACCTATACATGCAGAACAAATGCCATGGATTACTCTAAGAGCTGCATATAAGAGATTTTTTTTGTTAGTTCATTTTTATCCTCAGAACAAACCAGCATTAATTATACTTTACAGGTCAGGAAGCTGAAGCCAAAATGGATGGGTTCCTTTCCCCAAATCTTTTCAAGATTATTTTGCAGTCAGCAGTTTTTCCAACCAGATAACCCTATGTGTTTGTCAAGGGTCCTAAGGCAGACTTACTTGATGAAGCTGAGTCACAAAACAAAGGAAATACATCTGACATAATGACAGTATCAACTGTCTTCATGCCTTCCCTGTGTCCTTTTAGCAAACATTCTTTAAGTGGAAACCCTGTTTATTTAACACATCATAACAGAAGATTCAAACACTCAAGTAATTAAGGAACAGGATATGAAGAAGATGAGAACTGGACACGAAGGAGGCAAATGTTCCCATGTAGGGAAAAGCAGACAGAGGAGGACTTTTGTCCAGCTAGGGAAAGGACAAGTATTGGGAAAGGCTGCCTTCAAGGGATGGTATTGGAAGAGATCTCAGAGAGGCAGTGTTGAGACGTAGCGGGAAGCCACAGCTAGTTGGTCTAACTGGTGCCTACTCCTGAAAGAGTGTATGCCATCTAAAGTGAGAAAGTAGGGAGGAAAATGTGGGCGAGGGAGGAGAAGAGAGTCTCCGAAAAACAGATGTATGTCCTGTGAAAGATCACACTAAATCCATGGACCTCTGTGGAACCCAATAGAGATTTCTGAGTATCCTTGTACACTCCGAGGAACTACTACCAATATGTAACTAGGGGAATGGCATTGTGAAAATTCTAGTTATGAAAGATGATCGTGTCACGGAACAGTAATGAATGGGGAAGGGGAGATTTCAGGCAAGAAAATCATCTTATCATGGAAGTCTTCGCAAGGATTTTCTTAGAAAACCAGGTACGTGTCTAGTTGTGTGTATCAACAATTGAGTGCCTTGCCTAGTGTGCATGAGATCTGAGATTTCATCTATCACCTCACATAAAAAATTGAAGCATAAAACTGTCACATGGTCCAGTAATCTCATTGCTCAGCATATCCTCAAAAAGAAGCAATTCTCTTAGCTACATGTTTTGAAAACAAGTAATCAGAAAGTGCTTCTATGGGAATGCTAATTTCTGGCTTTTATTGATTATAAGTTAGAAACTGAAAGCAGCCTACATACTCATTAATGAAATAATGCCTAATCTAAGCACTGTATATTATATAACTTCCACAGAACCACAGACACATTTTGCTAAGTAAAAGAAGCCAGAAATGAAATTTCACTTATTCCATTTATAAGAAATATCCAGAACAGGAAAATTGATATAGACAAAAAGTTAGTGGTTGCTAGGAACTGGAGGCAGAGAGACTGGATGGTTAAAAACTGATTGATAGTATCTAGTATCCATTTTAATATGATAAACTATTCTGCAGCTACATAGAAGCAGTGGTTGAATAACACTGTGATAGAACTAAATGCCACTGATTTGTACATCTTAAGATGGTTAGTTGTATGTTAGGTGAATTTGATATGTGCAATGTATTTTTAAAGTAGGCTTTGGCAATGGCAAGGCTATGAAAATAGAGAAAAATAAGGAAAAAATCCTTCAAGAGAATTGGACAGGACTACAGAGGCACCCAGAGAGGAGGTAGGCTTTTGAAACTTTCTGGTTAGATGTCTGAATGATGACAGATTTCTTTGCATGAGTCATAATGATTTCTTAAGTTTCAGGTCTCTATTTTTATTCTGCTATCTTACTATGGATGTCTAGGCAAATTTCTCCACCTTCTTTGTTATTAAATGGAAGTGACAGTGCCACTGTGAAGATATAAATAGTGGATACATATAGAGCACAGAGCCATGTGCCTGATACCAAAAGACCTTTTCATTAAAATTTAGAGATTACATAAAGGAACATGTTTGTTTGGCTTTCAATTTGAGATCATCATCTTCAGAGATGTCAAGAAGGCAAGCATTTCATGACTCACAAGCATCACATTAATCATTAATACATCTGGTAGCTGCTCTGTGGTGCTTAAATTTCATTGTCATCGGGGATGTATTTAGGATCACCTAGGAGATTGGGGCATACCTCTCAGGATGTCATGTGGGTGCCTCAGAAAAAATTTACATAGAAAAAAGACCCATACATCTTGAATGTGACATCATTCCAGGGGTGTGGTATTTAAATGATATAAAAGATGAACATTGAGGAAATGAGCCTAGTGTCAGCATTCATCTCTCTCTATCCTGCTTCGCCAAAATGTGAGCAAGGCACCATGCAGCCATGAGTACATTTAGTCACCTACTGCAATGTCTTCCCTACTATAATGGGCTTTACTTCTTTAAACTGAGAGCCAAAGTAAATGTCTCCCATCTTCAGATTGTTTCTTCTCAGATATTTCAATAATAGAGATGAGAGAAGTATCTAATACATCCAATGGGAGTTTTTCTAAAACTCACACATTGGCAAATTGTAGTTGGATACATATGTATAGCGTTGATGTAACAAGTTTGAATACAGTAGGGGAATGATGAACTTAAGGTAGTAAACACACTGAGAATGTCAACCAACCTTTTGGGATAAAAACATTTAAATTTACTCTTACTGGTTTTGAAATGTTCACTGCTTGATTGTTAGCTATATTTACTGTGTTGCACAGATCTGTGTAAAACACTGAGGCTCTGATGTTCGACTGTGCAGGTCTCATCCCCCAAACTCACTTTAATCAGAGAGATGGAACATTCTAGGATATGTATAGAACAACAACTGCTTGCTCAAGAAGTTCTAAATAATAGTCATTTTTTTCTTTTTTTTCTCCGTCTTTATTAAATTGGGTATTTCTTATTTACTTTTCAAATGTTATTCCCTTTCCCGGTTTCCAGGCCAACATCCCCCTAACTACTCCCAATCCCCTTCTATATGGGTGTTCCCCTCCATCCTCTCCCCATTACCACCCTTCCCCCAACAATACCGTTCACTGGGGGTCCAGCCTTGGTAGGACCAAGGGCTTCCCCTTCCATTGGTGCCCTTACTAAGCTATTCATTGTTACCTATGAGGTTGGAGCCCAGGGTCAGTCCATGTATAGTCTTTGGGTAGTGGCTTAGTCCCTGGAAGCTCTGGTTGGTTGGCATTGTTGTTAATATGCGGTCTCAAGCCCCTTCAAGCTCTTCCAGTCCTTTCTCTGATTCCTTCAACAGGGATCCCATTCTCAGTTCAGTGGTTTGTTGCTGGCATTCGCCTATGTATTTGCCATATTCTGGCTGTGTGTCTCACAGGAGAGGTAAACATCTGGTTCCTGTCAGCCTGCACTTCTTTGCTTCATCCATCTTATCTAGTTTGGTGGCTGTTTATGTATGGGCCACATGTGGGGCAGGCCCTGAAAGGGTTTTCCTTCAGTCTCTGTTCCAAACTTTGCCTCCCTATTCCCTCCTAAGGGTATTCTTGTTCCCCTGTCATTTCTTATTTGTATAGTTTGTGGTTGAGGTTGTGGGCTGTTATCATAAAATGATGATCAAGGTGTGCTTTTAAATACACTTTAACAGAAATATATTTCTTAATCAATTTGTTGTAAGGGTATGGATTTTGATGACAGAGATTAGAGTTGGCTAGTTTAATTTAACTAGATCACAGTTCCCAAGTTTTCATGTCTTAATTTTATGTAGCTGATGGAAAAACTGACATGAAATTTTCTGGTTTTCTCTCTTATGAGTTATCCTATGCTAAACACTTGTTCCCACTACTAATAATGTTTAGTTATGGAATACTTCAATCAAACATTCAAAATATCAGTAGATTATTACTTCAAGGTGTTCCCCTATAATCTTTATCATTTCATAGAAAGTCAAAAATCACTTCCCATCATCAGCTCCAGGAACTTTCCATAATGATTTCATAATTCTGGGGCTCATATGTCCCAGGCTTCTCAGTCTCCATGAAGTTCATTATATAGTAAGGTTTCAGATCTGTTCCCAAGTAGGTGTAATGGTAATTGTAATGATAATAGAAGAATTGTAATGATAATAGAGCTGGTATTTAGAGGGAAAGCTCACTTCTAACAATTGCCTCTTCTAATGAGTCACTGGAATGCCCCTATGATTGTAAAATTATCTTTCATGATATTAGCTATTTAATAACACCACAAATTTTAAATCTTTACACTTAGTTTTGGAATAATCAGCCTATGGAAAATAATATTCTTAAGATTGAATACACTGAATGTTGAATCAAAGTTAGAATTTTATATCCCAATGTCTCTGGTGTTTTTTAGTAACATTGAAGCAATAATATGCCTCTAGACCAGAGGTTTTTCACCCTGTGGTTTATATTCTCTTTGGAGGTTGAATGATCCATTCATAGGGTCTATCGGATCTCCTTCTGCTGTGTATCTGCATTGCATGATTTATTGTGCAATGAAACATATTACAGTTATGAGTAGCCAATAAAAATAACTTTTATGGTTGAGGGGACCCACAACACGATGAATTGTGACTAATTATTATTTAAAAAGTTGCAGTATTAAAGGAGGACATGAAGTAAGTTATACAAATCTTTATTGATAAAGAAAATATCATAAAAATTATAAAAATGAACATCTCAGAAATACTGAAGAACAGTAAGGAGAGACTAGAATTTCTATGGGTCAGGCACTTGCATATTATTAACCCTTGAATGAAACATTGAGCATCTCTTAGATTTTAGCCAATAAGGCAGAGTACCCTGACTCTTACAAAAGAGTGGTACTCAGACACAAATATCAAGGTGCCTGCTGTTATTTGTTTCTAAGGACTATGCATGCATTCACATAGAACTCATTCTTCATACAAATGAGAGTCATAACAAGCAGATAACTTGCTCCCACATAATGTGGCAAGATTAGAATCTGCGTTCTGGTCATTTGTGCATGCCTTTAATCCCAGAACTCAGGAGGCAGAGGCAGATCTTTGAGGAGTTCCAGGTTAAAAGACCACATATTAGGGGCCTTTTTAAAAATAAAAAAAAAATAATAAAAGAAGAGGAATGCTATTCCAGTAGTGCATCTATGATGTGCTCCACTCTAGGAATTTGGACATTTCTGATATGTTGATTATATATAATGTAAATAAAATTATGACAAGAGACTTGGAGAATTATATACAGAGAGAATAGTTTTTCTTCTCTAACATGAAGTTTTCAATTTTATTTTGTGGTTTAGCAAATCACAAGTAATTTTCACAGTGCTAGTTCCTAATAAAAAATTATAATGCCATTTATATTGAATAATGTGGGTTTTACCTGACATATGATTACAATGTGATTTATGTATTATTTGTGTCAAGCATGTTACCTGAATACAATGATAATAAATAAAGTGATCTACTATGGCTTTTCTTAATGAAATATTTTAAAAAGTCATATTTGGAAATGATACCATAAGTTACTAAGGAGAAATCTATCTAAACTTATCAACTCTTTAAATTTAGAAAAAGGCATTTGCAATGTAAGTGTTCATTACCCTGCCATGACTTAGTTTTATGGAAAATGAATGTGTAAATAAATCATTCCTCTATAAAACTCTGTTTTCCTAGTGACTCCTAAGCGATACAGACTATCTTTGTGTTTGACATCAAAGGGAAAAAAAAGAGAGTCAACAGTGTTGCTCTAGATTTAGCTGTATTGATTTGTATGATGGTCTCTTCATAGCATGTCAAGTGATTGCTGTTTTGCAGGAAAGGTGTTACTTTGACTCAATATAAAAGCAATGTATTATGCTTCAACTATCCAGTGTATTTTTTGTTCTGTGAACTGCCAAAAGGAACAAGAAAGAGTGCTTTTAAATTCCACTTGCCATGAAGAAGAAATATCCCTCTGATAAAACATGTTTTTAAATGGATGCTTTTGCTGTACTATTTGGAATTGGATGGTTCATGGCTTCTTGTACATGTTTAACTGGGCACAATTATTTTTAGTATACAATATAGAAAGCTCTATGTCATCTCTATTGACATTTGGATCCTAATCATTCTTTCCTGTCTTAGGTATTGCAGGAGTATTAGCCATGGTTCTAGTTGTCACTAACTCAATGTCAATAACATCCCCTCAAATGTAACAAATGTAAATATCTCTAGGCATCTCTAATCTCCCTACTAGGTGCAAATCATCCTAGTTGAGAACAAATAATCTATCAAGCAAACCATAACTATTTAACAAAAGACTTTGATGTAGAATACATTTCTCTTTTAAAGACGCATATTTGAGTTCATTATAATTTCAATTATAAATGTCAAATAATTTGCAGAAGCCAAAAATCTTTAGATTTCAGATAATTATCTGAAAAGAAGTATAAACAACACAATGACATTAGTTTTGAAACAGTAATTTCTTTCATTTAAAAACTAAAGAAGATATTTTATGACTTGTGCATTCACTTCTATGAAATGTGTTCTTGTGGTATGATAATACAGTTACATTTAGTGATAAATGAATCATCTTTATTAGACAATTATATAAAAGAATGAATAATTGAGAAAAATAATAATAGTTTTCATATTTGAATCTGTATTATTTAAGTAAGCTTGCTGCTCCCACTTGACTTGTTCAATAATTAGTCTTAAAATTTTCCAACATTTCTTGGGTAATTTGAATAATTCCTCTTTGTTGTCTGTAAATGCACTGTAATTTTCAGAGTTTTATTATCATTAAACAATGCGGCCACATTTCAAAAGAGACAACAGAGGAATTGTTCCTATTTTCCTGATTTGTAGTGTTAATATTGTAGCTTTTAAAATTGTCAGTTTTCCCATACGGAGGTGGACACTTATTAAGGCAGCAGTCCAGATGATATGTTATCTAGATTGTGATTTCTAAGTCAAGCTGAGCTACAGAAAGGAATATTGTTTCAAATAACCAAAATTGTATGTTCGGTCATCTACCTTTTGTTTTCCACATGTTATTTTGTTCTGTTTGCTTAAAAGGCATACTAAGTTGTAAAGGTAACAATCTTAATTATAATTGGGGTTATATCACTATTGTAATTGGTGCCTTCATACTATTACATATCCTTATCAGTTCTCCTCATATGGTTTTATTGTCTGCTTGCCATAATCAACCATTTGGGAAAGCAGAGACTCAATAAGAGTTACATAGATTACGCGGCTTAGCTTGTTCAAGTGAGAGATATTTCAATTAGTTACTGAGTGTAGAAGACCTGCATTGAGTATGTGCAACACTATTTCCTCCTGGGCTGTTTCCTGAATGATGTAAGAAACAGAAAAAAGTGGAGGTCAGTAATGGTAGGCCTGTATATATGCTGATTCAAGTTCCTGGTTTTGACTTTTTAGCAATGAAGGATTTGTCTGCTAAAATAAACTCTTTTTCTTGTAAATACCTTTTCTGTCAAGGTATTTTATCACAGCAACAGATAAAACACTAGAATACCTTACAAAGAAGTTTTCCAGTTAATTCTTGAGTGTTTGTGAAAATATCAATAAAATCTAGATGATTCAGATAGCTGATATCATACTTCAAAATTGTGGGGCCTGCTATGTTTAGCAAATTACGCTAACATATTTAAATAGCATGAATAGGTTGCTTTGAAACATCTCATTTATAATGTGTGCAGCATCATAGAAAGCAGTGATAGGAATTTAAGGTATAAATCATAAATCACATAAAGAGAGGAATGATGGATTTCAGTGGCCTTCTTGTGTGTTTCTTGCAGTCTGACTTCATACCTGTCTCTTTCCCTCTGTCCTTCAGTATCTTCCTTTCAGTGAGAACTTATAAAAACAGACAACATCGAGTAGAATTAGGTTGATCCTTCTGAAGATCCTTTCCTGTTACCGAAGGAAACCATGCAAGTCAGTGATGTGTGAAACAAACACTCTTGGTTGCATTTTACTGTATTTTAGAGTACTGAATGGGGACCTTGGGACCTTTTGTATTTTAATTAAAATTTGCTCTTTATTCTGCTGCTCTTGAGATGTTCCTGGAACCTAGGACATTTTGTAACTATCATGTCTCCAACGCTATTTCAGTGGTATGTAAGTCATCATACTAATGTATATGTCTTACCATAGCACACAAAATGTGTGATTTCTATTTTTAAAATAAATTTATTTATGCACTTTGCATCACAATCTGTTTTATTGGTGTCTGGTCTTCTCTGTCTCTTGAAACCTTTCTCCTTTATCCTTCAAGCAGGACTCCCAAGCCTCCCTCTTAACAAATGTTTCATATTGGACTTCACGTCAGCCTCATCAGTTGCTGGATGAGTCTCTCCATTGTCCTGGATGACTATATGCCTGCCTCTCTGTTCTTCAGCAGCATCCCAGGCATGACAAACTATAGGTCAGATGCTATTTGTCTGGATTGGAGTCCCAATCCTGCCACTTGAAACATTGCTTGGTTACAGAGGATGACTGGTTTAGGGTCCATGTCCCCATTACTAAGAGTTTTTGCTAGTGTCACCCTCATAGATTCTACAGAGTTTCCATTGCACTAGGTTTCTACTCTCTCCCCCATTCTGGTACTCTCTCCCCTGCCCCCTTCTCAATCCCTCCTGTTCCCATCCCTACCCATCACCAATCCACCATAGAAATCGCTTCTATTTCCCCTTCCCAGGGATATCCTTAAGCCCTCCTTGCCTCTTAGCTTGTCTGGGTCTATGGATTGTAGCACGGTTATCCTTTACTTACAGCTAATATCCACTTATAAGTCAGTGTATACTAGGTTTGTGTTCTGGGTCTGTGTTACCTCAGTCAGGATGATTTTTTTTTCTAGTTCCATCCATTTGCCAGCAATTTTCATGGTGTCCTTTATTTTCCATCTAGTGTCTCCTGTGTAAAATAAGCAACATTTTAATCCATTCTTAGTTGAGGGTCATCTAGGTTGTTGTTCTGGAACTTGGGTGTTCTTCTTATAAGATGATTATCCTTTGTATTTTCTTGGGAATGGTACAGCTGGAATCTTAATGTAGACCAATTGCCAGTTTTCTGAGACAAAACTCCATATTGATTTCCAGAGTGGCCGTATACATTTGCATTCCCACCAGCAATGGACAACCAATGTTCCCCTTGCTCCTCCTCCTCACCAACATGAGCTGTCACTTGAGTTTTCGAGCTTAGCCACTCTGATGGTTATAAGATGAAATTTCAAAGTTGTTTTCATTTTTATTTCCCTGATGGCTAAGGATGTCGAACATTTCTTTACGTGTTTCTCAACATTTGAGATTCCTCTTTTGAGAATTCTCTGTTTATATTTGTACCCCCACTTTAATTGTGTTATTTAGTTTGGTTGATGTCCTAGCCCATACCTTCATCAGGAGTCTCCTACCCCACCAGAGGCCAGGCCAGCAGTCTGGTACTTTTCTTTGTGTCTAGCATATAATTGAAAATAAAAGATAATCATTTTGAATTCACTTTTCTATATTTATAATACTTTATATCAGATTTCACTTCTGCAATAAAATTTGTGCCTATTGAACATTTTCCATGTTGTTTATTCTCCCTCACCATCATCCTCTTCCCACCTCATCATAACTCCTCCTCTCACCCTTACTGTCCCTCCTCACCTCTTCCTCCCTCTTTTTCCTCCTCAACCTCCTCCTCTTCAACTTCCTCCTCCTCCCCCTCACTTCTTTAGACACAGACTCACACTTCATCCAGGATTGTCTTGGAAATTACTATGTTGTCAACTAGTCTAAAACTGACAGTGATCCCAGTGTCTTTGCTTTCCAATGCTTAATGTTACAGTTTTGAGCCACCACTAATGAAATAAAACTTGTCAGTGCATGGAATCACAGTCCACTACTCAGTTATCCTATTATTGCTTTACTATAAGTTGCTGTTGGGACACAACTCAAAAAAAAATATTGATAATATTAGATATACATTTAACACTGGAAATCAAATCAAATAAATTTCTACTTAAATGCAGATCTTTTTTAGAATGGTGGCAACTTATATTTTTTCTGTTCTGTGAATCTTTAAAGGGAAAGACTTATCTCAATCTTTGTTGATTATATCATTCATTCATTGTCCATTAGTTAAATATTTGCACTTTTGAATGTTGCTATGAACAAAGAGATGTTATATATAAATTGGAATTATTCTATATTCTCTGTGAATGTAGTGTACATGGTAAAGGACAAAAGGAGATATGTTCTTGATTTGGAAAAATTCAGTTTTTCTTTCTAATAGAGAATAAGTAATTGTTTTGTTCTGTCTTGTCTTTCTTGTTTTTGTTCTTTTCCTAGCACTTGCTTTTCTGTTCTGATACCATGAAAATAATTTGCTCCACAATGGGTTGTGAGAAGCTGTAGTTTGTAATTATCTCAGTAGTACATCTGATCTTCCATGAACACCATTCCCCTGCTAGGCACACATTAACTTCTAGTTCCAAGTAGTCTTTTTTTTCACTCATTTGTAAAAATATCTCTTTGATTTCAGTGTCTACTTTTTGCTTTCTCAAAAAATGACTTCCATTCTTCAAGATTTGAAAAATGTAATATAAAGTTTTCTCCAATTGTACTGTGAAAACTGATCCCTTTTAAACCCCCAATCAGCACTGTAGCTTTTCATTCATTAAAAAAATCATTGATAGCATCCCCTTGTGTTCATGTCTTGTCTCTCACTGATTGGAACTCACTAAGTACTGAGACAGTATAGTCCCCATTCTTTAAATTCTCATTCTCTCTCTCTCTCTCTCTCTCTCTCTCTCTCTCTCTCTCTCTCTCTCTCTCTCTCTCTCTCTCCCTCTCCTCTCTCTCTCTCTCTCTCTCCCTCTCCCTCTCCCTCTCCCTCTCCCTCTCTCTCTCTCTCTCTCTCTCTCTCTCTCTCTCTCTCCTTTATTTACATTAAGGTTGCCATCTGTTGAACAGTGTTCCTTCTACACACTGCACATATGAACCAGCACAATCTTTAAATCAAGTGCTGTCAAACTAACATGAGAAAACAAGACACAGAGCTGTCTCTATAAAGCTTTGTTCTCTGGCCTAAGTCCTCCATATGGGTAATGTGGTTGAAATCTAGAAAAACTAACATTCACATGAAGTGATGCAGCGAATACAGTGCTGTAGACAATGATTGTAGACCCCTAAAGAGCAAAGTTAGAAGACTAACATCTGCTTTTCTGTGTGGTACCCCCACAGCTGTTTAGAGAATCATAAATTGCTCTGTCAAAAGCATGTTTACAAAATGCTAGCCAATTTCAAAATGAAGCTGCCTTTGAGCTGTCCCTGTTTCATGTTAGTGTTTGGAAAATATATCTCAATGTGGTTAAGACATAAACGCATCAACTTAAAAGCAAATGGCAATGAAACCAACTACAATCAAAAGATGGTCCCAAATTTAAGTATTGTCCTGAATGGAAAATACATGGTTATAAGTTTTCATCTTTTTAGCTTTTATTATTAAGAGAAGAGAAATTTCTCTCTCATTTATTTTTAGTTGTGCATTTTAATTTTTTTTACTTATTCACTTTATATCTCACACACTGCCCCCTCCTGGTCACTCCCTCCCACAATCCTTCCCTCCATCTCCCTCCTCTGATCAGGTGGGGGACCCCTGAGTTTCCCTCACTCTGCTACTTCAAGTATCTGCAAAGCTAGGTGCATCCTAGAGAGGAGAAAATTCAAAAAGCTACGATATCGATATTGTGTACTATGTAACACTATGGTACATAATAAATAATGCATAAACAATCTGATGGAAGGTAGAAAATTGTAATTAGTGATACAGTTGCAAGTTACATGCTTATACCTGTACCTACAGATAGAATAGGAAATCCTGGGATAGGTTGTGGATTTTAAGCCCCCTAGGGTATTTGGATTCACATCCCTATTTGAGAGCCACTTCAACATGAGTGAGTAGATGAACAGATGAATAGGTAAGAGGGTAGGTAAAAGAAGGGATGGTCAGATAAAGGTGTATATTTAGGAACAGTTATATGGATTAATGCATGTGTGAATACAAATAGAGGTTTAGGTATGTAACTAGATAGATAATTAGAATTGCTATTGCGGTATTTTCGTCAGGGAGCAAATTATTTTGAACTTATTGTATGGCTAGGTAACACCTATTATTTTCTCTAAGCAATGGCTAGATAAACTGACTGATAAACGGAGAACTTATAAACAGGTTTAGGATGTATTTGTTGACTGCCTTCCAATTAAGGTGATCTAAACTGTGAGGCCATCAATTTTGCTGCCAGGACAGTTTTGTCTCAGTAGCGCTGGACTCATCTCCCTTTACTTTTGTCCCAATCAGTGCTGCTGTTCTGTGTCTGTTCTCTTGGTTGGTAGGTCTGGCCATTTTTATGACTAGATATACAGGATTCTGAAACTATGTCTTACTGCTTGGTTCATGTTATTTAAACACCATTGTGTTGGTGTCCCCCTCCACCCCAACCTCCCTGCTTTATTTTCATTTTTAAACATGTACAATTTACTTTCACCTTACCATTCATATAGAGCACTATTTATATGGAATATGAGTGAGCCATCACTAATACATAAGGGAGGCACATTTAAATACAGCATGATATAGTTAATCATAAAGTAATAAGTCAATAATTTGGAAGGAAATTTAAAAATTAAAAAAAAAATTTCACTAGGCATTTGATTCTAAGATTAGCACTGGTTGTGATATTGATCATTTTGCTTGCATTGCTCTTACAATAACCAAAGACAGGACAAACTAAGAACTATGAAATGATAAAGACAATAAAAGCAATGGATTGTAATTTTTATTTTCTCAATTTTCACACTATATTCTGAATTGACTAGTCTACATGTGAGGTTGGCTCTCTTTTCACCAATTTTTACAGTAAAAACAGTGTTTTTGGCAGTAGTATAATTAAGTGGTGCTTGCCATTTGGGAAGAGAGAGAGCCTGCTGGAAGTAGATGATTGCTATTAAACCACATAGAATTTCCATTTAAGGAGGAGGGACTGTTTAAGCTTTATAGCTTTAAGGAAATGTTTGTCTTTATTTTAACCCAAGATTATGGTAATTTGTCATGCTCAGGAAGTGTTTAGGGGTGGATAATGGCAGTTTCCTTAATATTCAGAGGCATGAGCCTTGAAACTCATTTGAAGGCCTCTTTGTTTCTGAAGATAAACAGTCAATGGCGTTAGCTTCTTTTTTTTCCCTCATACAATTCTGTCTGACTCTAAGATTCTGAAAATCCTAAATAAGCATGGATGCTCAACAATTATCAAATAAAAATGATCTACTTTATTTGGCATCTCTCACATAAAACTTTCCCTATGATGGTCTTCCTTGATTATTTCTTTCTAAGCTAGTAAAATATTTACGAATCCTGAGTTGTGATGGTATACCCTGGATCACTCAGATGCCCTTAGCTGATAACGAAGGAATAAATGAAACTACTTTAATTAGGAATTTAGACCTGTGTGTTATTGAAAACCTGTAACTTACCCCAGAAATTTTCACTTCTTCAAATGCTCTTCTAAATATTGTCTCTAGGCTAGTATCAAGAGAAGGTAAGACAGTTTGAAGAAAACTATGTCAATGTCCAGGTCAGCAATTATGAATTGGGGGGTAGTTCTAACATGATGTATCTAGGAAATATTTGGAGATACTTTTCATTCCACAACCAATAGTGATGTAAATGTATTGGTGTCTGTGAACACAGATGCCTGTAAACATTCTACAATGCATTGGATAACACCCAAGAAGAAAGAACCATGAAACTGTTAACATGCATATAACAGTGAGACTGAAGAATACTGGCATAAAGAAAGAAATGTGTCATGTTCTGTATCAATTGCTTGGGTTTAAGGAAACATTTTCTAGAAACCACCAGCCATCATTTCCCTATGGACTGTGGGCTCCAGGTGACAAGAGATATCTGATGGCCTTAAGCCATGGTTTTAGGTTTAATTATTGGCAGAAGAGCAATATTTCCAAGATTAGCTTACTTAGATCCCAAATGTCTGGGCTGTAACTGTTCTACACTCTGTCAATAAGACCAACAAATGACCATTCTATACTCATATCACTTCCTTTAAGAGTGAGAAAGGAGAATTTGAGTATCATTAACAGCATTGTTAACCATCAAAGAATAAACACTCCATTGATTGCATTTCAGGTTCTTCCTGTGGGATTTTGAGTAGCCTTTCTGGTCCTGTATTTTCTGTTTTATCTTCCTCAAGACTTTCATAGATTAAAATGGTGACTCAAATTGTTTATCAGGATAATTTTTTTTAAAAAAATCATATTCAAATAGAAGAAATGACAACTTCTAAACCAAGAATTTATGGAGCTTCTCCATATATTGATTCATTCTTTCCTTGATTTTATTACAAATTGGTGTGAAAGATATCAGGATGGACCAGGCAGGAAAAAATGAGCTAGATGAGAAAAGGTCAGATGTAGATATACCTTGAAGGCAGCACAATGAAATTTATTGACAGATTACATGTAAAATATGATAAGAAACATAATGACACTGGGAGGTTTGAGTTGCCTCGGACTTAGGTAAATAAAATCTAAAGACATGGAGAAATCTCGCACTATACTGCATTCAGGAACAAGAAGGAGGCATGATAGCAGAAGGAGAATGAGTATCACTAAGTGGCGATTCAGAAAACCAAGTGATGGCAATATTTTAAAGGGAGTAAGCAAATATCTATGATTCCAATGGGTAGGTGAAAGTGTGCCTCAGTTGGCCAAATATGCTCCAAGATAATGTATAATTACAAATCAATATAATTTCGTAACACTCATTTTTATTCTTTGAAGAATTCTGATTTGCAAAAACCATGTAGTTACCTTACCTTGCTTCCAGGGAAAGTAGATGGTGACAACTTGAAAATGGCTTGGAGTTAGCAATATGGAGGTTATTAATGGTAAGTGGTGAGGCTGAGGTTGTGACTCAGTGGTAAAGATTTTGTCTTTATCCATGAGGCCCAAATTTCAATTGCTCAGTACTGCAAAAGGAGAGAGAGAGAGGGGGGGGAGAGAATGGGTGGTAGAGGTAGAGTATGGGGAAGATTGTGTGTCTGTGTGTGTGTGTCTGTGTGTGTGTGTGTGTTAAAATTTTTTAAAGGATTTTTACTGAGTAAAATGGGGTTATGGCTCTGAGAAAGGGAGCAAGAGCTTTTGAAGAGCTGTTATACAATGGAGCATTCCATTACATATCTTAATGCTGACAACCAATTCATTTGAAATGAGAATATGGATGGTGCAAAACACAACAACTGGAGAGATATATGTTCTTGAGTAGGTAAAATGGAATATAAGGCATTGTGCATTCAACATCTAATATTAGACAAGGTGTTCTATGTTAAATGGGGGAATAAAGAGAGGAAATGTCAAAGCTGGGAGATAAAGTGGAGAAACTTCACAGTTGGAAAGGAAGGGAAACACAAGAATCTACAGAATGTGGAAATTCCATTTGGCTGGAATGTAGCATTTCCTGGAGGAAGAGCACTAAATAGAGTTTGAATGGTGATTTGAGTTCAGGCCATAGAAAGGCTGCAATGTTCTACTTAGGGACATGATTGACCTGCCAAGTGCTGAACAATTATGGAAGTTACTTGAAGGCAGGAACATCACCAAAAATGACAGTTCTCAAGCTTGTGTAAGTGGCTCCAGATGAAAGTTCTGCAGGTGTTGGGGAGGATAAAGGAACATATAGAAAAAGAGAAACAGCAAGTTCTCATGAGATCACTATACTCTTTGGACAAGAACATGTAAGAGATACTTTCTTGACTATCAAAAAGATGACTATTTGTTTTCTTGTTTTTTAACTTAAGCTCACATTTCATATTCTGGAATGTGAGTTACTTCCCTAAAAGAGAAAGCAAACACAAAACATTGTCTTTTTCATCACGCTGAAAAGATACTCCCTGTCTTCATTTTTAATTAATGTTAATGTATATCTCCATATTTAAAATCATAATATATAGTGTGTATATATAGCCATATATATCAATTTCACTGTTATTAGTATTTTCAAAATAGCATATTTCTGGAATATAATAATGTATATTCTGTTCTATTAGCCAGTATTCCTGCACACACACACACACACACACACACACACACACACACACACACACACACACACACAATGTCTACTTAAAAAACCATGACCAATCTAGAATCCTATTAATTACTTGTTGCTGAGTCATCTTAAAACTAAGATTGTATAAATTTTTGGAGATACAAAGTATTGGTTTCTAACGTAAGTGCTTAGCTTAGGGCTATAGACCTTTACTCAGTTGGTTATGTCCAACCTTTCTCCACCTTTGGAGAACCTTGAGTCTATGTAGATATTTTTCCATCACCAAAATATTCTTCTGCTCATTGAGTTATTTTTCAAAATTCTCATCACCAACTCTTTATAAAGCAGAATGTCACAGAGTAGAAGTACGGTGAGGTGAGAATATTTTTTATTGTAAAGTTTTCAAGCCAATGGGGACGCAGTAAGTAAATGTACAATCATAAAAAGCAATTATAATTTGAGATAAGTACTAGTAAGAAATGAAAAAAAGGTTGAGATTGAAAAGTCCTGGGACACCAGTGGAAGGGGAAGCCCTTGGTCCTGCCAAGCATGGGCCCCCAGTGCAGGGGAATGTCAGGGGGGCGGTAAGAGGGGTGGAAGGGGGAAACACCCATATGGGGGAGTGGATTGGGATGGGAGCTTATGGACAGGAAACCAGGAAAGGGAATACCATTTGAAATGTAAGTAAAGAAATATTTCTAATAAAAAAATAAAACAGCAACAACAACAAAAAACACACATAAGGACTGTCGAATAAATGAACAGAAACAAACAAACAAAAAAGAACACAGAAAGAAAAGTCTGGGAGCATTGACTTCAGATTGGGAAGGTCAGGGAATATTTGTTGAGTCAATGAGATTCAAGCAGAGATGTAATGAAGGAGAAACCAGACATGGAAAAATGTCATGGAAAGGCAGCTCAGGCATAGGAAACAGGGAAAGAGGAAATATCTAAGCAGGCCAGAACTCGCCTTGGCCCTAACTAAATGCTTTAAAGAATGGATACAGAAAGTGTGGTTCATTTACACAATGGAATACTATTCAGCTATTAAAAACAAGGACATCATGAATTTTGCAGGCAAGTGGGTAGAACTAGAAAATATCATCCTCAGTGAGGTAACCCAGACCCAAAAGGCAAGAATGATATGTACTCACTGCTAAGTGGATATTAGCCAAAAAGTACAGAATACCCATGATATATCCCATAGACTCTAAGAAGTTAAATGAGAAGAATGGCCCAAGTGAGGATGCTTAAATCCCACTTAGAAAAGGGAACAGAATGATCTTGGGAGTCAGTGGGTGGGAGGGACCTGTGTGGGAGAGGGGAAAGGGAGGGAAAATGAGGGGAGGGGCAGGATCAGATATGGGGAGAGGGGACACCAGAGAGAAGACCAGAGGGCCAGAGAATAAATGGAAATATGCAGCTGCCAGAGGTTGGGGAAACCTCTAGAAAGTCCCAGAAACCTAAGATGTGAGAGTCTCCCAGAACTCAATGTGGGTGACCTTAGCTGAAATGCCCAACAGTGGGATGTGTAAATTGAAGAGAACACCTCCAGTAGTTAGACAAGACCCCCATTGGAGGGATATGGACACCAATCCACCTTCAAAAATTTTGACCCAAAATTGTTCTTGCCTGAAAGAAATTCAGTGACAAAAATGGAGCAGAGACTGAAGGAGGCCAACCAGTGATCAGCCCAACTTGGGATCTAGCCCATGTGCACACACCTGACACTATTGCTGATATTATTACTGATGCTGCATTGTGCTAGCAGAGAGTAGCCTAACGTGACTGTCTTCTGAGAGGCTTTACCAGAACCTGACTGAGTGATGCAGACACTCACAGCCAAGCATTAGTCCAAGGTCAGAGACCCTTATGGAAGGGTTAGGGGAAGGATTGGAAGAACTAAAGGGGATGGCAACCCCATAGGGAGACCAACAGTGTCAATTAGCCTCAATCCCTGGAAGCTCCCAGAGACTGAGCCACCAACCAAAGAGCATACAGGGGTTGGTCTGAGGCCCCTGGCCCATTTGTAGCAGAGGTGCTTCCTCATCTGGCCACAGTGGGAGAGGATGTGCCTAATCCTGTAGAGACTTGATGCCCCAGGAAAGAGGGATATCTGGGGGGTACCCTGTCTGAGTCAAGGGGAATTAGAATAAGGAAGTACTAGTTAGTTTCTGGTCGGACAAACTCAGAAAAGATCATCAATCACTTTATCTTCAGTATTAGTCATTACCATCAACAACTGTAACCGTTCTTGAGAAGATATCCCAAGCCAGGATTAGTGATAAATGCTTTATCCAACAATCAACACTTCTCAAGATGTGGGAAGATGGGCTATAAAGAAATTTGCCAGAAAGCAAAATGAGGAGTTTGATATGACCTAACATACCAGGTGGGAGGGTCAAGAAGGCAATAGGATAAACAATTCCATTTTTTTAAAAAAAGAGATGATTGACTTAGAGGTGATAATATTTGAGAGTCATGAACTTTGCAGTGGAATTCATCATCATGTTCTTTTATATAATGGTTCTGGATGTTTCAATAATAATTTTATCTCTTTTGGTTTCATCTTTTCTTGGGAGTTCATGATCTACTTCCTAACAACCTAAGAATCAATGGAATTTCCAGTTAAAATTCTCCACAATGTAAAATAAAGCACTCTTCTCAACATTTTTGGCTTTGACTTGAACTCTATTGAACTAGATTGATCCATGTCTGTGGTATCTGTGAAACACTATCTCCTAATCAAAGTTCAAAGAAGCTTAGTTCAAGTTATGCTTTGAAATAAACATAATTTCATTAATTCTTACAGATAAAGAAAATTGTTTATTGACGGTGTTTAAATGGACATTTAAACAATATTTTTCCAATCCCACACAGTTAGTGGCATAAGGTCTTGAGAAAGCATGAAACATTTTTATCAGCCTCATATTTCGTGAAGCTTGCCAAACACAGCTCATTTTCCATAGAAATTTGAAAACTCGGGTACTGGCCAAATTTTCAGAGTAACTGAATATATGCCAATGAATAAAATTGTTAAATTCTTTGATTTTTCCCCTATGTCTCTGTAAAAAAGTAAGATAACTTGTGCCTCCAAATTTTGTTGTTTAGCATCTATTACATAGCACTTTAGTTTGCTTGAGAAGCCTGTATGTTTGCTTCAGTAAAAACATAGACACAGAGGGACTGTCTTGGAAACACTCTTTTATAGCCTTCCTTAAGGAAAAGCTTACTTTTCCTATCCAACAATATCTTTTATAGGGCAATGAAATCATCTTTCAAAAGAGAGATAATATCAAGGGCCTTTATGGTGGAAACATTCAAGACTAATCCAGAATAGGTACAAGTAACATATTTGTGCTATTGCACAAACGTAATAAATTCCAGAAGCCATGCCTTATAGTTAAGTGAAGTGACTAGGAAACTACTTTCTTGGAGTGATAGCTCCATTGGCAGAAGACACGGTTTTAAAATCTGAACAGCAAGTTAAAATGGACAAGGTAATACTAATAAACTCACATTTATAAGCAGTGATCCTGTGTGCCCAAGAATCACTTGGGGAGATAAAGAATAGAAGGCAAACAAGTAATACTAATAAATATAACGGAAATTAATACAAGTTTAATAATTGTGACATAAGCTCAATTGCAGTTCTAGTGAATGATAGACTTAAATAAGGATGTCAGGTTTTTTCTGAATTCAGTGACTGCTCTCCTCATTGTCACCTCTTGCTAGTTTCTTTTCTATTTATAATTGGGAACATACACACTGGCTCCTGGAGGTAATGCTCTAACTTTAAAAAATGCTTGAAAGAGTAGATTCTTGGGGTTGGTGCGATGACTCAGAAAAAAACGGTGCTTGCTGCCAAGTCTGATGATTGAGTGTGAACTAAGTGATATATGTAGTACAATGAAAAAACTGACATCTACAAGATGCCCTCTTACCTAAACAACAATCTCTCAATCTCTCTGTCTCTCTGTCTCTCTCTCTCTCTCTCTCTCTGTCTCTCTGTCTCTCTGTCTCTCTCTCTCTCTCTCTCTCTCTCTCTCTCTCTCTCTCTCTCTCTCCCCCCCCACATGTATACATACACACATGCCCACACCAACACACATGTATAAAAAACACATAGACGGGGTTGGGGATTGGCTCAGTGGTAGAGCGCTTGCCTAGGAAGCTTAAGGCCCTGGGTTGGTCCCAACTCAAAAAAAGAAAAAAAAAAAAAAAAAACACATATACAAAATCAATTTAAGCAATTTTTAAAGAGTAGATTCTTTCCTTGCTAATAAGTAAATAAAATGTAAAACAAAACAATAAATGGCTCAATTTCAAATAGGAAGAATACTCTGAGCTGCTCCCCTGGAACTAAATGGCATTGAACCAACAGATTAAAAGAAATTCACGAACAACTATATGTTCTAAAGGACGAAGCTCTGAGCATGCAGAGATGGGATCTGTTGTACAGAGTTGGAGGCATCAGAGAGGGGCAGGGATGAACTCTGGAGCTGAAACAGAATCCTTAGTGTCAGTGGCCGAGAAGAAGGCCGCCAATTCCTACTTCTAGGGATGAGAGGTTGTAGTTCCATCATTAAATAGAAGCTGACTTACATTGTGGTCCTTGAATTTGCAGGAGCAATGGGAAACTTCTGAATAACCTCACACCATTAGGCTAGGGTTGTTGTGAGGGAATAAGAACCAGTATTTTATTCTTTTGTATTTAAATGAAGCAGCTTTATCAAACTAAAATTGACGTATCATACAACTTACCCACTTAAACTGAATAACTCACTGTTATATCCACAGAACCACTAGCACATGCTGTTGTAGAACAATTTCATCACTCCTAAAAGAAAGCTGCATCTGTCCAGCATCACTGTCTTCTGCCCATTCCCTGAATTCCTAGCATCCATTGATTGACCTGTCATTATAAATGTGCCTGTTTTGAAAATTTCTTGGAAATAGAATCACACAATCTGGTCTTTAGGGCCTGACACCTTTCAATCGACATTTATGTTGTCAAGGCTGGTCTACACTGTAGCCTGTGTCAGCCTTCCTTTCCCATAATGGCCTAGTGATACTTCATTATATATACATATATCATATACATACATATGTATAATCCATGCCACAATTTTCTATTGATAACTTGGTTGATGAACGTTTGGATTGTATCCCTGTAGGGCTGTTATGCATGATGCTGCTCTAATGTTCATGCACATACTCATTTTGACACAAATCAACATCCTCAGTTCTGTTGACTTCATAGCCTAGAGCTGAACTGTTGAGTCATAAAACTCTGCCTAACATTTTTAGAAGCCACCAAACTGTTCTCTAAAGCATTTCACTATCCAACTAGCAGTACAGTCTAAGGGTGTCACATCCTCACCAATCCTTTTGCAAATAATTTCAGTGTGTGTGTGTGGGGGGGGGTTATCTCTCATGATTTTGATTTGCATATCTTGGTAGCTCCTGATGCTGAACACCTTTCCCTGAGCTTAGTGGCTACTCGTGCATTTTCTTCAGAGGAAGGCCAGTTTAGAGCCTTCTCCGATTTTCCTTGAGCTCTTTTACTCTTTCTCATTTGAGTTGGAAGAGTGATTTTATGTGTTCTGAAAGGGAATCCCTTATCATGAATGTGTGCAAGCATTTCATCTAAATGGTTTGCTCATTGTCCAACATTTGTATTACATTTCTAGGGTCTCCTCTAAATGACCATATGTTTATAGAATCAATTGTCTCAAGATTGCAACTTTTAGATGTTCTTTCCTAAGAGAGCACTGTGGATCTCTTGGCTTCTTATGCCTAGGAAGGCCTTTCAAAGCAGAGAGATCCCCAGGGTTTCTGACTCAGAGGATCACAGTGACCCCAGGCCTTCTCCCTCCCAGGGCCTCTTGCCATGCATTCCAGCTGGGGAGACTGGCTGGCTGGCTCCTTTAGCACTGAGCAGTACCCCTGCTTCCTGTTTCCTTCTCTGCCCCACACTGGACAGGAGCTCTGTGTGAAGAGTATGGGGGGTCAGATCTGTCTGGAGCTGCTTTTGCTGCTGGGATGTAAAGGCCCTAAAGAGGTAAGAAGATGTGTCATGTGTTTCAGAGGCTTTGTGTTTTACCTTTTGTGAAAAGCAGAGTGAGGCCAGAGCCAGCATGATATGGAAGTCTTCACGAAGTAAGGAGTCCATAAATGGAAGGGGACACAGTAGAAAAGGAGAGATGCAATTATACTGGAAGGGTTATCGTCATTTAGTTCACAAAGATTTTGAAGACTGTTAAAATTTCTCTCTCTCTGTTGCTCTAAACGGTGGAATTCAACGTTTCTAATGCTGCAACCCTTTAATACAGTTCCTCACATCCTGGTGACCCACAAACAAAATTATTTTGGCCGCTATTTCATAATGGTAATTTTGTTACTGTTATAAATCATAATGCAGATAAATGATATTCAGGATATCTGATATGTGAGTCCTCTGAAAGGATCATTTGACCCTCCCCCAACCAAGGGGTCACCACCCACAGGTTGAGAACTGTTGCTCTAAACTAAGGTCTGGTGCTTTTAGGCAAGGCTAACTGGAATGGAAATGTCATTGCCAAAAACCATTCGTATTTTTGTTAAAAAATATAAACAAATCTTAAGGATTCTCCATCTCTCTTCTGAGTTATTTCTTCAGCATTTGGAACTTGTCCATATTTGACTTTCCAATACATAGGGCTTCATTGTGTTGTAGATGCCCCCATGCTCTTCTAGTTTTAATATTTTTCAGTCACAAATAAGGAAACAGAGTCCTCGTGATCAGATTTGGCAGTGTCACCTGAATAGTCCATAACAGAAGTGACATTAAGAATCATGGCTGCTGAGACGTTTTGAGTTTCAGTGTTTGAGAACTGTATAATGATGACAGTAGGTAACAAAAGAAAGTGTTGCCACACGTGCTGCTGATTTTGTAAATCACGAGCTTTCACTATATTCTGATGGCAAGCCATAAAATATGGCCTGTTGCCTTCCTTGGGGCCACTTCATGAAGAGAAGCTGATGGTTGATTCGGAAAACATTGTGTATATAGATAGAGGCAGCCTTTGGAACATACCTTACTATTTCTCATTTTCATATGCATGTTTTCTGACTTCAGAGGAAATCAAACCAGTAATATTTTCTTAGATAGTTTAGAACATTACCAAAATGTTCAATAAGCTAAAGATTCTTGCTGTTATCACACACACGCACACACGTGTGTGTGTAAATGTTTTTATGACCCCTGAAGTAATAGCAAATATTAGTTTGTTTGAAAATTTTAAACACCATCATGGTAAAAATAACAAGCTTTTCTAAGGATCAGTTATGTATGATATCAAACAATATGAACATTTCACTTCAATTCATTCCCATATAATTTCTTTTCTTTTAGCATGTGCACAGACCAGTATAATATATGTATACTTTACATATGTAAACAGGTCATTAAATTACAAGTTGTTTCTGATTAAAATTTGCTGCTCTTACAAGTCTGACATCATTTGCAGTTTGTTGAATGACCCCATTTTCCAGGGAATGTTTTCTATTCTGTTTCTGATTACTGATAATAGCAGTCATCATTTGACTCACCTTGTGAATTTGGCTTCCTGCTTTCTGGTTATTCTTCATTAGAAATATTTGTTTTCTATCTGAATGAGCCACAAAGGCAGAAAAACGGTTTTATTCTTCACCCATCTCTGTAAATCCTGTGGACAGAAACTGCCCCCTTTAGTAGCAATATTTTATAAGTATTTGAAAGCCGAGTGCTGTCTTAAGGGGAAAAAGGAAATAGGTTTTGAAGTTTTCTGTTGTACCTATTTTGGGATGTAAAAAGTCATTGGTGGAAACCAGGTTGAGGCCAAGTTCCTTGTCACAGGCAGAAAATGAGATTTGTGTAAACCTGTAGAGCCTGAGTTTGCTATTGCATGCAGCTGTGCAAATTTGCAAACATTTCCTCCTTTCCTTCCTCAGTCAGAACCCTGTGGAAGGAGCCAGTTTGGACCATTGCCTCAGTAGCTAACATTTGAGGAGGCTGCAAAGCAGGAAACAGAGTCAGAACTTCTGTCTGTCTGTCTGTCTGTCTGTCTCTATCTCTCTCCAAGTGTGTGCACTCATTAGATACTTGAACATTTTTCATACATTTCTATCTGAGCACTTAAATTTCAAGTAGAGAGAATATGTATGCCAATAGTTCTGATTCACAGTCATGCTAGGGATATTTCAATGGTATTTTCATCATGCATATTCTGGTGCATTTCACAGAATAATTTAAAAAGCCTTTAAGTATGTGTTGCACAGGACTGCAGAAGGAAGTCTTAAAAGTGGCAAGGGTATGTTTGCAAAAAGTCATGCTGTAGTGTTCTCACAACTAACCAATGAAAGATCATTCCTTTTATTTCCGTTGAGAAATGACCTTGTATTTGTTATCAATCAATGCACTGGAATCCAGAAAGACAGGGGGCTTATCTATGACTCGAGATACTCCTGAAAATGATGTGAACACCCTCTCTACTTGCCTCCATGTACCATGTATCAGGAGAGCATCCATCCTTGTGCATCAGCCCTCTCACCCACGGGAGCTTTAATTCTCAGCAGAGACCTTTCCCAAGATGTGTTGTGAATACATCTGCATCAAACAAATACCATGGTTTCTCCATTCGATGTTAAGCTTCTTGGGGTACGCATAGAAAAATACTCAGATATTGATCACTATGTACACATGGTGAATTTATACCATTCCCTAGGTTGGGGAATGGAGAGTGAGGTTGGTATTGGAGGTAAACAAGAACAGCATTTGGAAAATCTGATTTGGTGGAGATCATTCAAGGTCGCAGTATACACCATACACAGAAACAGACAGTATACACCAGCTGATATGAGGCCCCCAACACATACACAGCAAATGACTACAGGGTCCAAGAAGATGCACCCAACCCTCAAAAGACTGGAGACCACAGAGTGTTTAGAGGTCTTGTGGGGTGGGTGGGGGGTCTGGTGGGGACATCATCCTGGTGACAGGGGTCACCAGAAGGAGGCATGGAATGTGGAACAGTGGTCATCAAGGGGAGCAAAATCTGGAGTGTAAAATAAAAAATTATTAAATTAATATTAAAAATGTGTTAGATAACAATGTCAGGAGTTACCGATTGATAAATACTAAACATGCACCACATTGGAGCCTTTGGCATAGAAAACTTTTTATGTGATAAAAAAAAATTGAGTCAATTCTACTTCCAACTCTAAACTTTCTTTCAGATATATAGAAGAGCCCTTTTGCAAATATCAAAACTGTATGCAGGGTCTGTGGAGATGGCTCAGTTGGTAAAGTTTTGCTAGGCAACATTAGATTTTAATTCAGACACCCAACACCCACATTAAAAAGGGTATGGTAGTATGCATCTAGAATCTCTAGTCCTGAATAGGTGGATCACTGAAAATTTCTGGCCAGTTAGCCTTTAAGAATTAGTGAGCTTCAAAATCCAGGTATGGTGGTACATGCTTTTAATTCCAGGAGCAGAGCCATGTAAATCTCTGAATTCAAAGTCAATCTACAGAAAGTAAGTTCAAGAAAGGAGAGGCAGAGAGAGAGAGAGAGAGAGAGAGAGAGAGGAGAGAGAGAGAGAGCAGAGAGAGAGAGAGAGAGAACAGAAAACTGGTAATAGAATAAGTTGGGGGCAGAGGGGTGTTCAGCTACTTCAAGCATCAGAGTTCAGCAGTTTCGGCCATATAGCTCTGGCTTTAGAGTGAAAAACAGAAAGGACTCAAAAAAAAAAAAAAGAATTAGTGAGCTTCTAATTTACTGAGGAAACTTGTCTAAAAAAATAATAATGATAATGTGGAAAGCAGTAGATGAAACATCAACTTCTGGCTGCAGATGCACGAATACACACATTTACATAAATGTGCAAATATTTGAACATCCATATACACGACATACACGTGCTATACACACACACACACACACACACACACACACACACACACACACGTATAAATAATTGCATTCAGCAGGGATTGAATTTAATGGCCATTCTGGCTGTTAGCTTTCTGGTTTTATAAGACTCCACTAATAGTGAGAGGAGGGTTTGTGCTGCTGACTCTTTTGCCTGCTCTTAGGATTCCTTTCCTCAATTGGATTGCCTTGTCTAGTATCAATATGAGGGCTTTCACCTTGTCTTATATCTTATTTTTCCACGTTTATTTGTTGCATCTTGAAGGCCTACTCTTTTCTAAAGGGAAACAGAGGGGAAGGAGATCTGTGGGAGAGGGGAGGTTGCATGAGTTAGGAGAAGTGGAAACATGAGGGGAAACTGTGTTCGGAATGTATTATATGGGAGAAGAATCTATCCCCTCCCCCCAAAAAGACTCAAATAAAGATGTCAGTACATTTTATAGGTGAAGAAATTGAGACACAGGGACAAGAGATTTGTCCAACTTTCCACAGCTGTGTTCATAATTGAAAGCCAGAAGCTCTGCTTGTAAAGTCACAACACTGGAACCCATCTTTGAATTTGGATGGACAGTGGAATAGCCCCAGCACACTCACATTCCATGCCCAAATACAGAATTATGGATGTTTTATGGCATTGAGGTAATTTGATGCTATTTGAGATATTTTTAACTCATAAGAAAAAGATAAATACTTAACCCCACACTATTTTCTTCTTTTTCTCCCTCTCTTTTCATCCCCCCATTCCATTTACTTTTCCATTAAAGGACAGCGATATTTGTAGGAGTGGTTTACTAATTTTCATTTTGTAAATAAAGGAGGCAGATATTATGTACCTTCCACCCTTTCTCTCCCAGAAGCCTCAATTATTATTTATCTTTTATAAGTGTCAGGTGCTTTGCACTTGAGAGAAGTCTTGTGGACTCTTCACAGCAAGCATATTTGAATAACTAAATTTCAGCCAATAACCCCTACTGATAAGGTTACAGATTTTTTTAAACAGAGATGTGTTAGAAACCAAATCCCCCCAAAGGAAAAATGCCGAATAACAAGAACTTTCGCAACAAATGTAAGCCAGTGAGATTTTTATTAAAGCAATAGTGAATACTACTACATGCCATTGTGTTCTGGAAGGGTAGGAGAGTGGTTGAATCATTTTTCTGTTGTGGTTTCCATGTTAAGCTGTAAAGATAAGTAGAACATCATATTATTCTTACAATCAACAAAATTATTTAATATTTCACATAACATTTAAAGTTTGATGTTGACATTCAGAATTGGTATTTCCTTCTTTAGTGTACTACCCAGGGGCAAAGATCAGATTTCTGAGGGAAAACCTGAAGATACATTTTTGTATGGAATTACAAAAGTAGGTATAAACATGTTTCATGGGGAAAAAATGAGCAGCTTGATTTATTTCCTGAAATTTTATTAGATATCTGTAATATGCCTTGTAAGTAAAAGCTCATGTCATCACCATATATTCTCTAAGTGGTTGCAATGAGGAAAAGGCTTATTTAGAAGGGGAGGGGGAGGGGGATGTTTGCCCGGAAACCGGGAAATGGAATAAGACTCGAAATGTATATAAGAAATACTCAAGTTAATTAAAAAAAAATGTCATGTTGCTCAAATGCTACATGTCTCCACACATGTGCTTTTTTCTATAGGTGAACCCAATGGGCATATGTATGTGCAAACATGTATGTTCCCTCAGTACACTGTAATTTTTGAACCATGAACAAAAGAGAATGCAAATTTTTCTAGCAGTTACAGCCAATAAATCTCTGTCAGAATTCAGCAAAATAAATGTGTTGGTTTCAGTTTATTTACTCAGCTTAAATGTTCACCTTTTGCCAGTGAAGCTGCAGATGAAGGCCAGACCTAAACTACCTCCGGTCCAGATGTGGCTGGTTCAAAGTCTGAATTACAACTCATTTGGTGCTAAACAACTCTATTATAATCAGCGAAATGAATTTATTTCAATTCCAGATCGGCCTGTTTTGGAAGGGAACTAGGGGAGAAACCATCTTAGTGTACATGGTTTGACAAGGAAGGAAAAGAATACTCTAGTTCTTGGAAAAAATCCTCTTTCCAGATAATGATTACTGACATGCTTAGGAAATAACTTCTCATGGAGAACTGAAAGTTTTCACATTTAACCAGTCAACCTGTTTTGTGTCATATTTGCTTTCAACTCTTGGAATTAATAAACTTGCTTTGTCTGCCTCAGAAAGTAGTACATAGAGAAACAGTGACAACTCTCAGTTCTATTAGCAATGTTGTCCCAAATGGTAGTCATTTGCCTAGTATGGGTCCTGAGCACTTAGAATATAGCAGCTATAGCCAAGAAACTACGTTTTAAATTTTATTCCTTTTTAGTTTGTTTAAATATAAATGCCCACACATGACTAGTGTGTTAAACATCATTGGTATAAAATCTAATTACCACTTAATATATAGCTCTAGTTTAAACATTCTATTGCATTGTGATCGTATGTATCTACATTTTGAGTATAGTAGTGTGGCAACCATTATTATCTTTGATAAAAGATAGTTACTTCCAGATTTTTAAAAACTATCCATCCTCAATATTTGCTAATAAGGTGGATATTTATAGAATATCAGTTGAAATTAGATTATTAGGTTATATCTTCCATTTTATTTTCTAATATGTGAACAATGCACATTTCTACCAGTTAGAATCACTATTTATAGAAGCTGAACTCTTCAGTATGGTACAAACCTAATATTATAAAGAGTATAAAGACCCAAAAGTAAAGTTTATGAGGTTCATGTGAGCAAAGGTTTAGGCATTTATTGAAGATGGATGTTCATTAACATCAAAAGTTATTGTAAACCCTCGATTTTACAGGTTTGCCACATAGATATTATAGTATGACTGTGAACTCCATGATCACCTCCCACAGAATTTAAACAGTTTTAACATTGAAATAGAGATGTTTGAATTAATAAGGAGATTTGAAATGCATGCTTGTTAACTTAAAGTAATAAAAAGCAAAGTGTCTACATACCGGATGCCTTGCCGTGCCCTGGTACCACTTCATAGGAGAAAATGCCTTAAGAGAAAGAGACATTAGAATGCAGTTGATTTAATTTAGTTTCATATGAACTAAATACTAAACTCACTAGTGCGGTATGAAATATATACTCACTAATGCAGTCCTGTCAGTATTGATAGCCTGAGAGTGTGAGTTCTACGAAAGAAAGCAGCTAAACACAAGTGCAGTGCTCCTAAGTCGAGTATTAGGTTACTAAGAATCCAGCACATTCTGTAAGTTGTCCATGATTTGAGGCAAGTACCAGTACCCTCATCTCTTAGAGATAGTCATGAAGAGTTAGAGTCAAATTATGCCACAGGGCTACAAAAGTGGTAATTCTGTTTAAGTTCCACAGCTCCTGCTTCTCATCGAAATAGGAAAGCATGTAGCTGTAAGTTGTCCCAGGGATGGGGAATTTCAGGACACAATGATTCCACCAAGATTCCTGGGAGGTTTTCTTTTTCTACTTTCAACTTTTGATCACAAGACAGCACACAGAGCTCCATGAATCACAGCTTCAAACAAATGATCAAAAGAACATCAGTTGCTCTCTAGAGTGTATCCATACATCCTTTAAGAAAAGGAAAAACTAATCCCTAAGATTTTTTTTTCTCTCCCAGGAAACTTGTCCTTTGCCCTCATTCTATATTCATGATCCACCACAACCTATCCCTCAACTTATAACAGAAAAGAAGTACGGAAAGTGATGGCAAAGTTAGTGTGGATGAATGGGCCTCCACTTCCTGGGTAGTAGAGAGGACACATCTCTATCCCAAGTAGGTGAAAGGCCACGTGCTGGAATCAGTTCCAGCTCTACCAGTGAAGAATGATCCCCAACTGTTTGATATATGCCATAGAATTTTTACTTTTAAGTGACGAGCCACGCCATTTGAACATCCTTTACCATTGATGGATAAGTTATTGCATCCCTTTGTGGATTTCTAGAACCCAAGGATAGGGAGTTATTGTTTTCCTGTCTCAGGCAGTCATACCTAGTTTAGTGAGTGCTTGAGAGATATGTACTCAGCTGAAAGTGGCCTATGGTAATTGATTACATGCGTTCTTACCTTTCCTATTGCATTTTAGTGCTTTAAAGTTAACTCAGTTGTTTGCATATTTATACCTTCTCAGAAAACCTATGTTTATTCCTTCCAGAAAATGATTAAGAGGAACCTTAATCATGAAGGTACCGGAATAAAGTTACTGTGGGTGCTGTGTAATATAAATCCTGCAAGGACTGTTTACAATTTTGTGTGGGTGTAAGAGGAAAAATGATTCAAATATAAATATGAGTGGGAAAGAAAACTTGTTTTGAGTCCATTTTACGCATCTGTTAACGTTTTGAAGACCATGTGGTAGACTTCATCAACTTAAAGATTATGAAGTGAAAGAAATGACTTGTGTATAAAATCACTGCAATTCTCTGTTTGAGGCTCCATTATTAATAGTTTCAAATTCAGTGAATTACCATATATATCACACAATTTCACGCAAAATATTTTTCTGTAGAATGAGATCAAAAGACCAGATTTTGATTAATGATGTGGTGTGAAGAATAAAGCTAGAGTTCCAAATCTTAATTCGATTTAGAACATAAATATTCCTTAAAGTTTATCTTTTTCAATGTAAAGAATATTTCTTCTAAACTTGCCTTCATTTGGTTCAGGTTCAGTGTCTAGCCATGCTTAACTATTTCTTTTAAATTTCTCAGCTATTGCTAATGATGTACAAATTTCTATTTTAAGAAAATATTTGAGATAATATAAAGATTCTCTAAGAAGACATAGAGTCATGATTTGCCTGCTAAATGGTCAATTTGTAGGAGCAAATGACCAGTCCCTATATTAGTCACAAATATTCACTTATAAGTTCTTCTCTCAAGTGATAAGAAATTTTAAATTTAATTCAACACAAAGACATGAATGATTTTTAAAACATTTTATTATCTGCTAATGATACTTATTTTTAGTTACAGAATTTACTAAGTGATTGTAGGCACAAATCATTGTGTTCTTGAGTTATTCCTAAAAACAACCAAAGTATCCACTTCGGTTCTCTCATTTTCTGAATTTTTTAATCCTGAAAAAATATAGCAAAAGGAACAATTAACATAATTTGCAAACATTCCTAGTGAATACCATTTACAATAATAAGTTATGGCTTCAGTTTTTTCAAAACAATGTACAATCATTGACTGTGATTCTGTAATTTCTGAAGTTTCTTGCCATTAAATAGAAGTTCCCTAGGCTGAAAACACTAAGACATATTTAATAATATATTAGTAGCTGCCACCTTGCATCAAGGGTTGCCTGCAATAATGCCATTAATTTATTTTCCATAAGGCAACTCTAGGCAATCATCAATAATTTTACTCTAATTTTGAACAGGAGGATGCTGAGGTTAAAGTGGACAAACTACCTACATGAAGTCACGTTTCCACAAAGAGCTTTGACAAAATAAAACCCATGATCAAATCTACAGTGTTAATCATTAGTAAAGACACAAATAAACCCAATTTGCCTGCAGAGAGCATGTACCTTAGTTTAGGATTATCAGTACTAGCTACGAAATTATTCAATTCCAGTCAATTCTCAAAAGTTCTGCCTCATTTCCATAAACAGGCTTACATTTGTGAAGACATTCATGACAGTATATAAGAAATGGTATTAATTCTCAGTGTTAGAAGTTATCTGTTTTTCTTTCCTTTCCCATCTTAAAAGGGAAAGCAATTCCTTCAAAGTGGAAGGAACATGGTATCTTATCTCTCGAAAAGCTAGGCTGAAAATCTAGGTGTCCTGGTTTCAAGCTAGAGCATGTCTTCTCACTTTTTTTGATTCTGAGTAGCAAGTCATTAATGGCATCTATAAATTGGAATCACATTTGAGTGCATGTGTATAGTATAATTAAATGATTTCATATATGTTACTTATGTGTTTGTGCATAAGGATCATTTTATTACCTATTTTTTCATTTGTTTAATAAGAGCTTTCTGTAACATAGGAATACTTAATGCTAAATTCTGAGAAACTCTTGTCAAATGCTTATTTCTATGGAGTTCTAGTACTGAAGAGAAATTCCAATAGTCACATTGCTAATAGCCACTTCCAAGTTGAATGAACACTTTAGACAGGCAATCTCCTTTATGTCTTGAAAAGATAGTTTCCATCACCCTCTTTTAAGTTTGCCTCAATATCTGTCCTCCTTGCTCTCAAAAATCTACTCCTTTTATATTTTTCCTGCAGTTTTAACCTATTCAACTACTCAAGCCTCTGATGTGTGTGTGTGTGTGTGTGTGTGTGTGTGTGTAAAATGGTATTCACCTGTTCTCTTACTCTTAAAATGGGTGAATTTCAGTAATACATATACTGGTAAGAATTCTATAATTAGAATTTAAATATACCATAAGACCCAGGGTGTTAATTATGAAGCCATGTCAATAAATTCATTTGTAAAAACAAAACAAATATAATGTATGCTTGGACTAAGAAAAGCAAAGATCTATGGTTTCTGCAACTCAGCCTGATTCATTTTGAAACTTAGAATTCTGGGGCCAATTCTTGTTAAGTCACTTTCCCAAGGTTTTTCCTTTGTTGGTTTCACAGTATACTCACCACTTCTTCCCTTGGTCTTGTCTGTCGCACAAGCTCCAGAGGCAGCTCCAGGAAGAATGGGGGGACAGGGGCTGCATGGAGAACAGTGGAGGCAGAGGTGGCTGTGGTGCCAGGGGCTGCATGGGATGCAGAGGTGACTGGGGCTGCATGGGCTGATGAGACTGGGGTGGAATGGCCTGGGGCTGGAAGGGCTGCTGGAAGGGCTGCTGGGCGGATGGAGGGATGTTTGGCTGATGGTGTTGGGTTGGAGTCATGGGGTGGTGGCCAGGAACTGGCATCATTGGTTGCTGGGGGGCCACGGGCTGTTGAGCTGGCACCACTGGGAGGTGGTGATGAGGCTGAAGGGTGTGACTCGGGGGATGCTGTTGAGACAGCACAGGGATGATTTGGTGGTGCAGCCATCCACCCATGGGTTCGTAACCATAGGAAGGATACTGGTGAGAAACAAAGAGTCAGGTTTACCATTGGCTCAATTGATTTCTAACTGGAGAAGTAGCAGTAGTGTTTTGTTATTATGACCTTATGAATATTTTAGTCATTTTTCCTTTGCAAGAATTTCTAACAGTGTACACAGATATGACCTTTTACCAACTAAAATTCCCATTAGTGTATGAAGGTGGAGTAGATATGATATTTCAGTTTAAAAGGGACTTAAATGCATGCCTGTTTTTCTTAAGGGGAGGAGAACAAAATATTTACATACCGCAGTTTTATCATGCTCTGGTACTTCAAGGGGGTAAGCACCTTTTAAGAGAAACAGACATTAAATGCATTTGATTCTGTTTAATTACATATGAACTAAATACTAAACTCACTAATGCAGTATGAAATATAGACTCACTAATGCAGTCCTGTCAGTATTGATAGCCTGAGAATGTGACTTCTACAAAAGAAAGAAGAAGGTAAACATTTGTAGGATGCTTTCTATGTGTCAGGCACTGTGTTATATCCATTCCATACACTTTTCATGCTTTCTCGCATGATTGGAGACAGGTATCCCTTTTATAGGTAATGTTATGAAAACTCAGGTAGGTTCATTCACTCAGCTGAAGTTACAAGATTTAATTCAATTTAATTTAATTTAATTCCATTTAATCCTCTTCATTGCAAGAGCAAAACAATTTAAAACTTAAAATAATGTGATATAATCACTTTTTATTTGATATCACAATGGAAAAATGTGGTAGAAACATTGTCTTTCATCCTTCAGACATAGATTTCTTGGTCAAATATATCAATCAACCTTTTGAGATAAAACACTAAAATTTGCCTCAGACTCTTAGAACATTTTTCTTCTGCATATATGAGTTAATAGACTTGGATTTTTATCTGATCCCATGAGATAAGACTTTCATTCCTTCTGGACAATATAATCCTATTAGTCTCAGATAGCTTTTTCATATAGTACATCATTTAATCAATATAGACAAAAGTTATTAACTTTACTCAAGTTATGAGTGACACAGCACTTTTCATGCTCTTCTGGATGATACTTTTTAGAAATGTAGTTATCATTGTTTCCCTTCTTTAGGTGAGAAAGCCAAAGTTCCAGAGGGGGAAAACTGATTTTCCCAGGGTCATATAGTTTGCAGTTTAGGAGAACCCCAAACTCTGTTTCTAGAACATTTCTGCTTTCCATCACTCTGTCTAGACTCTGGTAAACCACTTTTCACTGATCACTGAACATAGCCAATGAGAATCACACACAGTGTGTGGATGTCTTTGAATCGGCAATTTTTTCCAGCTAGAAAAGATTTTAACATCTTACTTACACCTTGAATTTTATAGGCTGGCATAGAACAAAACTTTTGAGGCTGAGCTCAGTCTCTGCCCTATCATGGAGCCTTCCTGAGTGGTAGTTCATGGTGGATACATTTATAACTAGGTTTAAAAGTAGAGGCTGAGTCAGAGTGACCAGGTAGGAAGGTGCTGAGAAATGCAGGTTTGAGGACATCAGTCAGGGCTTAAAGCTGCTGGTAGGAACTGAAAAAGTGTGACCATTTGAGAAACATCTTGAATGAAGAATCAATACACCACACTTTACAGAACTCAGGGAATCTTTAACTCAAACAATAGTCAAAATTAGTAAATAGAAAAATTACCTCATAGCTTAAGTTGATATAACCAGGGCTCCCAGGATGAGGTGGTAGCTTTTATGGGAAGGGAAGAAGATAAAGTGAAAGAGAAAGAGAAGGAGAAGGAGAAATGGGAAAAGAAAGAAAAAGATTAAGTCAATATGCAATTGTTCACGTTAAAAGTATCTACAACTATTTTAAACATATGTATATATATATAAATACATAGTACAGAATGTATCTGAGTTCTACTTTTAGTCTGAGCATGTATGCTTTGAAGGAGGAAACTTCTCAATTTAAAGAGTCTCTGAATTACTAAATAACTTCCTCAGAGGCCATAGTCTTTTAGTGGGAGTCCTAAATGCAGACAGCAGCATACATTTGTCCTCCCGAGATCATTGGATTAAACCCATTAATCATCAAAGGACCTTTCCTTTTGTACCCATTCATTTACTTGTTGACCAAACTTCCTCTATGTTTTGGAAAAGAGGTCTGCTTCTGTGACAATTTAAAAAAGAACAAGCCAGGAATTGTTTCATAAAGGGTCCCTTTATAGATCAGTTGGTGAAAAGTTCAAGAATCAAAGGGATTCCAGGTAATTAATATGCAAAGTGAATAAATAACACAGCATCTCTATTGTTCAATGTGAGAACAAGATGAGACTAATAAAATATAAACATTCTAAATCCATCCCCTGGACAATAAAATAATGATTTATTGAAGTTCAAGGCCAACCCTTTTTATTGTCAATGATTTATGGCAGAAATTTAGAAGTTCCAAATAAAAGGCAACCTGAACAATTTTCTAAATCAGGACTCTCTGTGTTTCTCAAAGTAGGGGCCTGACTACTGCCTACTTTATAGAGTTTCTGATGCCCTCACCTGGGGATGGGGGCAGGAGACAGAAAATTGTGAGCATAAAGCAGAAAACTCTAGAACATAAGGCTGCTTAAGGGTCAATTCAACCACTCCTTCAAAAATGCTTATGTTTTATAACGATTTATTCTTCCTCATCTGAATATAAATTAACAATGAAAGGTGGCTCTTTCCCATATGCAGTGTGTCAGAGTATGCCTCTGAGAGGGGGTATTCAAAGTGCTGAGTTGTAAAAATGTCTGAGTGAGGGCCTTTGAGGACCTAGGATTTCAGGAATGCAGAGCACAAAAATCCTGCTTTTGTGTGTGAGAGAAGAGAGGCTGCTGTTGAAGCTTAATGGTATACAGGAATAGTATCAACTGCTCTTTATACCACCAAAGAGTTTTGCCAGCATGTGATCCAAGCCTTCTGCTATATGTACTTGTGTCTAGAGAGTGGACCAGACATCCTGACTTTGGTACAGATATGGTACTGTATTTGCATGCTGTCCATGTGTATTTGGCACAGGCAGGCAGGATTCTAGTACCTTGCTAATGCCAAATCCTACATAAGGAGTAACCAGATTAACCAAAGGGAGAGGGTTTCAGTGACATGGTACCGGAAGAGAATAAATGTTACCCCCTTAAGACTAACAACAGTGCTATCTGAGGGCAAGAAGAAATTTTGAACTTGTGAGGAATTAAGCCTTAGAGATTTTTTTTTTTATTTTTTGGCTGTTATATTTGCCTAAGCAAGTAAACCCTCTCTGGAAGCCTTTCAAGGATCCCTTCAAAAGGATAACTACTTGTAAAGATGGGCAGTGTTGTTTACAAGTGAATCTTACAGGACAGCGTCCTGGGGGTCAAATGCTTGTTAAAATGTTGAGTGCTTGGCCCCACTTCAGCTGTACTGAATCACAATCTATGGTGGAGTCGTTCCTGCTTTTCTTAACAAACTCCATAAGGGTTTCTTTCTTCAACACTTAGATACTTGGGCATATCAGATCTTGTACTGTATGACACAGTGAAAATTACCAACCAATGGAGCAGATTTCTCATTCCTAGCTTATTTAATTGTAACAATCAGTAAATGGGATGTTTTACTCACGGGCATAGCAAAAGCTGCTCCCAGGAGGCAGGCAAACAAGATCCAGGTCCCCATTTCTTGATGGTTCTGAAATGTAAATCAACACCAGCCATTTAAAAAAATAGAAGCGTGAACATAATTATGTTTCATAAATGTATATAATTTACATTAATATCTTGCTAATAAAAATAAGGTGAGACCCTTGTTCATAAAGTGATAATCATATGGGATTTCCAGTTTTCAAACTGTATCATTGCTTCAAGTCCTAATAGTGCAAATGGGTTTTTGGTGGTGGTGTGGTGGTTTGTTTGTTTTGTTTTTTAACTAAGTTGAAGGTTAACAAGTTAGAGGACCAAAAGTGGTCTATAATAATGATGCTGCAAACTATTTTCTATACTTATACAGCCTATAGATGCCTAGCAGCTAGATGGAATTAATAAATAATGATTAAAAAATAGGGTTGAGTATAAAAGTTGAAGAGACAACCAAATGAACATGGTTTTATACTTTTGTAACAAGAAGAGACAGAAATGTATTTTGGGAGCACAACCCACTTGAGCATTGCTACTGTAAAACACATAGATTAATTATTTAAGAAAAATATTGAATAATTTTCAAGAATGGATTAAAGGCAGAGTGGGTTTAGGTCCACATGTACAATTTTAGGCAAGAAACCTCATAACATCCTTTGAACTCAGGTTTGGAAGAAAAAAGACACGATGAAACCAAAAGGAGACCAGTGCTAGAGTTCTAAGCTTCTTTAAGGGTTGTGGAATGATTTCTACCTAACAAGTTCTGTCTTAAGCCAATAGCATCCTCTTCTTACTTGTCAACTATACTGTACATATTCTATATCTTAAGGCTCTTGAGACATGAAGCAAGAACTGGCTATCCTAAAATATGCACATTTTTGACAACACCTTAAAGGTATATTTAGGATATGAATGCAAAATGTATTGGTGCTGGCTATGAAAAGTACATCGAGTGTTTCTACCTTCTAAACCTTATTGCCTCAGAGTTTGAGTTAATAAGAAAAAGCATTCACACTTGATATGATTTAACAAGATTGTATACAGAAGTAGACCCTCCAGTCTTATTAACACAGAATTTTAATTGAAAATAACACATTTTTTGTGTGAAATTTGGCTTCAAAAGTCATTGAATGCTTGACCTAAAATGTAGAAGTGAAACAAACACTACTTGCCAGGTACTAGAAAGTTAAATTTTTCATTCAATGATTTTGGGCCTATAATTTAATTATAGTAAAACTGAAGAAGTACATATGGTGTGGATGGCACAGAGTATTAGCAATGTGCAATACATTCACACTTTTGAAACATGAAATTCAAAGAAAGAAATGACCACAGTAAAGATGGTAAATTATGAATGAAATACACATACCTTGAGTGTATGCTCAGTGACTTTCTGTCTGAAGCTCAGGGATGCTTGATCCGATGGTTTCTTCCAACTCTGTGCCCCAATTTATACCATGCAGGGCACTTAGAACAGCCAATCAGGTTTCAGAATGAAAAATGTGTTGAGTCTAGAGAAAAATCCCTGTATCATGATTTTTTTAGATGCTGTGAGCACTGTTAAGACTGCATGTTGTGATTAGTGCATATACTCGTTCATTACAGGCAATAATAGGTTTAGGAGGCTGTCTTAAAGTCAGCAAATTAGTTGACTGCATATGCTGATATATTCAAATTCATTTTTAAGAAAGTGTTATGCCATTGTCTACGTCTCAGGTCTAGCAATTAACGTTATCTTTTTTTTTAAGTGAATGGTCAAGTTTCTCCAATGTACTCAAAACAGTCTCTTAAGGTTCTCCAGAATTTTCATATCAAGATGCATGGATTGAATTCCCATTCTTGTTAAAACCCAAAGCTCACCCAGAATTCAGAATTCTACAATCACCGGTGTGATTTCTCTACTTCTATCAGATATTTTCTCTGTCCCCTGTGTCCTCTATCACCATTCTGGTGTCCACCAAAAAAAGAGACCAAAGTCTTTTTTCTTAGACTCTTTTAGAAAACCGCCTGTCATGCAACCAACCATGACCCCAAGACTATCATAATAACAACACTTATTCTAATGCCAGAAAGGACAAAGTAAGCAAGTGTCATATACCATACAATGTAGTTGAAAATCTACTTGAATACTTACAAACCTGTTACAGGAGATATCACCCTGATTTTACTACAGGACCAGTTGACTTCTCTCTCATCCAGTGGTTCCCAAACTGTAGGTCATGACCTCTTTGGGGGTCAAGTCACCCTTTCAGAGGGGTCACCTAAGACCATTGGAAAATACGGATACTTACATTTCATATCAGTAGCAAAATTACAGTTATGAAATAACAAAAATAGTTTTATGGTTGGAGGACCCCACAACATGAGGACTGTATTAAAAGGTCTCAGCATTAGGAAGGTTGAGAACCACTGCTCGGGTCTTTTCTAGCCCATACTGAAAACTGAAAACTGAAATTCTCCTCAGTTTTTCAGAGCATTGCCTGTATGTTTTCAGCACTCGTTCCTTTGTTTGAGCAACATTAACCAAGTCAGTTCACTTGGAGGGGCTTCTGATTTAGCTATTAAGTTTACATATACTTTTACCTCTTTACTATAATAAAGCATGGGTTGGTTTTACTTTATTTTACAATTTTATCATTTAAGAAATAAATTCATAATTAGTGGCAGGAACAATTGGGTTTTGCACCATTATTGAAACATTGCAGGAAATGTTCATGTAATTAATTGGTGATACAGTTGGATCTTCTGAGTACCTGAATTTATACATTTTTATACAAATACACATGTTTCTGTAGCTGCATACGTACTACAGATTCTTCAAATTGATTCTAAAGGAACAAAATAGCCATTAAATTATGCAACGTATAGTTTTCATGAAAATATTGAACTTGGGCAGTGTTAATCCTCACTCCTGCTTCATAACAATTTCCTCATGGGTAGGACAGGGACAATAATACTATCTACCCAAGAAGATGAGTGTGAAAATTAGAGGAGAAAGATACATAGGGGAATGGAAAGCTTTTAATTTCCCAATCCACTCCTATTCCCTGGAAAGTGACAAGTGTTTAAATGATGGTAACAGTAAGATCTAAGGTGGTCTAAGTTCTAAGATTGTCTTTGAGAATAAATTATTAAGGCTAGCTGAACATCATTAAGAAAGGTACATCATTCAATTTGGAAGAAATGGAGGATTAGGAGTGCAAGTACATAATAGGCTAAACGTACACAAGAAAGTGAACACAGAACATGTCTCTAAAACTTAAATGTGTGCAGGTTTGCATATATTTGTGATATTTTATTGCTGAAACAAATATCAAAACAAAGTTGAAAGAGGGATAAAAAAGTACCAAAAGGCTAAAGAATGAAAAAAAGAAGAAAATGGAACTTTTACTGGCAGTCCAATGTTCACTTGTTGATCCCCCATACAAAGAAAGTGAACTCATTGGTTCAAACAGACAACATCTTCAGGGTTTATTTAGCTTTGTTACATTCTCAGATTATAGAACAGCATAGATGATTATATAACAGATGAATGGATAAATAAAATATATATGTACACAATGTTGTATCACAATGAAGAATGAAACCGTAGCATTTGCAGCAAAAAAGAGGGTGGAACTAGAAGAAAGGTAAGTGAATTGTGTTAAGTGAAAAGAACCAACTATATAAGAAGGTATACATGTTCATTTGAATGTAGAATACTGATTCCTAGAAAGCTAAGGCAGGGTTGGTGATACTATTCTCAATACACAAAGATTACTGAGTGTTTTAGAAAAAAGTTAATTTTAATAAATATTTTGTCTATAAGTAATTATTTCATTCTTATAAGTTGTCTTTGGGAAACACAAAGTATTTATTTAATAAATTACTAAATAAATTATTTTGTTATATAGTCTGTAACATTTACAGACTATTCTTGTTGCTCTTGCTTTTTAAAGTTGAGTATGTCTTTGTTCTTTTTAAGTCACTATTTTAAAATTGAATTTTAAACATATAGTATTTTTGTGTACTGTGATATCTCTGAGACAAGTGTAATGATATGGAATCCAAATATGTCTTTATTTGGTTATACATTCATTCCAAATGACTGTACATATGTGTGTGTTGAATACATATGAACTGCAGGCTGTTCTTGTTATTATAGAGAAGAAATAGTATGTGAATTTATTACTACTTCTAAACACTCTCTTTGGAAGTGATCAGGGAATAAACACCCCTCTGAATTATAATAATTCCTTTGCCCGTTTTGGTTGCTGTTATTACTTTCTTTGATTGCAACGTATCATATTTTGCTTATGCTAGCAAGTTTCCCCCTTTTAATTAGCTGATTGTGATTTAGGGTTTGCTAAGAAACCATAGGTTCAAGTTAGTTAGAGATATCTGTCAAGTGCAAGCAAGGGAATATTCTTAGCAAGCATGGCCTACTCATGAGCGTTGAGGGGGATCACCTGTGAGAAAAACTGAAGAAGATTCACTTTTATAACATTGGATGGTGACTTCTGGGAGGATGTTTTCTATTGTTGCTTTAGGATTCTATCTTCTCGCTTTCTGAGTCTCAGCAGCTTTTGATACATGAGAATGATCATTGGAGAAGTAGGTATTGTGAATACTGCAGACCTTTCATGTCAGCCGTATAATACTTCAGGTATCAACATTTCTTTTAAAGGAGACTCATGATTGATTGTCTAATATTCTAGAATTGTTTCAAGATTAACTATTTTTAAGTAATTGGATCCAAAGTGAGCTTTTAAATGTCCTGTTTTTAGACATCCACTCATAAGAAAATACAATGTCTCTGTGGATAGGGAAAAATCTTCACAAGACCCCACCACTAGGTGATAAGCTGTAGACAATGGATACAAAAGGAGAGGGGACCCAGGTTTTTCCTCAATATTTGAAAGGTGTGATCCCAATCCTAAGAAGTCAGCCCAAAACTCATGCAAATACTCAACTAACTCAAGAATTAGAGAGCATGTTGGGGAAACACAAGATTTGGAGCAAGGAGACGGGGTAAGAAATGCAGATACAATATACTCATGTAAGAAATACTCAAAACTTTACTTTTCCAAACAATAGAAAATATAATTTTCAAGGAAGGATATTTTCTGGGATATAATTGGAGTTGCACCCTTGTCAGCATTTAAGTCTATCACCATTTACTGATTCTGGCAAACATTGCCTACTTTTCCTCCATTGCAACCCTAGGAATTATACTTCCTTGGAGGATTTTTGGTAATTTATACAAAGTAAATACTAGATGGTTGGTTAAAGAAAATGTCAAAGCTATCCATGATATTATGAAAATATTGACAATAATGTGGCTTCATATGAATCATTCATAGGCAAATACTGCAGTGATGTAGGTGCTGTATTTGACTATCACTATCGAGGAAAGATCTCCTGTCTTCAGAGCTCTTCATACCTCAAAAGTCCTCTCCTTCCTTCTTATCTTAATTTATGCAGATGCTTACCAAAACTTTAACAATAGTTATGTAATGAACTCATTTCTGAAAACTACTCCTTCCCAGGATTCCATTTCATCCTTTAAAGTGTATTCAATAAATCCCAAAGAAATAGAAGGTGTTTGGAGCACAGTATTTTTTACTCCTGATCAGGAGGATTGGTGACTATATAATATACCCACTCTTTCATAGATTCTGGGTTTATTTTATGCTCCTTTGGAGTAGGTAAAGGTTGAATAAAAAAATCAGATAAAAACACAGTATCTTTAAAGAGAGAGAACCCAATTTTGATTACATGTAGATAATACCTTAATAATATAAATATTCACAGAAGAATTTATATAGCTTGTAATTTGCGAAGTCTGCAGGCATTTGGTAAGTATCTGGTGGAATAACATTCAATGAATGAAATTATATGCAGATGGGAGTATGTTGTTTGGGTTATAATTAGCTGGCAATTGTCAGGAGTGAAAATGTTATACTTGAGTTAACAGAGGTAAAATAGTAATATAAAAATAAGCTTTTTAAAAGTTCTGTTTATTGAACAGAATACAACAAAATACATTTTACTTTTCAATTTCTGTCCAACACACACATACACTGACCAGTAGTTTCTATGCTGTCAAAAGTAGGGACAAACGTATTGTTTAGAAGAGGACAGACTAGATCAGAATTATGCCTGGGTCATGGATTCATTTTGCGTGACCTTGGCCTATGTACCTGAATCCTTTGTACATTTGCCATAATGATTAGAAAATGGGAATTACTAATAAGGGGTTACTCATAATATTCAATCTCAAATATGTTTTTAAAAAGTGACAACTTTTTTTTCTCAAGTCAAGATCTAACTATGTTATACTACTGGTAAATTGGAACTTGATACAATGTTTGAGGTACCATAAGAATCTTGCCTCCAGGACTAGAATTAAAAGACTGTAATATCATGCCCTCTTTAAGTGGAAATATGCGTATAAAAAGGACCTACTTAATAACTTTCATATAAAATATCAGGTTGCATATAAAATCTGTTGCTACAGATTACTATTCACAGCCAACTAGATATTACTGCATGAAATGAGTTCTTGTTTAGTAAAGAACAAAAACAAATAAAACATGCAAAAAGGATTGAAATGATTTTATTGTTGTATAATTTACATATATTGGCCTCAGAATGTGCAATTGAATGTTTTCTGATACTCTTAACTACTTGACGGAGTTTCTAACCATTGACATAATCTAATTTTCAAACATTTTCATTATCTGCAAATAGTCATTTACATTCCCTGTTGGCTTCACTCCTGGTCCCCAGGCAACCAACTACTTTCAGTCTCTATGGATTTTCCTGCTTATAATATTTGATACGGAGCCATACAACACATGGTTGAAAAAGAGATCTCCCTCTGGAAATCAGTCTGGAGGTTCCTCAGAAAATTGGACAGTCCACTACCTGAGCATCCAGCTATACCACTCCTGGGCATATACCCAAAAGATGCTCCAACATACAACAAAGACACATGCTCCACTATGTTCAGTGTGTGTGTGTGTGTGTGTGTGTGTGTGTGTGTGTGTGTGTGTGTACAGCCACCAAAACTACACAATATTGATGAAACCAAAAAGTGTATGCTGACAAGAGCCTGATATAGCTGTCTCCTGAGAGGCTCTGCCAGAGCATGACAAATACAGAGGTGGACTCTTGCAGCCAACCTCTGAACTGAGAACAGGGTCCCTGTTGGAGGAGTTAGAGAAAGGATTGAAGGAGGTGAAGGGGTTTGCAACCCTATAAGAATAACAATACCAACCAACCAGAGCTCCCAGGGACTAAACCACCATTCAAAGGGTACACAGACCCATGGCTCCAGCTGCATATGTAGCAGAGGATGGCATTGTTTGCCACCAATGGGAGGAGAAGCCCTTGGTCCTGCTAAAGCTTGACTCCCCAGTGTAGGAGAATATCAGAGAGTGGAGGCGGGATGGGGTGTGTGGATGCATGGGGGAACACCCTTAGAGAAGAAGAAGGGGGGGATGGGATAGGGGGTTTAGAGTAGGCAAACTGGGAAAGGGAATAACATTTTAAATGTAAATAAAAATACCCAATAAAAAAAAAACAAAAGAAAACCAGATCTTTTAAAAATCTCTGGCACACTTGATATTTGGGGTTAGCCAATCATTTGCTGTGATGTGTTTGGCAGCATCCATGGCCTCTTCTCCCTACTTTCTAGTAACAACACCTCACCTCACCTCACTCACCTTCACCAAAATATCACAAGTTAAAGCTGTTTCCAGACATGACACATGTTCAAAAGCAACCAATTGTCCTGAGTGAGAAGTTGTAGTCCTAAGATGCCTATGAACTGAGCTGTGTTCAGTGTGGTATGAAATTGGGGGGGTCCTAAATCCATGTGTTATTGCAAAAGATACCAGTAATTATGGTCTCTGAAACTCCATGCTTCCTGTCTTCATTTCTAATATTCTAATTCCTTTAAAAGAAAAATAATGGATCAATGCCTTCATCTTCAAATTGTCAAAAAGTACATATAGATACTCTATCTTTTAAAAATAAGACTAGAAGGATAGATTGGGAAAACAAAGAATTATTTAAATGAAAATTACCTGAAGATAAACATTCAAGAATTACCTGAAAGATGAAATTATGTAATTCACAGTTTGCTGAAAAAATAGGGAAGTTGTTGGGAGAGGGTTAGGGTATTGGTAGAGATAGAGGAGCATAAGAAAGGGTCAGGGGTTGGGGTTTAGCTCAGTGGTAGAGCGCTTACCTGAAGCGCAAGGCCCTGTTCATCCCCAGCTCGAAAAAAAAAAAAAGAAAAAAAAAAAAGGGTCAGACATCAAAGTGATCAGATTGCATTATATACACGGATGAAATAGTCAACTAATAATTTTAATTTTTAAAAAGTTACAAAAAGGAAACAAGTTTAAAAAACTAGTAAATTAGGGCTGGTAAGATGACTGAGCAGGTAAAGGCACTTGGCCAATCTGATGATTTCAGTCCAATTCCCAAGAACTCACATGTTAGAAAGCAGAACTGCCTCCAACAAGTTGTTCTCTGCCCTAACTCACATACATTAACACACAATTCATCCATGGGCACACAAAGAAAAAAAAAACAAATGAAAAGTCTAGTGCAATTTTAAATGAATAAATTATACAAATACATTGCTATTTTAAAATAAAGCTACATAGGGATCTATGCCAGTGGTTTTTATCTTCACTTAAAGGTCTGGAACTATGGTATGCATAGTATGAAAAATGTCTAAATTTAAAAGTAAGCTTTCCCATGCTCCAGCCATAAGAATATGTTAATAGTTCTCAAGGATCTTAACTTAAGTCAGCTTTAAGATCATTCTGTGGGCTATAAACACTCCTCAAACAGCAAAAGGAAGCATGAGATTTGATTTATACCGTGGCTAATGAAAACAAGTAGGCAATCATTGCTTGATCATACCCTGCTAATCTCACAGTCTCAGGAGTGGAAGAAAGAGAAGAAGAGAGGAAGTACTTGGGCCTTAGAAATTTGAGAAAGTCAGTGCATGAACATGACCTTAATCTTTTTTTAATGTTGTCCTTTCCTCCCCTTCCTCTATGCTCCTCACCCCCTTTCCTGCTATCGTTTTATCTCCTTTTCTTTCTCTGTCTTTCCTTTCTCTTTTTTTCCCCTCCCTTTCTTCTGCGCCTCTTTCTTTTTCTATCATCTTGCTAGGGATAGAACCTAGGGACTCAAACATTCTGTATAAGGGTTCTACTGCTGATCAGTCACTGGAGTCATATTCTTAAGATCATGCAAGAAATAAATAATAAATAAATAAATAAATAAATAAATAAATAAATAGGCTTCAGCTGGGGTTAGTGTTTAAAACATACTTAAGGTAGGGTGGGCTAGGATATTGTACAGTTTATGTGTATCAATTATTTCTACTTATGACACTTTTGTATTATGATAAATTCATGAGAATATAACCCCATTTTAGGTTGAAGACCATTTATATGTAACTTGCATAATATATGAAGTCATAGCATGATTGAATATCTACCAAAACTGGACAGAAGGGATAGTTGAATAGCACTGAGTCTCTACAGAATACTTCTTGAAGGTTAACCTCAACTTCTAATATAATTTAGACGCAGTGATCTTTAGTGCTCATTGCATTTAAGAATCATTTGGGGAGTTTTTGAAGACATTTATGTCTGGCTTTCTTTCCATCCAGTTTCTCATTTAGTTAGACCAAGTAATGGTTTCATCTGTTACTGTGATTTTCAGTAACCAGAGGAGCTTGGAAAAATATTGGTGACTAGGTGATATTTCTAGAACTTTTGTTTCTGTTGAATGTAATGTGCAGGCAAAGTTGAGATCCATAAAGGCATCTTATTGTGAACAAGCTGTTCTATTTGTCTGTTACGTTTACTTCCTAAGGAAAGCTGTGTTTTATTTTATGTTCTCTGTAAAGTCGATGTTTTGTATTTTCATGGCCTCAATTACTTTTACACTGACGTTTCAGTCAGGTAATAAGGCAATATACATCCACTGTGATTTCAATATAAATAAAATATATTTAACAATGGCTTTCTTGAATGCTTCCATTTTGAAGGATAAATAATGAAACACATGTACTCAGTTATCAGAAATTGAATTTGTGAATTATTTCATATTTATCTCAACAATCTTCTTAAGAATACTGCTAATTGTATACATAATTGAGATCTAGAATATTAAACTATATTCCAACTCATTGGAGAATATTTGAAAATTATATGAAAGCTATGTTTTAATCAGTTTTGTCGAAGTCAATGTTTTTTTTCTTCATTGAAGATTATTGTTCAGTGTCATGGATTATAGTAAGAGTAGCCATCAAAACATCATTGCTGATTATGAAAGTAGTATCATATCTTCAGACCTTTAATACAATGACAGATCCATAATAAACAGTAAGAGAACATTTGCTGATGATGGGTAAAATGTGTCTTTCATAGCCTCTTGGTTTATTTACAAACATTTCTTTGAAACTGTGTTTCTCAGAGTCCATGTGAGGCTGCTAACATGTTGATTCAATGAAATGGTGCATTTCGTGAACCACCCATCTGACTGGGTTACTCTGGGTGTAGCTGTTTTGATTTTTGTTCCCTACCTCTGAGTATATGGTTTTGCTCATTTAATCAAACAAATCCAGTTGTTTTGCCATTTTGTAGACACATTCTTTGTGTGGCCAAGAATCCCGTTTGCGGTGGCCACACCACAACTAGATTTGAATGTGGAGCAAACAAGTGCTAATTTGAATCAATTGTTAAGATTGCCAGCAAACAACCAATGTGACCTCCATCCATGGGTTCACTTAGCAACCCTGAAGGCAAGGCACTATGTTTATTCCATTATCATTTCCTCCATCCATCAAAAGCTCCAATCCTCACATATGAGACAATAGGAAACTCCAACTTAGGACATTTTTGTTCTTGATATTTCAGAGGTTCTTTTATTTCTTAGTACAAACATAACTCATGTTTGTAAATAGACTTTCCATAACATAGAAATATACTAGGCAGAATGCCCTTAAGAACCTCACCATCAAGTCAAAGCCACTATTTATACCTAAGAAGATAATTCCTGATCTTTCTGAGAAATTATACTAGACACCTTCTACTGTTCTGCAACTTTTTAGCTTTATGTAGAGTTGACATCTCTTCAAGTTTATACCAGAAAGGCTGCATTCTTTTTTCATCATGTCTATTCAGAATTACATTCAATAAATATCCCATAATTCACATTGTCAATTGCAACTTAATAGACACTTAGGTTGTCAATATCATGAAACATATAATTAAAATATAATGTGGTTATTTATAACATGTTTAATATTCTATTTAAATATCAGTTTAAATGTTTATATGCCCAGAATAAAGTACACATATTTTGCAAGTTTACAACTAATGTCTAGAAAGTGAACCTATGTGTGTCAGAAAGATGAGGCAACCTAAGACTCTTAAGTTTTTCCAGTTGCTCCTCCCCTCAAAATACCACCTATTCTGTCACCCTTAAGACTGATTTATCTTGTTTTACAGCTTTGCATTGATGGGGTCATATGCTGGCTTTTGTATCAATATGATTATCTGTGGAATTCATGTGTATTGATTTAAATGGTTAGAAGTGTTTCTTTTTCTTTCCATTCTCATTGCCATATAGCTTTGCATTATGTGGATAAGCCACATTGTATCCTTTCTGCCAGGATGGGCATTTTACTAGTTTATAGTTTGTGGACATTGTGAATAATGATGGTCTGAACAATCTACCACATATCTTGTGGTGAATATATGCACAGGGTATTCTATGTTGTTGTTTTTATTTGAATATCGCACTCAGTGTTTGACGCTGACATCAAATTAGTGATGTTCTTGTCACTGTCTTTTGCCTACTGGCATTGAAAGTGGATACCACATATGTATAATTGCAGCCACTCCTAATTGGCATCAGTAGTGTGTTGAGAGGCCCTGCTTGTGCTCTACAGCACAGAGATTGATTAGTTATGTCTTTCTTGGCATGGAAGGTGATACAGTTGCCTTTTTAGGGGATCTATCTGAAAGCTTGGCTTAAGCCTCACTTGGTCTATGGACACAGAGTGCCCAGTGCTTGGGAAGCAGAAGCTGTTCAGTTACATTTTGCATAAGTACAGCAAAACTGCTGCCTGAAATACCGTAAATTTTAAGGTAGGCCTGCAGCACAATTGATTGTAGCTGTGTCCCTTTATTATTGAAATAGTTTGTGGCATGAGTGTGGTGCTGGGTGACTTTTGAAGCAATGGTCAAAGCTAAAGAAAACCAGTCTGCTTTCTGTGACATTTCAGACAGTTTCCAATAAACTCGTGCCTCTCTCAGGTGTTCTGAAACACAGAACTCCAGAACAACCTAATGATTCATCCAGGATGCTAGGGCATGAGAGGAAAATGCCAGCCTGCTTTTTTTTCTCTTGTCTTTTATATTAAATGAAAACATAATTACATCATATCCCTATCCCTTCCCTCTCTCCTACTTCTCCAATACATTCCTCCCACTCTGTCCTAAATTTGTGTCCTTCTCTCCTTTAGCCACTATTGTTACATATACTCATAAACATAAATATTATATACAACCTGATGAATCCATTCAGTGATGATTGTATGTAAATACTTTTAGGTTCAACTACTTGGTATTAGATAACCAGTTGCAGGGGCAGTGCTCAAGCCTGGGGAAAATTAATACTTCCTCTATAGACAGTTGTTAATTGTGCTTGTAGCCATTCATCTAAGGGTAGGACACTCTAAGATTAACCCTATCTACATTTGGATGGCAACTGGAATTGGATATGGAATTACAGGTAGTTGTGAGCCACCATGTGGGTGGCTGAACTGAACCCAGGCCCTGTGGTCCAGTCAATAAAAAAGTTTCTTTTTAAAAACATCATTTCCTTTTTAAAAACATCATTTCCTTTTATGACTTATAGACTTGTTAAAGATTATTATTTAATTCTATTTTTTCTTCCTTTTCATCCCTCCAAACCCTCTCCTATACCATCCTTGCTGTCTTTCTACTCCATAGACTTTCTTAAAATTAATTGTTGTTACATAGATAGATCTATGCAATATATATACAATATATATGCAACTCATCAGGTTTTATATAATATTTATGTTTATGAGTATATGTAACAATAGTGGCTAAAGGAGAATATATGTACATATATTCCTAAATACTTGTATGAGACTTTTAACATGAATAACTTATCGTGGAATAGCATGAGATAAGTATTCAAAACTGTTAGTTTTGTAAGTTGTGACCTTACAGTTTTTAAAAGTCTGAGGATTTAAAATATACTCATGTATTAGAGAAAATGATTTCGAAATATGTGTCTAAAAAATGTCCATGGAAAAATGTGCTCAGATCTTTGAATTTTTCAGTGGGGGATATGAATTAAACATTATTAGGCAGATAACAGTATTTGGTTGCACACAATAGAATTTATAGAGGAAGTAATGGAAAATGGTGTTGTGTTCAATAGCAAACCTAGGTGGTTTCTGAGTCTCGATCATTGTAGAAAATACTTTTATTGTACTACTCTTTCTAGTAATACAAAGCTAATATACCACTTTGAATAATATTCCACTTTGAATAATAATGTGTATTCAATGTTGAAGAAACCATATTTTTATGTTACAGAAAATGTTACCTTAAGGAGTTTTGTTGGGGTATAGTGTACCTGATACCTTAGTCTCCCACTAGAGGTCTAACTTTCATAAGATCAGACACTAGGAAACCAAGTAATGTGGGATGCTTCTGGAACATCCTTTCCCTGACTTACAGACTTCTTTCGTCTTCAAAGCCAATACCACACCTCTATGACCCTTCTTCAGTAATACCATTTTCCTCTCTCTGTTCCGATGGAAAAGGTTTGCTGATGTAATTAAAATGCGTTCACTTGGATAGTCCAGCATATTCTCCACATATCAAGGTTGCAAATGTAATGACATCTATAAAGTACCCTTTGTTAGGCAAGGTAATATATTGCTATATTCATAGATTTCTAGATTCTGGGAATCCATACATGGGTATCTTTTGCACTATTTGTCTCATCGGTTTCTCACTATTTCTCAATGTTAGTGATGTTCCACAAAGCCAGAAAGACGTTCCATTTCTTTCTTGCTTAACTTTGTTTCTATCAGCACGAACTATATAGAATTATTGTCATCTAAGTGATATTAAGTTCTTCTGGCTTCATTCAAAGAGCAATAAATTCAAAGAGCAAATGCGTAATTAAAAGAAGGCTTCTGAACCATTCTGTGCAGCCCTTTGTTTCCAGCTTATCTCACTATGTAAGGAGTACTAGCTCAGCTAAAGCTGAACTGTGGTTTAACATACAAATTTCTGTGCTAAATATCAACAACTTATTGGTATTGAGATATAGTTTGCCTGCTTTTTGTTATTCCTAAGATGAGGGTCACTTTTTAAGGAAATTAGCCCTAGAAATCTCTTAAAATTTCAAGTCGTTCATGATCATTGGTGTATGAAAACAAAAGAAAACAGGATTTTCTACATTTTCTTATCTTGGATGTAACTCTAGTGACCAATGCACATGGCGTATAGACACTATGGATTTTCTCATACTTATGTTATCTATATCTCAAGACAGGTTATGGAAAATGTATTTGTAATTCTTAATGTTTGGTTTGTTTTGGGGTGTGATACAGTTAACTATGTAATCCAACAATGACACTCTTAGACATTTAACATAAACAACAAAATAGAGAGAGAATCAGAACTATACTCAGACAAGTACTTATTTGCGAGTATTCATAGCAGCTTTCTTGATAATGGCCAAAGAGTGGAAATAACTGAGAAGCTCCTCAACTTACCAACAAATAAACAAACTATACTCAGTTATTTCACCATAAGAAAGAATTAGGGGATGATAAATGCTGGAACACTGAGACACTTCAAAACCATGCAATCTGTAAGAAACCAGACATAAATTGGTCACAGACTCTATGACTTCACATATAGCAATGCCAAGCTAGGTGAGTACCTTGTGTAGGAGAACACTAGTGTTTTTCAAGTGTTGGGGTGAGAGAAGCATAAGTTGTAACTAATGATGGGTATGGACTTTGTCTCTAAGGTGATGAGGGGGGCTGTGGAATTTAAATATGCCCAATGAAGCAGTAAATTGCACACTTAAAAATGTTCAATTTTACCTCAAGAAGTTGCTTCCATTAGTTTCATTACAATCCATCAAGTCCCTTTATTACTTTTACAATTTACTTTTTAAAACCTAAGTTTCCACGGATTTCGTTGCTCAGAGGACACATATGCAGCAAAAGAGAAGTGCCTAGGGGGCTCTATGAAACACATTTTAATGTATTATTTTAAAAATAGTATATTGAGTTAAAAACACCCCAGAAAAACAGCAACTCAAAAACAAGACAGCTTGTTTTTATGTCTTACCTGGTGTGACTCTGTAAATTGCTTTTGCCCTTTTCAATTTCCCCCTTTATATGTTTGCCACTTAATAGGAGAAGCTGGGAAGCAAGAATTTTTTTTCATTTTTTTTTTTACTGGAAGTGGTTTTAGCTACTTTAAAACAAATGTCCCCAATATAAATATTCCCTGCTGGTCTTGTTTCTATGTAACAGGAACAAATAGCTTTCTGAGTAGATGTAGAATTGTTGTTCTCCAAACTACCTTTCAATCAACAAATATACAAAGGTACAAAATGTAAAAGCTGTTCTCTTCTAGGCATTATTTCTGGCCTTGGAAGTCTACATTCTGACCAGACAGTGAAGGCACAAATTGGCAGAGTCAAATAGCTTTCCAGTGTTTAAAAAGCCAAGCAAATAGCTGAAATGTGAGAGATGGAGAGTGAATGTGATGGTTTCATAGGAGGTGGTATCTATGACGTTAGACTTTTCTGGGAAACGAGCTGACATTTAAACACCCCCATGCCTCCACAGCCCCCCCAAAGTAGATATCCCCTGTGATTGTCTACATATGTCAAGTGTCTAGGTTACTTGAGACCTTCAAAACTCAAGTTTATTTTCTTTAACACAAAATAGATTTCCCATGGCCATGTTTTAACTCATTCCTAATACCATCCATAGGAAACGTATAATTTTACTGTAGAAGGTATTATTTACTTGTTTATTTGATGCTCTATTCTGTTTCATTACTAATATCACTATATAGGAATATGCATGACTTTTCCTGGGAAGACATGAACAAATATCTTTCGATCTTAGATAAAGTACTAACAATGTACCAATGAAATTGTTGTTCCCAAGACAAGCATGATGAGCGACTATGTTTATTGGGGTTATTCACAGTAACTCAAAAGCAACTATTATCATTGAAATGCCCACTTCAACATGGATGGCCACTCATGAAAGCTGATGATTCCTAATGAGTATCATAATATGAAATATCCTAGTCTGTGAAGTTATGAACCTCTCTCCTTTTATGTACATAGATGTTTTAAAAGATCACTTTGTTTTGCTTTTAGAATAGCAAAATACTTCATAAACATTAGTATCCATCTTCTCTGCCATATGTCTGATAATTTTCTTTTCAGTAAAAGGTAAGTTTTGCAAATCATACAGGCTTTCATATGTTATATTAGAAAAACAGTCAAGGAAATACAGACATGACTGGATATGTCTGTATTCCAATAAAACTTCATTTAAAAACAAGCAAAGAAATGAACAAACAAACAAATTTTGGAGTGAATATGGCCAGGAATGTAGTTTGATAGACTGGGAAACAGTTGTTATCCCAAATTTAAGGAATGTCTTTGTATATGTGTTAGAAGTATTTCTAATCATGTAAGTTACAAACTTTAGAACTTGATTTTTACAAGAAAATCAAAGAAGAGAGGGTTAGAGATGAGCATAAAGCTGCCCTGACACTTCTAGTCATTCCAAAGAACTGTCTTGAGTAGGAGAGAGGTGTGGAAAGGCAGCACAGAATAGTGGCATAAGAATACTGCATTTGATTCCAAGCCCCATGTAGTCTATCAGGAGACAAGTTTCTTTTTCTTCCTTTGCCCCAATTTCTTCATCTGTAAACACACACACACACACACACACACACACACACACACACACACAGAGAGAGAGAGAGAGAGAGACAGAGAGAGACAGAGACAGAGACAGAGACAGAGAGACAGAGAGAGACAGAGACAGAGACACAGAAAGAGAGAGACAGAGAAATAGAGAGAGGCAGAGAGAGAAGAGAAGAGAATGTTAATACACTCCTTGTCAAAAAGATTTGTAGTTAAAGCTGTGAATGCACAGTTAAGGCTAGAGATAATAGTAGGTACAAGTTCTAACCACAAGATATCTCTATTGCCCCAGAAATATTGAACCCTGGGAGTACACACAGCCCTCTGTTTGTTCTATTCTTGTTGTGCAATCCTCACTGTGTACTATGAATAGCTCTCATGGCGCTAGTGGCTTGTCATGTTATAGTTCCTTACATGAAAAATGGTACCTGTAAATGAATTGTTAAAAAGGAAGAAAATCAGCAAATATCACTGTAGAGAAAGGTACATGTGCATGAATCAGTGGTCATCCTGGGGACATGTTATGTGGCAACAGTTGTAATTACCAGTAAGTCAATATAATAATGGTATGCCTAAATATTAACCATTATGCTTGTTTCTAGATTCCAATCCTTTTATTCTAAGATTGCATTTATTTATTTATTTATTTATTTATTTATTTATTTATTTGCACATATGTGAGACATAAAAATCTTGGCTGAGGAGAATATGTGGCTCATTTCACTTACCATAAAAATTATGTTCCTTTTTCCCATTTTTATCTCAATTTTATATAGAAAGTAACTGACACATAGAATGGGGCATAAATCAGAAAAGATAGAGTTACAGTTCAAAGCTGATCACTGGGGCCTCAGAGCCCTCTTTGAAGCTACAAGTCTACAAATTAGTTCCATATTCAAGTAACCACTGAAGGAGTAGATGAGGGCTGGAGTACACTCAGCGATGCAGTACCAATCCAGCACCATTTTGAAAAAGAAATACAGGGTAATTAAAAGGAACAGATTGGCAGCTTCTTAAGTGATACCATTAGAGATAGTCCTCATCTTAGGGCAGCTGAAGCAATCATGTAGATGCGAAAAAGAATTTTAAATTAAGAGTAGACAAGTTTAGAGAGTTGTCTTAATCAGTAGCAATATTAGATCATTTCTGCTGCCTGTGGCAGAAATGAAAGAGTATCTGGCTTTCACATTCAAAATGAGGTCAGTCATATTATGCCTGCAGCAGAGGAGAAATTTGCCAAGATAAGTCAGTGAAAACATAAAGACAGGTCATGCACATGTGACAATGGAAAGGTACAAGAAGAGAGTAGTAGTAGAGGCTGGACACAGAGAAACCAAAGTTCGGAATAAATGTTTTGTTTAATGAACTCTGGAAAAAAAGTTACCATCTCCTGACAAAGTTTACAGAATTCATGTTACTTGATAGTATTATTGTGTCCCAAAGCCTTTACAGTGGTTCTCAACTTGGATGGTCTACTAGAAGAGCGCTTTGTATACCTACTATTGCCTGGTTTCCCAACTCCAAGGAGTCTGGTAGATTTGATCGTTATCTGTGTTATTCATCACAGGAGCGATTTGGATTAGAAAGCAATTAAGTTTCAGTAAAAATATAAATTTAGTTATGCATTTCTACTAGCCACATCTCAAATGCACATCAGCCACGTGTGACCAATGATCACCTTGTCAGATAGTAGGTATAACCAATATTTCCATAAACATATAAAGTTCTATTAAGCCACAATATTTTGGAGGATGTAGGCATAAGCCCAAGAATAGGGAGAATATCTGTGAAAGGTGATTGTTTGGGCCAAAATTCAGACATTGCAACTGTAATTAATTAATAACTGTGTTTGTGAGCACTGACTGGTCTTATCCATAACTAGGAACATCAGCAAACAGACATGGATGAAAGATGAGCTCAAGGGGCCCTACTCTTCACTGCTGAATCATTTCCTACTGAGAGACTCAGGGAGAAGGGAGTCACTACAGTCAGTGGTCTATCTACTCATGACCCCACCAGGCTCCATTAGTCATACAGATGGCCTTGGTTAAATGAAATGGATCACACAAGAAAATCAAAAGTCATGAATCTAGGAAAGGGACAGGTAAAGAGGAGCAGGTTATTGCCAGTGGTGGAAGGGGGAGAGAAGATGGAAGAAAGTAAAAGATGTATTATATACATTTTTAAAACTGTCAAAGAAGTTAATTAATAAAGAAAAAGCTTACTTAATTAATCATTCTACAAGTGGAGGTTTAGATAAATTAACTGTCAACCTTTCACTGAAAATACATATGTTGCCTTTTTATATATTGTCTATTTATTATTAACTACATATTTCAACACGGCATATGGGTGTCATGTAGGATATTGAAAACTGCCTCTTTTAAATAAATTTATTTTTTTAATTTTTTTCTCTTTTTTTCTCCTTTTTATTGGAGAGTTTATGTATTTACATTTCAAATGTCCCGTTTCCCAGTCCCCCTTCTCTGTCATTCCCACTCCCCCTGCTTCTGTGAGGAAGTTCCTCCTTCCACCCACCCACTCCCACCTCAACACATGGGCATTCCACTACACTGGGGAAAAGAGCCTTCAAGGGATTCTCCTATTGGTGCCAGACAATACCATCATATGTGGCTGGAGCCATGGGTTCCCGCCATGTGTATGTACTCTTTAGTTGGTGGTTTAATCCCTGGGAGCTCTAGGGTAGGGGGATCCGGTTAGTTCATATTGTTGTTCTTTCTTTGGTATTGCAAACCCCTTCAGCTCCTTTCTCTAACTTCTCCATTGGGGTCCCCATGCTCAGTCTGATGGTTAGCTGCAAGCATATTAATCTGTATCAATAAGGCTCTGGCACAGCCTCTCAGGAGAAATCCATATCAATCTCCTGTCACCAACCACTTCTTGGCATCAGCAACAGTGACTGGGTTTGGTGGCAGCATATGGAATAGATCCCCAGGTGGGGTAGTCTCTGGATGGCCCAACCTTCAGTCTCTGCTCCACTCACTGTCCTTGTATTTCCCTCCATGAGTATTTTGTTCTCTCTTCTAAGAAGGACTGATGCATCCACATTTTGGTCTTTCTTTTCTTCTTGAGGTTCATATGGTCTAGATATTGTATCTTAGATATACCAAGCTTTTAGGCTAATATACACTTATCAGTGAGTGCATACAATGTGTGTGTGTCTGTGTGTGCGTGCCTGCGTGCGTGTGCACACATGTGTGTTAGTGTGTGTGTGTGTGTGTGAGAGAGAGAGAGAGAGAGAGAGAGAGAGAGAGAGAGAGAGAGCTACCTCCTCAGAGTGATATTTGCTAGTTCCATCCATTTGCCTAAGAATTTCGTGAAGTCAGTGTTTTTAGTAGCTCCATGGGTAAATGTACATTTTCTGTATCCATTCCTCTGTTGAAGGGCATCTGGGTTCTTTCCAGTTTCTGGCTATTATGAATAAAGCTGTTATGAACACAGAGGAGCATGTACCCTTGTCATATGTTCAACCATTTTTAGAGTATATGCCCAGGAGTAGTATTGCTGAGTCCTCAGAAAGCACCATGTCCAATTTTCTGAGGAACCTCCAGACTGATTTCCATCTTGCAATCCCACCAGCAATGGAGGAATGTTCCTCTTTCTCTACATCCTTGCCAGCATCTGTTGAGTTTTTTTATCTTAGCCATTCTGACTGGTGTGTTGTGGAATCTCAGGGTTGTTTTGATTTGCATTTCCCTGATGACTATGAATGTTAAACATTTCTTTAAGTGCTTCTTAGTCATTTGATATTCTTCAGTTAAGAATACTTTGTTTAGCTCTGTACTCCATTTTTTGAATAGGATTATTTGGTTCTCTGGAGTCTAACTTCTGGAGTTCTTTGTCTGTGTTAGATATCAGCCCTCTATGGGATATAGGATAGGCAAAGACCCTTTCCCAATCTGTTGGTTGCCATTTTGTCCTATTGATATTGTCTTTTGCCTTACAGAAGCTTTGCAATTCTATGAAGTCCCATTTGTTGATTCTTGATCTTAGAGCATAAGCCATTGGTGTTCCGTTCAGGAAATTTCCTCGTGTCCATGTATTCAAGGCTCTTCCCCACTTTCTCTTCTATTAGTTTCAGAGTATTTGGTTTTATGTGAAGGTCCTTGATCTACATGGACTTGATGTTTATACAAGGAGATGAGAATGGATCAATTTGTATTCTTCTACATGCTGACCGCCAGCTGAACCAGCACCATTTGTTAAAAAATGCTGTTTTCTTCCACTGGATGGTTTTAGCTACTTTGTCAAAATCAAGTGACCATGGGTGTGTCTATGCTAATTTCTGGGTCTTCAGTTCTATTCCATTGATCTACTTGTCTGTCTCTGTACCAATACCATTCAGTTTTTATCACTATTGCTCTGTAATACTGCTTGAGGTCAGGCATGGTTATTCCCCAGCAGTTCATTTATTGTTGAGAATAGCTTTTATGATCCAGTGTTTTTTGTTATTCCAAATGAATTTAGGTGGAATTTTGATGGGGATTACATTGAATCTGTAGATTTCTTTCAGCAAGATGGCCTTTTTTATAATATTAATCCTACCAATCCATGAACATGGGAAAACTTTCCATTTTTTGAGATCTTTCTTCAGAGACTTGAGGTTCTTTTCATACAAATTGTTCATTTGCTTGCTTAGAGTCACACCAAGCTATTTTATATTACCTGTGACTATTGTGAAGGGTGTTGTTTCCCTAATTTCTGTCTCAACTTGTTTATCTTTTGAGTAGAGGAAAACTACTAATTTGTTTGAGTTAATTTTACACCCAACCACTTTTCTGAGGTTGTTTGTCAGGTTTAGTAGTTATCTGGTAGAATTTTTGGAGTCACTTAAGTATACTATCATATCATCTGCAAACAGTGATATTTTGAATTCTTCTTTTCCAATCTATATCCCCTTGAGCTCCTTTTGTTGTCTGATTGCTCTGGCTAGAACTTCAAGAACTATATTGAATAAGTAGGGAGAGAGTGGGCAGCCTTGTCTAGTCCCTGATTTTAGTAGGATTGCTTCAAGTTTCTCTCCATTTAGTTTGATGTTGGTTATCTGGCTTGCCTTACATTGGTTTTACTATGTTTAGGTATGAGCCTTGAATTCCTCCTGATCTTTTCCAAGATGTTTATCATGAGACGGTGTTGAATTTTGTCAAATGTTTTCCAGGCATCTACAAATAAATTCTTATCATTCATGGTGGTGGCTTGTTAATTATTGAGAGTGCTTAATAAGATAAATTATTCTAAACAGAAGCTAAGAGACCTATTGTCCAGCACATTTCAGGCAACGAATTAGAATTAATAGAAGTTCATATTTTTGGTGACACTTGTAATTGTTAATGGACTAAAAGTTCATCAAATCTACAATTTGAAAAAATGGTTTACTTCTCATTACAGAAGAAATCTTTTGTGATGAGGTTTATTTGCAAAGCAGTAAGGGCAGTTGACGAAGCAAAATATACTAAAATGTATCACTGAAAAGAAAGGGTGGGAAAGAATCCTCTCTGGTGGTTATTTTGGTTTAGCCTATTTAGTTCTGTTTGAAAATTTTCAGGGTGAGCTTTTGTCTCCCAGATATGATATGTGCCCAAGCTCAGAGCTTGTTTAATTGCATGCTGATTTGTAAATATCGGCTTTGGAATTGGGTTCGTCAGTTTGAAGTAATATAATTTCAGCATTTTTGTATTTCTTAGTCTTTCTCCAAGTTTATTCTTTTCTCAGCAAGAAATGAAATTGCCCATTTCAGAATAAATGGTCTGCCCTGTAGAGAGTTCATGTGACATTGTACTCATAATGGGTGTCCTTTCATTGAGTATCATCATCACAAAAAAATCCCAGCAGCATCCAGTCTTATATCTAGTGTTTTTCATTATGGAAGTAGAGGTCAAAAAGAGCAGCTGCCGAAAAAAAAGTGTTCTTCTCTACCTACATCTTATCAAACCTAATGTTATCGCATTTGGGTTTCTCTGGGAGAACCAAGAGGCAATGACCTTATTTAGATATACCCCCCAAGTATATAAGAAAAAATATGTATTTCTTATTTCTTCTGAAAAATTGTGTCACTATTTTTGGCCTAACTAATTTGGCTTTGGAGAGTTCTTTTGAGAACATTCTTAAAGCTAGACATCAGGGATAAGGAGATGTCTCAGTGGTTAAGAGCATCCAAAGGGCCCTTGTTTAATTCCTAGAACCTATCTGATGGTTTATAACCATCTGTCACTCCGGCCTTAAGTCCAAGAGGAGAAGCATGCATAGCATACAGTTCAAAAAGCAAGTGATGGCTCTAAAAGAAAGCAGAATCTTCCCATGTTTTTGCTGATTAGACAGCCTCTTGATTTCTCAGCAATCTGATGGATTAATCTAAAAGATGCCACATTTGCACTGAGCTCCTTAAAGAGATAGATGAATGGAAATATCCTTCACACTTTGCAATTTTAGGTCTAACCTTATTAATTCAGATCTAAATGACAACTCATTACTGCCTGCTAAAGGAGGTTTAGGAGACCGAATAAAAGAGAAAGATTTATCAGTAATGATAGTGATCTAAGTGAAACATCATCATACTATCTTGGGATGCAGTTCTAGTTCTGAAAAACAGTATTATCTATTTCTAATATGTGGGTTTATACTATTTAAAATATAAGTGTAAAATGTAAAGGATGCCAAAATACATGTATCTCCTCTATTACTGAAGGACTTCCCTCATGTTCTGTGAATCAATACATAAAGATTGTTTCTCATTTTACTAACAACGTGATCACCTTCCTCTCTTTCCAAGGGAACATAAAAAGAAAAGGAATGAGCTGTGCCATAGTCCCATGGGGGAGATGGCTAGGAAGACTGCAGATTCAGACTATCAAAGCCTGTTAATTTATGAGGGCATACAAATACATGGGTAGTAATAGGTTCATCAGATACATATCCAGACCTCTCAGTGAAAGTTTATTCCTTATTCCAGTTCTGAAGGAACTGGTGGGACCAAGAGATATAAAGAGACACAGACTGGTTCTACCACTTTTAATGCAAGAAATTCTTGTGATTGGGTCCCATAAGAATGCACACTAAACAAACCATTCCAAACCTTAGTGGATTAAAGCAATTATCACTGGTTTTCTAACATGGGATGGGTTTAACTAGGCAGTGCTTCTGAACTTGAAATTGTTCAATTAGAAGACTTCATTCATCTAAGAAATTAATTAGGGATAGGTTTAGTTGAGACAATGGGACAAGCCAGCCTTTGCTCTTTTCCCTGGGGACCGTCCATTTCGATTTCTATAGGCAATCTCTCTAACACAGTAGTTATATTTATTTAAGGGTCAAGGGATATAAAAAAGAAAATGTAGTTGTAAATAATTCTAATGTCTTAGGCTCATATTTATCACACCACCACCTCCTGCCATATTCAGATAGTTAAAGAAAATCACAAAGACAGTCAGGACGAAAGGGCAAAGGAGTACAGTAAACACAAATCCTGTGAGGTGTGGCCCAAACTCAGGAGTACAACACATGCCATTGTGTTCTGCCCAGGTTTTATGGACCAGGACTGTAAAATAAAACCTATCGCTCCCTCTTACGTTCCACTGGCTAGAGCCTATTTGTCTGACTAACCATTAACCACAAGGGAGATGGGGAAGTGAATTCTAATGGAATGCCCATGAATTCCTGGCTATAGACTTTCTGAGGAGCCAGTCTTTTCCTCAGTATAGACTTTGTATCATTTCTGTCAAATGAAATTGTGCAAGGGAATCCATGGTACAAATAAATTGGTTAGCACATAATGTACACTTGGTTAATTTTCATTATCATGATGCTTGTAGAATGTAGTGAATATGTAGTTTTATTCTATTTAAGTCAACACACATTATATTGGCTGTCATAATAAGAAACTTAGTTTAAGCCAAACAGCGACAAAATCAGAAACATACTCATTCAAAAAATCTTGAGAAAGTGTTTCTAGAGCATTTTTCATTAATGTGTAAAATATTACCAATTTCATAAACAGAAGCAAAGCCCAGAAGGTAGTATGAATGCTAACACATGAATTCTGAGGTTATGAATTGCTATTTGACACCCTTCCTGATGAAGGATTGAGTGTTTGGAAGAAGACCGTTGCATTCACAGCATATTTTTCTGGTTAGCAAAAGACTCACAAATGAAGCTTGTAGCTGTTTCTTGATTTTTTTGTTCCAGTGCTGTTTAGAGAACTTTTGGGCCCCTTAGTGGTTCTACTAAAAGGGCTGATACTAACATCTTAACGAGGCTTCATCTTCACCTTTTTTCTGGCTAAAATGTATTTTCCAAAGAATACCTAGTACCCAATTTTCCCATTATTTCTCTATTTTCTTTGAAGGCTTGATTTGATTTTACTCATAAACTTTGAGTTATGAAGACATTTTTTCTTGAAGTTGAGATTATTCACTTCAACAAGTAGTCACTTTTTACTGACATATTTACTGACATGACATATACTTATTCAAAAATAACTTCTTGTTAAAGCCATGAGAGGGGACCTGGATGGAGGATATGATTAGATATCTTTGTCCCACATCCCGATATATCCACCATGAATACATTAATATTCTGATTTCATTATTAAAATAAAATAATAGTAGTAAAAATAATTGGCCAGGCATGGTGGTGCATGGCTTTAAGACCAGCACTTAGGAAGCATGGTCAGATAGATATCTGTGAGTTTAAAGCCAGCCTGGTCTATGTAGTGACTTCAAGGACAACCAGGGCTATACAACAAGACTCTATAAAACAATGGTCATAATACTAATAGTGAGGAGGAAGATAAATAATAAATGCCAGGGAGATTGTTCAATAGCTAAGAACACTTGCTACTCTTGCTGACAGTCTGGGTTTAGTTCTCAGCACCCATATGAGGTCACATCTGCCTGTAATTCCAGCTTCAGAGGATTAGATGCCCCTTTCAGACATCTATGGATACTGCATTAATATGGTGCACACAAATATATTCCTGCAAATACTCATACATGTAAAATTATAATAAGAGATTAATAGAGCAATCCTGCCTTACACGCTAGATATTACTTAATCTGATCTCTTTCTTACTGAACATTGATAAAAACAGCTTCCACTGGGGATGATTGTGGACTTGACTGTCTTCTGATTAACTTGTAAGTTCCGTCGGGATTGAGATCACAGCTGAACCACTCATGATTTGTGACTCATTGGGCAAGTTGTTGACTGTCTCACAGATTCTTTTGCTTTTTATCTGTAGTGGAGAGATGAAAATGTCACAAACTTACTACTTAAAATTTTTTTCAGAAGTAAATGAGTCGGTACCCATAACATACTTAGAAAAAATGCTTGATGCAGTCTGAATTAAATATTACCATGTATTTCTAAAGTAACTGACGATGAAATATAAAATTACATATTTATTAGTTTTATGTGAAATGACAATATCAGAAAACTTTAAATGTGCAGCTAATATCTATGGATGATTGTCTCACATTAATTGAACCATATTGGTTATCTGCCAGAGCACTTTCAACATTGGACATTTGAGGTTGATGTAGGTAGATGAGTGTATAATAACAGGTAACTTTTACTCTGGTTTTCTCTTTAATCACTCTAGTAAGGAACACCATGTGACATTTTATTGTTTTTAAGTTATTTCCTCATGCTAAACTCATACCATGAACCGAGATTAACCTCATAGAATTTCTGTAAAATCATACTAAATCCCTACATTAAAATCAGTAAGATTTTCCATGAAATCATTGCTCTGTTGATTACCACCACAGTAATTATTTTGTTTAAATTTACTTGAGACCCATGATAGAATTATAACTTTATATTGCCATGAAACAAAGATGTATTTTTGAATTGCATTTGTCTTGTTGAAACATGAGATTCACAGAAATAAAGGCACTGACTAACAAAGACGGTATTTTCCTTTTTTCTTCTCCTTTTGACATTTATAAAATAATTAAATCATTCTTCCTATTTCTCCCTATATTATCTCTTTATGTTCTTTTAAATTTATGACCTTTTTAAGTGATTCTTTTTATATGCATAAAATAGGTTTGAATTTTTATTATTTTGCTGCCATCCATGTATTTTATAGCACACCTCCACTTGCTTCTGAACTCTCTTAAACATGGTCAAGGGGCTGTTTACTTGGACTCCAACCACTATGCTCAGAAAATGAACAACTTCTCAGGGAGTTTTGTTTCCACAAAGAATAAAATGAAGAAGTATGCATTATGGTTTGTTATAAAGAAGAATAAGGGGTTAGGGATTTAGCTCAGTGGTAGAGCGTACTCAAGGCCCTGGGTTCCATCCCCAGCTCCGAAAAAGAAAAATAGAAAAAAAAGAAAGAAGAATAAAACCGTTCTTGTTTTTAATGCAGTGATTTTTAAAAGAAATCAGTGGTTTCGTAATATAGCTTAATAACTGTGAAGCTTTTCTAAGCAGAGAAAGTATCCTATGGGCTTTATTGTGCTTTATCATGCTCTAGTATGGTTCCCAGAGGCATCCAACAATCTTTGATAGATTCCTAATAAGGGCACATTGCAGTTACAATTCAATTACTATTTGTAGGTCCCTGTGGACATGGGATTTTTTTTTAAGTAGAATCCTTTCTTAATTCCAGTATATATTTAAAATATGACACCAAAAAATCCAGTTTCAATTTCTCTTTTTGTTCTTTCCTCCCACTTCCTCCAAGTATGTTCTCTCTCTCCTCTCTCTCCCTCTCCTCTCTCTCTCTCTCTCTCTTCTTCTCCCCTTTGCTCTGTCCCTCCCTCCTCATTTTTTTTTTTTGAACTCGCTCAATCAATCAGTGATACAGCTTGCCTGTGTTCAGAAGAAACAGGAACTAACTTCTCATTGGTCTGGTGAAAAGATTGTAGTAGAAAGTATCCTGGAGTCATAGCTGAGCAAGCTGGAACATTTCTCTCACACCTGATAAGATTTTATGTTTCAGCATTCATTTTTCACCAAAAAATATTTTTTTAAAAAAGCCGAGTCAAGTTCCTAGACCAAGCTAAGTTCAGTTAGATTAGAGAAGACAGCAAAGACACCGAGAATAGAATTCATGGGTAAGCACCGTATGTATACTCCTATTTCTTTTGCAGAAGGTAGTTATGGTAAGAAATGTAATTCTGTTGTACCTAGCTTATGATTTGGGAGGAAAAAGTGGACAATCAGCATGTGGAGTGGGTGGCTGCTAAAACTGCTTGCGCCGATAGAGATTTATGAGCACAGCTCATTTCCAGACTGATTGATGATGCTGAAACAGCGGGAAATGTGCAAACCACAGCAAGAAGGCATGCTCTGCAATTAACCGGAGCAGCATCGTTAGTTTGATTGCTGCGAAAGTCAGGAACCGGTTGGTTCGAGGTCTCCGAGTCAAACGTTTTACCTTCCTCTCTCAGCTTCTTGCATGTGCTGCAACATGTTGCCTGTGTTTGAAGGGACAGAAACAGGATTTGTGAAACAACTTATACAGAAGACAAGGCTAAGGCTAAATTGGGCATGTTACTTTACCAAGAGGAAAGGTCTTAAGCTACTGTACTTGGAAACGCTGTCTTGTTTACCTAACTATAAGAATCTGCTGTTGAGATGGCTTAGTGGTAGAAAGAAGTGCAGTTTAACTCTCATGTTCAGGGTCTGCCTTTGCTGATGTAAGGGTGGCTTTACAAATAGTTTTTGCTTAACTTATTTGTAAGGTAAGGGGTTTGGGCTTGTATATCCTGAGAAATGATGGCATGCATGTATAGCAATGGTTATGAGAGATTAAATTCTAGAGCCTAAAACCTGACTTCAAATTCCAACTCTAATGTTTACTTATTTTATAATCTGGGCAAGTTACATAAGGTGTGTGTCTTAGTTTCTCCATCTGTAAATATGAAGATAATAATGGTACCATTGTCCTCAAGGATGTTGCAATCATTGGGATAATATAAATAACGATCGTAGGGTGTTAACTAGTAGATGGTGACTTTTCAAGGCATTCATCCATTACTAAGGGTCGATTCTAATTTTAGTGAACTGATTGAATTATAGAAAGGTAAGCAGAACAGTTGAAGATTAGCTCTGTCATAGAAACATTTCTAATCCATGGAATTTTTTTTTCTACTTTCTATAGCCTGGGTTCCATATAGACTATTTTGCCTCCATAATTTGAGCAAAGCTTAAAACTAAGAATAGATTCTGAGTACTAGAAAGGCTCACGGCTCAACTGGAGAGATTCAGAAGTGAAAATAGCCTTTCAGTCTCACATTTTTTTTCACTTAAATACATTGAATATGTGGATTTGATAACCATTAGCAAGCATTTTCCTGCAAAACAAAAATATGTACATGACTTTTTTTCCCAGATGGTGCTAGCAGAGTTCTGGGTTTAACAATGCTCTTTTTTTTTCTTTTAGTTCTTTCAATAATTCACACATATATGAGCCACTTTCATATAGCCATTTCTTTTAATTTTTTTACATTTTTATTTATATATGTAGGGACATATGTATTCCTGTGCATGGCATAGTATTCCTGAGGTCAGAGGACATGCAGTCAGAGTTAGTTTTCTCCTTATACCATATGGATTCAAAATGACTGAGCTCAGGTCTTCAAGCTTGGAAACAAATCCTTTTGCCCACTGAGATATCTCATTAGCCAAGGGCCCTAGAAAACAACTTGTATTTCACCCTACCATTTATACATTGTCAACATCTCAATGATTGTCATCTTTTACAATTTCTTTATGGCTTCTTTGGGATGTATTCCAAAGAAGCACAATATTGGAGATAAAAAGTGTTACTCCAAAGGGTTAGTTGTAAATATAAATTTGCCTTAGTACTTTTAAGCCGATGCAGTGGTCAGAAAACACTTTCTGCAAGGGTCAGATACTAAAATGGTTCAGTTCTCTGGGCCAGACAGTCTTTGTTGCAAGCTATTTAGCTCTACTACTGAAGCGTGAACAGAGCCACAGGTGGTGTCTATGTGAGCTATTGTAACTGTGCTCCAATAAAACTTCAAGGTTTGCCTCATGGGCAGTAGCTTGCTGATTCCTGGCTAATCAAGTTATTCTAAGCAAAATACTCATCATTCCCATTTCACAGATGATGAAAGTGAAGGACATGTAAGTAGCTTGCTAAAAACCCACATGGCTGACAAATAGTGGAGCCAGGGCACACATCCAGGAAGCTGTTGTTTCTAGCAACTACCCCATGTCAACCAGTGGGATCCTTGACTCTTGAATTCTGCCTAGCTTGTCAATCATTTCTGTAAGGGCTGTCCACAAAGGTCCCACAGTAATCCTACTTCCTCTGCCCTGTCCTACATGCTTTGCCAGTGGTCGTCAACTTTTAACTTCCTGTTAGATACTCGGTCATCCTGTGAGTTTATCTGCTTTCTCGTTTGTTCACTAATGAGTCTTAAGTACTCTGAAGAGTTCCTGCCCTATAGAACACCCTCATCCAATGCTTATTGAACAAACAAGATAGGCCTTTCCATGTTTGGATTTGGACTCTCTTCAAGTAATAGTAATTTATGAAAGCGAAAGTTCAAAGTAGGCTAATGTCCCTATAAACTATTTCTAATCATCTGCAATTCATGCTCAGAATAAAGTAGAACTTCGCTTTTAAAATTAAAAATGGCTAGAGTCAATGAATTTCTGAATGTGTATGACATACAAGAAGTATTAAATCCTTATAAAGTGTGCTGAGGTGTAAGGAGTCAAGAGAGGACAATTGAAAAATGGTTTCCTGTTGAGTGCAGAAAGGAAGAGAACTTTGATGAGTCTAACCAGTGAGTGGTGTGACAACCACATTGACACTCTCAGCTTTCCCCAGGAGCTCACAAAGAAGGAAGTTTCCTGTGATTGTCATATGTTTATTTTGGAGTGAGAAAAACCAAGTCAAAAATGTTGATTGTGCGGCTTGGTGTTTGAACTTACATTGTGCTTCAGTAGTACATTTGACTATCTGGGAAGCATGCCTTTACTAGTTATTATTATATGACCCTGGGCACCTTAGAAAACAATGAGAAAAGATTTACTTGTGACATATATGATCTAAATGACAGAGCATTCTTTAGTCTCTAAGCTACTTACCTTGTGCTTCTTGACTTCAAGAAACCCTGATCTAACTGGCACCTAGAAAAAAGAAATCCACTCCAACACATAGTGGAACTATTTATTCAAAAATTCAGCACACATTTCTTTAAGAGTTTTATGTGTCACTAAAATTGCCAGGCTTCAGAAGGAGATGCAAATTTAGAGTGATGATTAATATTAATTATAACTTAAATTATCATTTATTCACATCCTGTCAGGAGCTAATAAGCCCTCCATAAGTAATTCATTTGCATTGTCTTTTGTGATCCACACATGTCTGAGAGTTAATTCTTCCTTTTTCTTCATGTACTACTGAGAAAGCTGAGGCTCAAAGATGTTTAGTGTCTTGTCAAAAAGTTCACATATAATTGGACCAGAGGTGTGGTACCTTAAATTTTGAAATACACCTTAAATCAAAGAACGTGTATGTTCGACAGCCATAGTTTTCCCACCATGATTCTGGCATGCTGGATCCACAAAAAATAATTTGACGAAAATTGTAATATTATAAATACATAAATCCCTTCCTGGCCCTCTTCGTCTGGGCAGTTTATCATTGGGTGTGGTTAAAGAGATACTCCAATTAGAGACCAGCTCCAAACATATAAGAAAACAGTTTGCTGTAGGCTCAACTCAAAATTACTTCAATCAATTTTATTTCATGGAAGACTCAAATCTGTAAAGATGCAAAGATAAGCTGAAAATAATGACCTTCTGAATAAAACATAGATTTCGGGTTTGGGGTTTACCTTTTAATCCTTTTAACTTAATGTGGGTACATACACTTTTGATGAGAAAGAAATCTCTTTAGTTAATATGGTTGGTGAGTTCCTCACCAGTTAATCAAAATTCTATTCTGTTGAGACTTTGTTTTTTTATAAATTGTTTGTGGCATTTCTATTTCTTGAAGCTGGTTCAAAACTAGTTGCTATGATTTTGCTTGTTGTATTACATAAATAATCCTACATGATATTCATAAAATATATAGCCTCTTATATTAAACAAAATATGTAAATGATTGTTAAGATTTCCTGACACCATCATTTTAAGGAGATTCTCTATAATTTGAACTTAACAGCAGATCTAATATATACACTGCCAGGGATGCACGTCCTTTGAAATATTAGCATTTTGAATCAGATAGACATTTACAGTGGGGAAATGTTTCATGCATGATAAGACATTTCATAGTGTTTCCAGCCTTTCCCCTCCAGATCTCTCTGTTTCTGTCTCTCTTTCTCTGTTCTCTCTTGGTCTCTGTGTCTCTGTTTCTCTCTCTCTGTCTCTGTCTCCCCAGTCTCTTCCCTTCTATTTCTTTCTCTCTAACACACACACACACACACACACACACACACACACACACACACACACACACACACACACCTTCTTCCTCTTCAATGGGGATGATCAAAATGTCTCCAGTAATTGTCAAATGACTTATCGAAAATTTAAGTCCATGCCCAGATCTCTGTATTGTATTCTTTTATGGTTTATCTATACTATAATATACTACTGTGACATTAGGTCACTTTTTATTGTACCTAAATTTATAAAAGTGAATAAAATTTAGAGTATCCATTTTAAATCCTTTTGAAAATGGGGTATGTTAATAAATCAAAACACTGGGTTCAGAAGAAAGGGTCAAAAAATGAGTCAATTATTCATTTACAATATATGCAGTCACTAAGGAAAAAATTCTGACCTGGAACAAACATTTGATAATTGAGATGCCACCAGAACACACTCTGGACTGTGCTGGTGGGCTTTAGTGTTCTTTCTGGGAAAGATTTTGTAATTTTGTGCTAACACTGACTTTTGGAATGAGATAGGATACATAGATGTGGATACCATAGATAAAGGTTTTCCCAGACAACATATAATTATGCTCATTTTCAGTCCTTATATACTAACAATTTTGTTTGGCTCATTGAAATATCTTTCCAAGTTTAAATCAAAATGCTAGTGTGTGTGTGTGTGTGTGTGTGTGTGTGTGTGTGTGTGTGTGTGTGTGTGTGTGTTTTTCAGATTGAGTCTACATAGCCCAGGGTATCCTCCTCTTATGTCTTCATTTTCAGGGTTCTCAACCTCCATGCTTTAAGACACTTCTTAGCACTCCTCTTTTCTTTTCAGATCTGATTGTGTTCCTCTTTTAGTCAGTGTTCCTCATATACTGGCCTTTACCTATTGAAAAAAAGAAAATTTACTTTGCGTTGCTTACACAGAAAACTTTAAAGAGCCTGGCCCAGACTTCTGCTTGGTTTCGCTCACTGCTATTTCTATCATTCCAGATGTATAGAATAAGTTTGTTTCCTCATTTGTGCTAGGAAACCCTTATCCGTCTTAGTCAATTTTCAAGTCTCCATCAAAACATTACCTTCTCTACAAAGCCTTCCCTGATCTACAGACAGATGGTAATATTCTGTCTTCTAGGCAGCCATTGCATTTGATGCTTATTTCTAACATCACAATCTGTGTAGTTTCTAGACCGCATTCTTCCCACCTGAAAGTTAGCATTTTAAGGACAAAGGCTGTACTGTCAACTGAATAAACCCAAGCCTACTACAATGCTTACTATGTAATATGTACTATTGAATATTGTTAGAATTAACCAAGAGGATAGAGTAAATTAAACCAATATATTATTGTAGGAATCAGGTAATTTAATTCATTAACTATATTTCTAAGATTGGAAGGCTGTATGTTGACCACTAGCCAAATGCAGCCAGCTATATAATTTTGTAAATCAAGTTTTATGGAGATGTGCCACAACACATTCTTTTATAAATTATCTATGGCTACTTAAATGTCCCAGAGGCAGTTAGGTTTTTTGAGACAGAATCAAGATGCTCCACAAAGCATGAAATATTTACTCTATGACCCTTGATGAAAAGAGGTTGATAATCCCAGATAAAGGATAGTAGAGTCATCTACAAAACACCTTTTTTTTTTCTTTTCTTTTCTTTTTTTTCCGGAGCTGGGGACCGAACCCAGGGCCTTGCGCTTGCTAGGCAAGCGTTCTACCACTGAGCTAAATCCCCAACCCTTTTATTTTTTTCAAGGAGTATTTATGTCTTTATTTTTAAAAAGTCCCTAAATTCCTTGTTCCTCTGCCATGGGAGAACACAGATATCACTCATTCTACATGAATAGAATTCTTACCATACCAAGTCTGGTCTTGGCCTCCTAGGCCTCCAGTCCCGCTAGAAGTAAATCTCTGCTATTTATTTATAAGCCACCTTGGTGTCTTACCATAGTAGCCTTTACTCAGACAAGCAGCACAACGTTCCAACTGTCATATTTCTTTCTAAAGATCACAATACCTTTTTAAATTCTTTTTTTAAAGGGTATGTAGTTTTATTTTGACACTTAGATAATAAAACCCAGCTTCCTTAGATATCCAAATTTCATATCTAGGACAGATAAACAGCCTAGCAAGATGGATCAGTGAGCAAACTAGTTTCTTGGATATGAGTTCAATTCCAGGAACTCCAGAACACAAGAGAACAACTGATTGTCACAAGCCGTCCACTGATCTCCACACGTGTACTGTGACACACATGTGTCTGCACACATACCCTCAAATAAACAAACGTGAAACAAAATTTAAAGTTACAAACATATTTAGTTTTTCTCATCTAGGAGAAAATGCAAATCACAGACACCAGAACATGTACTATACTAGTCTCTTGGGTTGTGAATTAGGGGCACACCCAAGGCCTGAATACCAAATCGTAACTACTTAAACTTGATCTTCTCTATTAGACTAAAAAAGAAAGAAAATAATCTTCACTTGGCCAAGAATGGCAGCAGCCTACTCACTTGCTGTATATTTCTTAACTCACTTTTCTTCCCACAACACCCCCAGAGCCTACTGAGAACATGAGTACTCATTAGTCACTGGATGTTGGCCCATATGAGTCAAGATCACTACCACCAACAAAAAGTTCTGCCGATTGAGGAGAGAAAGCTGCCACTCCAAATCCATGGCATTGTGTCTGTTGTCTATGATTTGTAGAATGACCTCTTCAGAAGCAAAGGATGAATTGTTTCATAGGAGTGGGAAGTAGTCTTTCAGTGAGGATAGGCGACAGCACTCTACTAATTTAGAGAACTTTAAATGCAAATGTCTCTAAAAATAAGATTTGTTACTGATCATCTGTTCATACTTATTTGGTTGAAACAGCTCATGAAATGGTTGTAAGTAGAACGGTTGCTATTATGTAAGAGTTTAGAACCATACATATACTTTGGTCCTTAGGATCTGGTGAAAATTATTCAATTTCCCCATGATACAGCTTTGTATTTAGTACATAATTGCTTGTAGACCGTATTATAATTGTGGATACTATGTTGCCATAGCAATACAATGAACCTCAAGTATATATTAAAATAATATTTAAAGTATGTTCTCGTTGTTGAAATAATGTCCAGTGTTCATTGCTGTTGGGTTCTACATCCACAGACTAAACTGACCATGAAGCAAACATTTTCTAAAATGAAAAATCTCACATTTGTACTAAACATTTACAAATCTTTCTCCATTGCCATGATTCTCTAAATGTTGCATTATAACAATGATTTGCACAGTGTTTAAACTGTACTGGGTAATAAAATATCTAGAATTATTCAAAGCATACAAAGGTATTTGTAGGCTATGTGATAAGGGTAAGATTTTAAAACAAAAGTCGTGAATGCATATATATTTTAGTATCTTCAAAGACTTCTGAAATAGATCCCCCAGGATAGTAAATAAAATTATATTGTTATATAGTATAATTTGGCAATATTATTTATTCAATGCTATAATTACATTGATACCATAAAAAATGCTGAACACTTCAAGAGTTGCTAGATGAACTAAAAGGCATATAGCACAAACAATGATACACAGTACTCTCTCAAAAAAACATTTGTTCCCTATATGAGATGCACACAATAGCGAGTAGTGCACAGTTTTTCCTGTTATGAAAATATATACGAAAAGTATATTTCATGTATATATCTATATCTATCTATCCATCCATCCATCATCTATCTATCTATCTATCTATCTATCTATCTATCTATCTATCTATGTGTGTCTATATATATATATATATATATATATATATATATATATATGTATCTGTAAGAGGAAGTAGGTTCCTTGTGACCTCTTTCCACATGATTTTCCTTGGCCTATGCATGCATCATCAGATGAGAAAGAACTTTTGATCCAGAAGCCAAGTTATGTTTTGAGTTTTGCAATTGACTAAGAAAATGCATGCTAAACTAAGACAGGATTTGGACTAGAGAGGCAGCTGTGGAACATGAATGTGAAATCTGTTTACTGCTGTTTCTGCCTAAGAGAGAAGGAAGTTTGTGACAAATGAGTGAACTGTATAATGCTTCTTGTTTTTCCCTTGCCTGCAGGGTGACTTCACCTGGAACAGCATGTCTGGCCGTAGTGTGCGCCTGAGATCAGTCCCTATCCAAAGCCTCTCAGAGCTGGAGCGGGCACGGCTGCAGGAAGTGGCTTTTTATCAGTTGCAGCAGGACTGTGACCTGGGCTGTCAGATCACCATTCCCAAAGGTAAGGCCCTGTTTGCATGTCCTGCCTTTCTGTGGGGGGTCTGCCAGCCACCTGCTCTACCAAAGCCACAGGCTACATTGTTCTCACGCCTAGCATTAACCCAGAATGGAAACTATAGCTTCTTAGTGGGTAGCTGGCGTCCCTCACCATTTTGAAAGACATGTCTAAATAAGACAATGTACATGCCAGCTAATATTTTTAAAAAGAAGTTAAGTGGGGGTGGGGGTGGAGAAAAGCTAGGCACATCTCAAAAGTTTTCATGGTTTCATTTCAACCAAGAAAAACGTTTTATAGAAAGGTCAGTTAAAAGGGTTGGAAGAAAAGCTGGGTCTGTCTTAATCTGATTTCAAAATAAATATCTAAGAAGAATGTCTCAGATCTGTTAAGCTTGCAGGTTGGATCCCATACACACAGAGACTCTGGAATGTTATGGCCATGACTGTAGCCAGTCTGGGTAGTATTTTGCTACTGTAACACTTGAGTCAAGGCACACCTGCTTGCCTGGCACTTTGACACAGGGCTGATTCCATAGGGCTGAGAGGGAGGTGCTTGAATTTATTTAGTGCATAGAAATCTGTCTCTGAATGATTACTGTCATCTACAAAGGCAGTTATTATAATTGCATGATGCAGAAAAGGAACTTGATGCAGAAATTTATTGTGAAAATTATAGTAAAGTTGCTCAGAAAGAGTTTTAACCAGTGGATTTAAAACAAAAACAAAAAAATGAAAACAGAAGAGGTAAGGCAAGTGTCTAGAAGGTAGACATGTTATGAATATTCATTCATCAGATAATAAGTACATGAATACATGTGTATTTTACTTTGTCTCAAAATTCCTAGGAGGCTCCTATGTTGAAGGTTTTATGCATATTGCTGAGGTAAAGCTTTAGGGATGCCATTAGATACCAGGGCCTCTGACTTTTATCAAAAGGTTAACCCACTAACAAAATACCTGAGTGAGTGGATTATTGGGAGGTGGTGAAAACTTAAGAGGATGGTACTTAGTGGGAAGAAGTAGGTTATTAGGGCATGCATCTAGAAACTGAGTCCGGTCCAAGCAAGGGCTCCTCTCTGACAGTCTACCTCCTTGCCATCATAAAGTATACAGTTTTGCTCTATCATAATCTGCCCCATAATAGGTCCAGAAACAGGGGATCCAAGTGACCATGGACTAAAACATATAACACCACATATATTTATAACTTTTAAAGGGTATATTTAGTTATAGCCACACATTGACAGAAAACCAACTGCCACAATATATCACGTGTGTGTATGTATGTGTGTGAGCACACATACACATATGTAAGCAGGTGATGTGGTTCTCAAGTAGAGTTGATCATGCCTTCTATCTCTCAGAGGACATCTGCCAATAGCTGGCCATCCATTTGGCTGTCATCCTTTGGGAGAAGGTCCTACTGAAATAAAGCGGGTTCAAGTCAGAAATACTGATAAATCACCTATAATACATATGGTAACCTTCCTCAATAGTAATCAGGTCCCAAATATTCAAGGACCAAGGCTAAGCCATTTCACCTTACACACAAGTATATGCTCACATTCTTTCATTCACAGTGGGAGTGGCTCTGGGCTCTGTTTTTGTTTTGTTCTTTTGGACTTAGATGTACTAGTTTAGGAGTCCAAAGACTAGAATTAGGTACACATTTTATCATGCCTCCATTACCACACATTTGCACTTAGGCGATCCACCTTTGTGATAGGAAAGTTTGTTCTTGGTTCTACAAGCAGTAGCACAAAATTCAGAGTACAGAGTTTGCCATTGGATAGTGAGTCTCTAGGCCATGCTTTTGATTTTTTTTTTTTAGGTTAAAATCTCTCATACTCCTTTGGAGCATGTGATAGGGATCATAATCAAGATAGAGGGTGGCTACTGATGGGCAGAATGTGGATGCCAGGAACAGAAGCCATGTTTGCTTGGCTTTTCTCTTACCACCCCCACCACCACAGGTTGCCATGAGAGTTGTAGTCATCATTCCCATCCTCTGTCAGTACATTTCATATGAATCTCACACACTGATGCCCTCTGTTCTGATGAGAAGTTTGCCTGCTCTTGCTGAAAACTGTACTAGAGATGATAATGTCACACTACTGTTTCATTTACAGCCATGTTTTCCTGCCTTGCCTGGTCTTTCATTGGTAAGGTATAGGGGAAGTTTGTCCTTCCTGCCCACTTAGCTTACAAGTGTCCTATGTACTATCAATAGGCCTTTTCATGAGCACAAACATTCTTTGCATTCCTAAAAAAACAGTGGAAATTTTAGCAAATGCAGTTTATACTGAAGAACATGATAACTTTGAAAAGGCTTTGAATTTAATGCACATGAGATAAGCTATCAGGAAAGAGATTATTCTTTATAGCATTACTTTAAAATCTAGTCAATTTGATGTGTCTGTTTGTTCCTGATTTTGAAAGAAGCCATTAAAGTAAATACCATTACCAAATAGAACTGCTATAAAACTGTCATCTAGAGGCTCTGTCTATAACTATGTGGTTCCAACCCCCCCCCCCCGGGAATGATTCATGATACTAAGCTGTTACAAAATTTTGCCAGGCCATGTGGGATATTTCCATACTTTCTATCAAAATAGGAATTAAGGGTTTACAAATAAGTTTTATTATTTATGGAAGAGAGAAGAAGTTGTAACTAAGTGTAAATGGTTAGGATTTCTAGAAACATTGTTTGGAGTAGGTAATTTGTAGATGTGGAATATCAATTGAGCTTGTTTGAATGTGTGACAAGTGCCACATGCTATGATAGCTGCTATAAGATGGTTGTGGCCACTTAGTCCCCATGAAAATTCCAAAGTGGGAGATCTAAAACAGAATCAGTCACAGTGAAAGTAATATCCTGAGGGAGATAAGTACAACAACCAGGGTCTAGAACCTAGAGAAATGATACTATTCCTGATAAGATAAGAGACACATTGGAATCGAAAACAATCAAACTAACATTTCCATTTCCTGTCGCTTGGGGATGATTGTGTAGGCTGATTTGTGGAGAATCGGGGCTTCCTGGATTCAGATACTCTGGCATACTGTACAGCTTCAAAATTCATCAAAGAGAGGGGATTTGGAAGTCACTGAGATAATTCCTTAGAATGAATGACAGTAGAGAATTTCACCTTCTCTGGGCCATAATGACTAGACATTGGTTATATGGGCAAGGACTCAGGTGAGGTAGAAGATTAGAGGGGACCATATGGAATTTCAGTTCAAATTGTTCACTTTTATTTAGGGTTCAGTTTTATTTAGGAGCAAAGATGAGTAAGAGGTTTTAGAAGTCTGAGGAAGAGAAATGGAAGAAGGGAACTGGACCAGCAATGACGCTGGACTTAAGGGCAGTTGAAAGTCCATCTGGAAATTATAGCTTGGAATTTAGAATGTAACATAAGCTTCCTGGCAGTTGTGCACGGTTAGAACCAAAACACTTCATTTTTACTTTAAATTCCTTAGCCCTGGTTAATCAAAGTCTCCTTCAATTAATATTAGAATGGAGTTTAATGAAAGGAGAGAGGTCAGTAACTAATTTAAAATGTATCCGCAGTCTGTAGAATGACATTCCAAAGATAGCCACATCTTAATCCGTTGATTAACACATTAGCTCACAGGACAGAAAGAATCTTGCAAATGTGATACAGTACTGTCTTTGAGATAGAGCAATTATCCTACATTGTCTGAAAGGTCCCAGACTAATCACACGAGTAGTTGTAGATATAAGGATGGTCAGAGAGATGCAATGCTGCTGGCTTTGAAGATGGAACAAAGGGGCCATAATTAAAGGAATATATGTGACCCTGGGAGATAAAAAATGTCAATGGAATATATTCTTTTTGAAGTTCCCCAAAAGGACACAGTCCTTCTGACACCTTGACTTTAGCCCACTGAGGTGCATTTCAGAGTTTTACTTCCAGCATTGCAATGTAATAAGTTGGTTTTTAAGTTCAGAATCATTTGTTACACCAGTGTCAGCAAACCGAAATAGTATACAAGGTAATCATTAAAATGAAAGGCAATAGGCAGCAGCTCTCTGCTCCCAGAACCCGTGGGAGAGATACCTTACCGCCTGGTCAGGTAGGCACTCCTGAGGCTGCAGAGCAGAAGAGACCACCAACACTGCCCACCCCTGCCCACATCCCTGGCCCAAGAGGAAACTGTATAAGGCCTCTGGGCTCCCGTGGGAGAGGGCCCAGGTGAGGCAGGAGCCCTGCCTGAGACACCGCCTGAACCTGAAGGAAACAGACCGGATAAACAGTTCTCTGCACCCAAATCCCGTGGGAAGGAGAGCTAAACCTTCAGAGAGGCAGACACGCCATGTAAAACCAGAAGAGACTGCTCTCACACACATTGCTGATTCCAGAGGAAAACACCAGAGGCCATCTGGAACCCTGGTGCATGGAGGCTCCCGGAAGGGGCGGCACAGATCTTCCTGGGTGCTGCCACCTCGGAGAGCCCGTGGGCAGCACCCCGCGATCGAACTTGAGCCTCGGGACCACAGGTAAGACCAACTTTTCTGCTGCAAGTGACCTGCCTGGTGAACTCAAGACACAGGCCCACAGGAACAGCTGAAGACCTGTAGAGGGGAAAAACTACACGCACGAAAGCAGAACACTCTGTCCCCAATACTGGCAGAAAGAAAACAGTAAAACAGGTCTACAGCACTCCTGACACACAGGCTTATAGGACAATCTAGCCACTGTCAGAAATAGCAGAACAAAGTAACACTAGAGATAATCTGATGGCGAGAGGCAAGCGCAGGAACCCAAGCAACAGAAACCAAGACTACATGACATCATTGGAACCCAATTCTCCCACCAAACAAACATGGAATATCCAACACACCAGAAAAGCAAGATCTAGTTTCAAAATCATATTTGATCATGATGCTGGAGGACTTCAAGAAAGACGCGGAAGAACTCCCTAGAGAAACACAGGAAAACATTAATAAACAAGTAGAAGCCTACAGAGAGGAATCGCAAAAAATCCCTGAAAGAATTCCAGGAAAACACAATCAAACAGTTGAAGGAATTAAAATGGAAATAGAAGCAATCAAGAAAGAACACATGGAAATAACCCTGGATATAGAAAACCAAAAGAAGAGACAAGGAGCTGTAGATACAAGCTTCACCCAACAGAATACAAGAGATGGAAGAGAGAATTCAGGAGCAGAAGATTCCATAGAAATCATTGACTCAACTGTCAAAGATAATGTAAAGCGGAAAAGCTACTGGTCCAAAACATACAGGAAATCCAGGACTCAATGAGAAGATCAAACCAAGGATAATAGGTATAGAAGAGAGTGAAGACCCCAGCTCAAAGGACCAGTAAATATCTTCAACAAAATCATAGAAGAAAACTTCCTAACCTAAAAAAAGAGATACCCATAGGCATACAAGAAGTTTTCCACAGAACTCCAAATAGATTGGACCAGAAAAGAAACACCTCCCGTCACATAATAGTAAAACACCAAACGACAAAAATAAAGAAAGAATATTAAAAGCAGTAAGGGAAAAAGGTCAAGTAACATATAAAAGGCAGACCTATCAGAATCACACCAGACTTTTGGCCAGAAACTATGAAGGCCAGAAGATCCTGGACTGATGTCATACAGACCCTAAGAGAACACAAATACACAGCCCAGGCTACTGTATCCTGCAAACTCTCAATTAACATAGATGAGAAACCAAGATATTCCATGACAAAACCAAATTTATACAATATCTTTCTACAAATCCAGCACTACAAAGGATAATAAATGGTAAAGTTTTAACATAAGGAGGCAAGCTATACCCAAGAAGAGGCAAGAAACTAATCGTCTTAAGCAACAAAACAAAGAGGAGAAAAGCACACAAACACAACCTCACATCCAAATATGAATATAACAGGAAGCAATAATCACTATTCCTTAATATCTCTCAACATCAATGGCCTCAACTCCCCAATAAAAAGACATAGATTAACAAACTGATATTTAACGAGGACCCTGCATTCTGCTGCCTACAGGAAACACAACCCTCAGGAGACAAAGACAGACACTACCTCAGAGTGAAAGGCTGGGAAACAACTTTTCCAAGCAAATGGTCAGAAGAAGCAAGCTGGAGTAGCCATTCTAATATCAAATAAAATCAATTTCAACTAAAAAGTCATCAAAAAGATAAGGAAGGACACTTATATTCATCAAAGGAAAAATCCACCAAGATGAACTCAATCCTAAATATCTATGCCCCAAATACAAGGGCACCTACATACGAAAAGAAACCTTACTAAAGCTCAAACACACATTGCACCTCACACAATAATAGTGGAGATTCCAACACCCCCTCTCATCAATGGACAGATCATGGAAACAGAAATTAAACAGAGACGTGACAGACTAAGAGAAGTCATGAGCTAAATGGACTTAACGGATATTTATAGAACGTTCTACCCTAAAGCAAAAGGATATACCTTCTTCTCAGCTCCTCATGGTACTTTCTCCAAAATTGACCATATAATTGGTCAAAAAACAGGCCTCAACAGATACAGAAAGATAGAAATAATCCCATGCGTGCTATCGGACCACCACGGCCTAAAGCTGGTCTTCAATAACAATAAGGGAAGAATGCCCACATATACGTGGAAACTGAACAATGCTCTACTCAATGATAACCTGGTCAAGGAAGAAATAAAGAAAGAAATTAAAAACTTTTTAGAATTTAATAAAAATGAAGGTACACATACCCAAACTTATGGGGACACAATGAAAGCTGTGCTAAGAGGAAAACTCATAGCGCTGAGTGCCTGCAGAAAGAAACAGGAAAGAGCATATGTCAGCAGCTTGACAGCACACCTAAAAGCTCTAGAACAAAAAGAAGCAAATACACCCAGGAGGAGTAGAAGGCAGGAAATAATCAAACTCAGAGCTGAAATCAACCAAGTAGAAACAAAAAGGACCATAGAAAGAATCAACAGAACCAAAAGTTGGTTCTTTGAGAAAAATCAACAAGATAGATAAACCCTTGAAATAGACTAACGAGAGGACAGAGAGTGTGTCCAAATTAACAAAAATCAGAAATGAAAAGGAGACATAACTACAGAGATTCAGAGGAAATTCAAAATCATCAGATCTTTACTATAAAAGCCTATATTCAACAAAACTTGAAAATCTACAGGAAATGGACAATTTCTAGATAGATACCAGGTACTTGAAGTTAAATCAGGAACAGATAAACCAGTTAAACAACCCCATAACTCCTAAGGAAATAGAAGCAGTCATTAAAGGTCTCCCAACCAAAAAGAGCCCAGGTCCAGACGGGTTTAGTGCAGAATTCTATCAGACCTTCATAGGAGACCTCATACCAATATTATCCAAACTATGCCACAAAATTGAAACAGATGGAGCACCACGAATTCCTTCTATGAAGCCACAATTTTTATACCTAAACCACACAAAAGACCCAACAAAGAAAGAGAACTTCAGACCAATTTCCTTATGAACATTGACAAAAATACTCAACAAAATTCAAACCGAATCCAAGAGCACATCAAAACAATCATCCACCATGATCAAGTAGGCTTCATCCCAGGCATGGAGGATGGTTTAATATGCACGGAAAACCATCAACGTGATCCATTATATAAAACAAAACTGAAAGAACAAAACCACATGATCATTTCATTAGATGCTGAGAAAGCATTTGACAAAATTCAACACCCTTCATGATAAAAGTCCTGGAAGAATAGGAAATAAGGCCCATACCTAAACATAGTAAAAGCTATATACAACAAACCATTTGCTAACATTAAACTAAATGGAGAGAAACTTGAAGCAATCCCACTAAAATCAGGGACTAGACAAGGCTGCCCACTCTCTCCCTACTTATTCAATATAGTTCTTGAAGTTCTAGCCAGAGCAATCAGACAACAAAAAGGAGATCAAGGGATACAGATCGGAAAAAAGAAGTCAAAATATCACTATTTGCAGATGATATGATAGTATATTTATGATGCCAAAAGTTCCACCAGAGAACTACTAAAGCTGATAAACAACTTCAGCAAAGTGGCTGGGTATAAAAATTAACTCAAATAAATCAGTAGCCTTCCTCTACACAAAAGAGAAACAAGCCGAGAAAGAAATTAGGGAAATGACACCCTTCATAATAGACCCAAATAATATAAAATACCTCGGTGTGACTTTAACCAAGCAAGTAAAAAGATCTGTACAATAAGAACTTCAAGACACTGAAGAAAGAAATTGAAGAAGACCTCAGAAGGTGGAAAGATCTCCCATGCTCATGGATTGGCAGGATTAATATAGTAAAAAATGGCCATTTTACCAAAAGCTTATCTACAGATTCAATGTGCAATCCCCATCAAAATACCAATCAATTCTTCAAAGAGTTAGACAGAACAATTTGCAAATTCATCTGAATAACAAAAAACCCAGGATAGCTAAAACTATCCTCAACAATAAAAGGACTTCAGGGGGAATCACTATCCCTGAACTCAAGCAGTATTACAGAGCAATAGTGATAAAAACTGCATGGTATTGGTACAGAGACAGACAGATAGACCAATGGAACAGAATTGAAGACCCAGAAATGAATCCACACACCTATGGTCACTTGATTTTTGACAAAGGAGCCAAATCCATCCAATGGAAAAAAGATAGCATTTTCAGCAAATGGTGCTGGTTCAACTGGAGGTCAACATGTAAAAGAATGCAGATCGATCCATGCTTATCACCCCGTACAAAGTTTAAGTCCAAGTGGATCAAGGACCTCCACATCAAAAAAACCAGACACACTCAAACCAATAGAAGAAAAACTGAGGAAGCATCTGGAACACATGGGAACTGGAAAAAATTTCCTGAACAAAACACCAATGGCTTATGCTCTAAGATCAAGAATCGACAAATGGGATCTCATAAAACTACAAAGCTTCTGCAAGGCAAAGGACACTGTGGTTAGGACAAAACGGCAACCAACAGATTGGGAAAAGATCTTTACCAATCCTACAACGAATAGAGGCCTTATATCCAAAAATATACAAAGAACTCAAAAGTTAGACCGCAGGAGACAAATAACCCTATTAAAAATGGGGTTCAGAGCTAAACAAGAATTCTACAGCTGAGGAATGCCGAATGGTTGAGAAACACCTAAAGAAATGTTCAACATCTTTAGTCATCAGGGGAAATGCAAATCAAAACAACCTGAGATTTCACCTCACACCAGTGAGAATGGCTAAGATCAAAAACTCAGGTAACAGCAAATGCTGGCGAGGATGTGGAGAAAGAGGAACACTCCTCCATTGTTGGTGGGATTGCAGACTGGTACAACCATTCTGGAAATCAGTCTGGAGGTTCCTCAGAAAATTGGACATTAAACTGCCTGAGGATCCAGCTATCCCTCTCTTGGGCATATACCCAAAAGATGCCCCAACATATAAAAAAGACACGTGCTCCACTATGTTCATCGCAGCCTTATTTATAATAGCCAGAAGCTGGAAGAACCCAGATGCCCTTCAACAGAGGAATGGATACAGAAAATGTGGTATATTCTACACAATGGAATATTGCTCAGCTATAAAACAATGAGTTTATGAAATTTGTAGGCAAATGGTTGAACTGGAAAATATCATCTGGTGAGCTTAACCCAATCACAGAAAAGACATACATAGTATGCACTCTCATTGATAAGTGGGTTATTAGCCCAAATGCCTGAATTGCCACTAGATGCCTAGAACAAATGAAACTCCAAGCCGGATGATCAAAATGTGAATGCTTCACCTCCTTCTTTAAAGGGGAACAAGAATACCCTTGGCAGGGAAGATGAGAGGCAAAGATTAAACAGAGACTGGGAAGGGAACATCCATTCAGAGCCCTGCCCACATGTGGCCCATATATACAGCCACCCAATTAGACAAGATGGATGAAGCAAAGAAGTGCAGAAGTGTAGATGGCTCCTGAGAGACAGCGCCAGAACACAGCAAATACAGGCGAATGTCAGCAGCAAACCTCTGAATCAGAATAGGACCCCCGTTGAAGGAATCAGAGAAAGAACTGGAAGAACTTGAAGGGGCTCGAGACCCTATATGTACAACAATGCCAAGCCACCAGAGCTTCCAGGGACTAAGCCACCTAAAAGACTATACATGGACTGACCCTGGACTCTGACCTCATAGGTAGCAATGAATATCTAATAAAGAGCACCAGTGGAAGGGAAGCCTGGGTCCTGCTAAGAACGAACCCCAGTGAACTAGACTGTCGGGGGGCAGCAATGGGGGGAGGGTGGGGAGGGGAACACCCATAAGGAAGGGGAGGGGGGAGGGGGATGTTTGCCCGGAAACCGGGAAGGGAATAACACTCGAAATGTATATAAGAAATATTCAAGTTAATAAAAAAAAATAAATAAATAAATAAATAAATAAAAAAAGAAAGGCAATAGGGTTTAAGTTGGATCTGAATGGAAGTTAGAGTGTTGGCTATGGTTGGTAATCCCAACACTGAGGGAGGAAGATTGTGAGTTCAAGACCAGCTTGGGCTACATAGCAAATTCCTGAATCAAAATGGAGGAAATGGCAGACATGCTTTTCACTTAAGCAAAAGATCAATAATGTAAGGTACCAACTATGCTATTAATAATCAATAAAATGAATGTTATTCCATAGAGGAGCAACAATATAAATTTTATACTTTAACAAAATTAGAATGAACATAATTTAAGTAACTAATTGACTATAATCAGGTGATGACTGATGAAGTTAATAGAGGTTACTCTTGTTTACATATTAAAGTATGTCATGAAACTCAAGCAATTAAAAAATATTGTACTGATGCACAATAAAGAGGTAAGTAAATAGTAGACAACAGTTTAAAATGAACCAAAATATGTATAAGAATCTACTATCTATATGACAAGCTGTATTATTTTTATTATCAGGGGAACACCAGCAGGAATAATAATATTTATCAGGAGTTATTTTTTCCTGTCAGACCTAGGGGGATTCTGACTATTTAGACTGCTGCATTTGCAGGATCTTTTAAATCAGACTAACTAGTCTACAAATAGCATGAGCTTTACTAACAGAACCAGGAAGCACAAGCAGAAAGAATTTAAATATCAGGCAATGTGTTATGTTTACTGAATATTGGAGTTAACAAATTAACCAAAAGTCCAATGTAAGTAAGTGTTTGGCTTTGTAAATAAAGTTATATTGAAAAATAGCCATGTTTGTTAATGGGTATAGCAAGTGTGGCTGCATTTTACTTCATATCACAATTGAGAGGTTATTATAAAATCTAGAGAGATGGCTCAGTGTCTAAGGATGCATACTGCTTTTTCAGAGGACTGGAGTTCAGTTTCCAGCATCTATATCAGGTGACTCACAACTGCCCCTAACTTCACCTCAAGGGTATTGACCACTGTTCTGGCCTCAGTGAGCATGTGCATACAACTGGCATACACTCATGCATACTCATGGACATAAATAAACAATAAAGTAAAATGAAAATACTAGATGTGATAAGTATGATTGAAGTGTGTAATATACTGGTATGAAAGTAGCATAATAAAACCACTTACTTCGTACAAGGCATCTAAACTCTTAATAAACAACAGCTTATCTTATTATAACAATAATGGCTATTTGGCTATTTATAGAAGAAAAATACTGATGCACAGTTTAAAGTAAAATAAAAGATAGCAAGGGATTTTTCCCCACAATCAGTATAAGATTCTATTATATGTAGGGTGGCTTATCCTCAATATATTTAAGTTTATAAAGCCAAATCATCCCACAAAAAGAAATTACATATTAATTTTCTTTAATTGGTTTGTTTAATTTATGTTTTTATTGCTTTTCTTTCTTGTTAATTTCTGATATGAGAATTGGTAAAGAGTTTGTTTATGAGTATTGAAAATTGTTTTAAATAGTTAATGATTTAAGAAAATATAGGCCATCAAGCCTCCACAGGACCAAAGGGCTCCTCTCCCAGTGATAGCCAACGAGGCCATCCTCTGCAATATATGCATCTGGAGCCATGGCTCACCCTATGTACTGGTGGTGAGGCTGGGTGGATGGAGGAAGGGATAGGTAGTCTGTGGAGGGGAAACAGGAAGATGGATAACACTTAAAATGTAAATAAATAAAATAATCAATAAAAAATAAAAATATATTTTAAAAAGAAACTGCAGGCAATAGTCTAATAAAAAAACCCTTCCTGCTTTATTTTTAAGAGTAACCTGATACCTCAAAATTGCTCAATTACATGGCCTCCTTTATAAAGCAGGCCCTTGTCATTATGCCATCATAAAACCCAAATAAACAACTCAATGAAAAAACAAAAATGTATATTCTTGGTAGCCTAAGAATCTAGCAGCCACCTTCAGTTTGTGACTTAAGTGTTGATTTAGAAAGTTAAATTACCTGGGAGACATGAACTGCAAGTTTAGGTTGTCAAATAGTAACTTGGATAGCAAGGGTTGCTGTCCCGTCTTTGTGCTATCCTTACTGGAAATGTCCAGGTGTAATGTGCTAGATCTGTTTGTTGAAATTTTTGGTGTGCATCACAGTCAAGCTGAAACAGGAAGCAGACTCCACAGTCTGCTAGAAATGCCAATAGGAGTCAAGTAATGCTAAATATGTATGACTTCTTTGCTTGGAAGGTCTCAAAGGACTCTAGTATAGGAGATCTAGAACTAATGGCACCTTCTTTGTGTCCACCACCTTTTCCTTGGTCCTCCCACAGAGGATCATGACTTCCCATAAGACAGGGTTATGGATCATTTGCTTAGAATACCAGGGACAGGGCACAACACCAGTAATTCTGTCAGAAATGAATGTATGCCTGAGTATACTTCTTTAAAGTTAAATGTCCTCTTTACTCTTCTCTAACCTTGCAGAAAGCATTGATCACCTTTCTCACATCTTCCCCAGTATCTCCAGGAATGGGTTTGAAGATACCTTAATTATTTCCTCTAACTTTACCCTGTACTTATTTTCCAGCTTTAATTGATGGTCTCATGGGTTAATGTGAGGTTTAAGTGTAGTAACAACCATAATGAGTTTAAAGCATCTACTGACATCTCATACATTCTCCATAAAAGCTATCCATCTCCATCAACATGATAATTATCATTGCCATCATTGCTATATCACTTTTTCATGCATCTTCCCTCAACTCTATATCTCATCTTAATTATAAAGCATGAGGTGAGCCTCATTTTGCTGTCTTCAATTCAAGACTGCTCCACTGTTCTATCATACCTAAAACCACCAGAGTAATCATAAGCCACAAAGCTTACTCCCTTATTGGAGAAAAAGATGTCAAAGCTTCCTGTTTCTTGCCTATATCACTATTGAAATATTTTATACCATTTCATATAAAAGAAGAAATTCATTTACTTAACAGTCTATATAACAAATGCACCAATGATTTAAGTCTATGTTCTTGGAACAACAGGTTTTAGCATATATCTAAAATCTATACTGAGGAATAAATTATACCTTACATCTCAGCCTTGGGAACATGTGACACAAATGCTATTCTCTTTTCAGAGTTAAATACTTCATACAGCATTCTCAAATATCCACTTCCATTTAATTCTGTGCCTTTTTTCTAAAACACTTTTCCATGTCCTACTATATTTTCCTGGATCAATAGTAGATTTATGACCTACAAATTGACCATCACACATCAAGAGGAAAATAACCAAAAATCAGTATGAATAACCTTTCTTTGCTGAGGCTCTAGGGAACTTTGTAAGTCAAATTTCACATTTTTCCCTGTATGGTTAAGGAGATGACACGAGGGCTACAACTATACCCTCAGTGATGCACACCTGGGAGGATTCCTATATGGCCGTCCTTCTCTCTTTGGTAATAGCAAGATTGATGAATCACCCAAGGGAGATAGATATGTAGCACACTGAAGGTATCAGAGAGAAAAGATGGAAATCCACTGAATAAAGGAGCCATATAACTACCCTAATTCTACATTACCGATAAAATAAGATGAAGAGTTTTTAGGTCAGCCATTTTTATTTTTATTAAACTTCCATGGTTTTCAGTCAAATGTATCTTAACAATGAGTAATCCGAATCTGCTCTATAATGTGTTTTCCTACTTCTAGATCTGTCAGACATGTCATGTAATGCCAGGTACATATATGAAAAGGTATCCTCAGAAGTAGTTTTGAATCTGTGTGTATTCAGTATTTTAAGGTGTGTGTGTGTGTGTGTGTGTGTGTGTGTGTGTGTGTGTGTGTGTGTCTGTGTATGTGTAAGATAGGGAGAGTAAAAAATATCTTTCCCTGTGTGCTTTACCTAGCTTCTGCAGACAACATAAACACCTTGATATTGCTAAAGAGAGCAGTGAAGCAGTATATGATATTCTAAAGTGTCACTCAAAGAGATTGACCCTAGATGTTTAAGGTATGGTTCTAGCCTTGGGTTCATTTTCATATTCCTATATGTCTAGCCATGTCAAAAACTATCCATATCCTCTAGTTATCCCAGGTTACTCAACAGACAAAATACAAATATATAAATTACAGTCAAAGATGAAATCTATTCAATTGCCTTGGGAAGCCCTTTGAGAAAGAAGCAGCCTCATCCATCTACTCCAGTGAAAGCCAAGAATGACAAACACTTTATTGCAGTTGCTTTTGTAGCTTTCTTCTTGGATGCTTTCCCTAAGAGCTGAAGACTTGTGTAGTGTGTAGTTCTCAAATGTGTGCTTCGTGTGTGCTCCTGAATGATTCAGTACTAGTACAGAGCACATGCCCAATTCATTAACTCACATTCTTTGAGATTCATTGTCCACAACTAGTAGTTCATGTTTTGAGGTAGTATAGTTTTTTTCCATCCAAAGTCTTGTCTTTTACTGATCACGATACACACATTTTCTTTTTGTGTGTGTTAGAGCACCAGCCACTATTGATTGTATAAGACTTTGAAATGTAGAACAAAGTCCTGATCACTGCAGTTTCTAAAATAGTCTGGCATCTTTTTATGACTACCCTGGGCTCTCCACTGGGATCACTGCCTAAAGTAAATTTGATAATTGCAAATAGTTTTTGTAATTGGATTTTTTGGAGTGGTCAGAAATTTATAATTCTCAGATTTTAGTGCTTACACATGTGAATAAATATTTTTTCGCCAATTATGTGGTAGAACTAAACAAGAAAGATAAATAACATTTTATGAATTTCTTAAACAACTAATGTCACCATATATAGTAATTTATAGTGTGTTATACATTAGTATGCCTTATATTTATGGATATATTGGTAGTGCATTGAATGGATGATTTTAATAATAAAATAATCTCTGGTAAAGGTTTAATGTAACTTTTTTTTATTACTGTCAAGTGTGATAGCTGACAAGTTAGCAACATTTATCTGTATATAACTATTTATTTATAGATATTTAGTTCTTGGCAATGTGACCTCTCTCCTTCTACCCACCCAATTATAAACACATAGATTCAAAACATCTATGGAAATCATTTCTTAAGAATACTTGGTATAACATGTCTGGCAGACCTAAAAGTAGAAAATCACAAAGCTGTTTTTGATCTTCAACTATTAATATACATTTACTACAAGTTACAGAAGTTAAAATAAAATAACTTCATGAAGAGTCCAGGGATAAGCCACTTCCATTATTTCCATGGATTTCTATCTGTTTTTGCTATTATATCAGTGGAGTCTCTTGCTGTTTCCTGGCTTTCTTCATCATTATGGAATGGCTGCAGCAACCCTTGGCATTGATAAGCTTATAGGAGCATCAAGAGACAGGGAAGAGTACTAACGTTCCAGCAAGTAGTTTTATAAGAAAGGAGCAGCATTTCCAATGCTGATTCCTAGTACACTTCTCTCCCTTTCCATTCCCTAGAATTGGAATGCCTACCAGTGCCTAAGTGGGTAGTGGCAACCAGGAATAAATCAGGGGATTAGCATACAGTGCTCTACAAAGCTGGGGTGAAAAATTACCCCAGGAAGCATAAAGTGACAAAATGGGCAAGGGTGAATAAAAGTGAGTGAGTGGAGGACGAAGGTAGAGTTTGACTTGCCAGTGGCACCATGTAGTTGTGCATGCAGGTGATATGGAAGAAAGGATTCTAAGTTTCCATCCACTTGTGTCATCTTTCCAGTCACTGCATGCAAGAGAGCTATTTTTATGTGAGCAAACTGACAGAAATTTTTACACGTTGCCAGGATTTAAAGTTCATGTCTTATGGATATCTAATTGGCTCGTTCGTTATAGAACAAAACTAAAGTAGTTGGAATTGGTCTCTTCTATAGGTCAAAAAAAAATCACATTCCACAGGGACACAACTGTCAGACTCCATCTTTCTAGTATAAACTATATGTAGGCTTTGTAATAAATAATGATGAAACTCTATAATTTGGGGATTTTTTTTCCTGTTAGAGTTTGTTTCTTTTCTTTTTCTGAAACAAAGAGTCTCATGTAGCTCACACTTGCCTCTTTCCCTACATAGCCAAGGATGACATTAAATTTCTGATCATCCATTCCCAAGTACTTGTATTGCAGGGTATGTGTCAACACCTCTGGTTTTATACCTGCTAGAGATCAAACCCAGGGCTTCATGAATGCAAGCCAGACACTTCATCAACTAAGCTGTCTCTCCGAACCCTATGCCTGGATAGCATTCTCTCAAGTTAACAGTGCAAGGTGTTTTTGAGATGAGTGTGATATTTCTAATTTATATTCACCTACCTTCTTCTTTTCTTTTAAAATCCAGCAGAGAAATAAAGCCAAAAGAAATGATTTAATAAAAGCCCCTTTTTTCTAGTTTGATGATTATAAACTTCTCTCTCTGAAAACTGTCTAGGTAGAAAAAGTAATAGGTGTCATCATCATCCCTGTAAGGGTCAGGGGATAAAAGCTATAAATTAAGAAGCTTAAAAGAATAGGTTATCTCTCAGATTTAGAAAGGACAGCAACAAGTCTGCTCCCTTAGGGTACGTGCTCATGACGTATTTGTCATTTCTGTTGCTTCTGCTATTGTTGTTGTTTTAAAATCCCATTTGATTAACTCATAGAACTTAAATATGAAAAAATACCAGCTAGTAAAAGACCTTCAAGGGTGATCATGACCACTTTTTGAAGCAAGGAGTAATTACATTTTAACTGAATAAGGAGACATGTTTAATAAATCAAATATCTTAACAATTTTTCTTAAATAGGAAAAAAACTTGCTTTGCGATGCAAGAATCCGTGGGAGTTATTTGTCTCTCTTGTATATCACAAAGAGAAATTTTAGAACTAATTGCCCTGACAAAATAATTTACACAAAACAGAAGAGGATTTCTTTTCTTAGTGTTTAATTGAGTTACAAGTATGCTGACCTCTGATAGTTGAGTCTCATTACAGCAGAGAGAGACTAACAGAATGTTCTGATGTTGTGACCACAGTTTTGTTAATTTTACCACCTCTTCAGCCTGTAAACTAACAAGATTAGTACATTTTACAAGTACTTTGGGGAGCATGCCCTCTAAGAAGAGGCATCTCTATTGCTTAAGAACACCATAAAACATTTCCTTTTCCAGGGAAATGGAGATATTTTGAAAACAGATTCTGGAAATATGAGTCCACATGGTGCCGTGAGAATGAAGAAACACAGATTAATTCAGTGGGATTGGTGCCAAGAGAAAGGACATGTTGCCCACATCCCTACACAACTTCTTCTGTGTAAATTATAATTAGTGGAAAATCTTCTGGAGATAAGATGATAGAAAAATAGATGTTTCCAGAATTGTGTGAAATAACCAACAATCAATAACACAAAATGTGTCTTGATGATGACAGACCTGTGTGCATATAAACATGCACAATTAATTGACAGCCAATGTTGGATAAATGATAGGGCTATGTTGGACTTGAATCATTTTTTCATATTTTTAGTGAAGTCTGTTTTTCTTTCCCAGAATTTTTATTTTCACTCTCTATAACTCTGCTTTCCTCTGATGGAGCTATTATTCCACTCTGGACTCTGTCATGTTTGCTCACCAGTAGAACTTTTACCCAATAATGCAGCAGTTCTCAACCTGTAGGTCTTGTCCCTTGTGGGGATTGAACAACCCTTTCAAAGGGGTCGCATATCAGATATCCTGAATGTCAGATACTCACACTACAATACATAACAGTAGCAAACTTACAGTTACGAAAATAACAATGAATATAATTTATGGTTGTGACTCAACACAACATGAGGAAGAAAATTAAAGGGTCATAGCACTAGGATGGTTGAAAACATCTGCAATAAAGTGTTTTTTACCAAAAATAAAACATTCAGAGGGTTGGAGAGTCAGAAAGAAAGGATTTCTGTAGTCACCATATGAATTATTGAGGAAAACACCAACACAATTCAAAGGGTCCTGAGAAGAGCAACTTTATCCCTTGAGAACTGAACTAAATATTAGCTTTTGAAAGCATAGTTGGGGTCAGCCTTTGCTCATCTGTACTAACACCTAGTAAAATGTTCACAAAGGCATTTATTTGTTTGGTTTTAGTCAGTTTTTCCCAGATCTATCTCTAACACTTAACTCATGAGTCCCCCAAAGGAACAGATAATGCCTGCCCATCTAGCTTTAAAACACATCACTTAGTTTACCCCACAATGTGTGATTAATCACTGTTGGGTGGACAGATGGATGGGCAATTGGAAAGATTGATGATGAATCTTCTTTCTAGAAAGAAGATGATACGTTAGCAGATAAGTGTTAAAATATAAATAATATTCCCAAGCCAAGGAGAATAGTCATGTGCTATGATAAAATAAGCCTGGAGAAAATAAAATAAATTTTGTGTTAGAATAGAAAAGACAACTCTATGCTACTTCTTTTCTTAAATATCTAGACTTTACCCCATGCCATCTCTTGTAGCACAGAATTGCAGTGGTCCCATAGATTTCCCATCCATAGGCAGATACTTCATTTCACTGCTAGGGATGCTCTTATTCCATTTCTTTGAATGGACTTTAGATACAGAACAGGAACTCAATGTAGAAAGGCCAGTTTGGAATTCATTATAAAGTCTCATTTTTCTGGTTTTGATTGGGGTTTTGGCTGCCCTGCTCTTATTAGACCCTATCTGTTTTCCGGTGTGAACTTACCAGGCAAATTTAACTTGCATGGATAAGGTTAATCATCATAAAGCAGCAGATGTTGAGCAAGGATACAATACATAGCTCCCTAGAGGCAGAGACCAATAGTAATAAAATTACATCTTTAACAATACTCCAGATCCAAACTAGAAATAAAATAGAGAACTTAGCCTTTCCCTTACCTTAGTTTTTAGAGGTTGACAGCCCGCAGAGAAGAAATAATTTTCACTTTAGTTAGAACTAAAATAGTGTAAAAATTTATTTTGAGACAGATCTTACCATGATTACCAAACTGGCCTCAAAGACGTAGATCTTTACCTGCCTCTGATTCCCTAGTTCTGGAACTAAAGGTGTACATGACCACACTCAGCCTGTATCGCACATTTCTATAATGAATTCATAGAGTGTAAATTGTTATATATATATATATATATATATATATATATATATATATCTTATGTATATTTAAGGAAATATTTTAGTTTATCAGCATAAGTATGAGACATTTACAAATAAAATTGTGTAGAAATAGGAGTTCTCAGATATGGGTAAAAAATATAAGGTTTGAATAATTTATGCAGAAATGGATTTAGAGATACCACTATTCTAAGATGACTTAATCTACCACCTATGAAACCATCACCAAGGCCATAAAAATAAAACTGACTGAGACTCTAAGCTGGCTACTTCCTCTTTAGCAAGTATGCTCCACCACAATGGCAGGCATATCTGCTATTTTGTGTTTTCTGTCAGTTTGGACATGTGCTTTTCTTCCAATGAGGGAGATGGCAAGAGTAGATCATTTCCACAGTTTCAACCAGGTCAGAAACCATGACTCTGTGAGTCATTTCCCTTCGTGCCACAAATTTGAGTTTCAGATTCAATGAAACACCTCAAGAAGCAGCCCAGGCTTCTATTTTCTTACATTCGACAAATGAATTTTCAACCTTTATTCAAATAGAGTTGGTACAAAGAAGAGTGGCTTTTAAAGGTCATTTTGAATTGTTGAATAATTTTAGATGTACTGTAAAATTACAAGAATGATACAGCATTTCTTTGTAAGCCTCTCCATGTTTCCCCTAATAACATATTATACTATCCTTGATGTACCGTCATCAACAAAGTGATAGACTTGTTTCATATTTTATCAACTTCCTGCTAATGTCCTCACTTTGTTTCAGGATCTCATCCAGGACACTGTGTTATGTTGAGTTGGACATCTTTTCCTTTCTTCTTTTGAAAAAAAAATTCTCAGTCTACATAGGTTCTATAGATAGTATGACTTGTTTAAAAAGAAAGAACATTGGTATCTTCCCTGGAAGCTGAGTACCATTCATTCATGCTGACACTCATGACAATGTGCTTTCACATGTCATCTTCCCACCCAAGTAAGAAAGAAAACCTTCCATATGGGGAAACAGAAGGCGGTTTACTCCAAGGACTCATTCTAATCCTAAAAATCTATGTACCAAATCATTTGGTACAATGATTACTAACTATAGACATACTCTCATCCTTTTATAAATTGAAGGAAATAGCCCTTCTTTCTAAAATCTAATCCAGTATTTAAAATCTTAATAACTTGTAAACATTTTGATACTGTTCTGTCTAAAACACAAGTGGAGACTGGTTATAAATTGGGAAGAAAGATGCGAAGGCTTTACTCACATGGCTTGTGCCCATTGCTGCATGCTTTACATAGAGTTACACAGAAAGCACTGGTTCTCAAACAGAGATTTTGTTTCCTGTGGATATTTGGTAATGCCCAGAAATATCATTGGTAGTGGCAACAGAATATAAGTGGATGCTCTGACACCTAGGAAATTAAGGCAAGGGATATGGCTATGTAGCCTAAAATGTACAGAGTAATTGACATAATAAATAATTACGTAGCTTCATGTATCTCTAGTACCCAGATTGAGAACTCGTGGTCTAGATTAGGTGTTGTTTGTAAAGGGCTAATTATCCTACCATCCACAAGTCTCTTTATATATTTTCCCTCACTTTTTTCCCACTAAGTTCTCCACATTGCCTATGATTTCCTTTGGTTTTCATTCTCTAAGAGTCTACTTTTCTGATTCTACTGAATAGTGGAGCAGCTGTGGCTGGGAAAAAGAGGAGGTGGGGCCAAAATCATCCTGCCAATTTTTTTCTCAGCAGGTTATGATTTTAAGGATTGACCAAGCTAGAACCTCCCTTTCAGGCTCAAATGGGTTTACAAATTCCAGTGCCTGTGAGATATTATCAATGGGTGTAGTAATGCAGGATCCAGTGCCTTTTCTGACTTAAGGTGAGTGAGAAAGCTGAGACTTCACACATCGAATTCTTCTGCCTTTCTTGAGAAGCTGAAACTCCAGATCTGTGTGGGAAATAAGCAAGACTTTACATCAGTTCTCAGCTATTATAAATCATTGTTCATTGATTTTCACCTGAGCAGTAGTGGACTGGATATGGCTGTTTTGTTCCTACTTGGGCTATATTCTTGTCTATGTCTCTGGTAGAAACAAAGGAGACCTTTGGCCCCGCAAACAGAACCTACTCATTCTTTGCATTCATTACAGCATTACGTGTATGGAACCTCTTCTCTTGTGCTAGTTGGTTTTCATCACTGTTACTAAATATGCAAAGGGGGCTGGGAGATGTCTCAGCAGTTCAGAGAATGTGTTACTCGTGCAGAGGACCCAGATTTAGTTCACACACTTGCATGTTGGCTCAAAACTACATATAATCCCAAAGGATCATAGCCCTCTTCTGTGGGTGGACATCTGGAAGGTACACAATATACATACATGCATTTCCTCTCTGATATACATGATTTGATCAATGATGTACACAGATCAATTAATAGTCAGTACTTACTGAATATTTTTTATAATCTAAGCACGTGGTATCTACAACTTTATTCTACCCACACAGCATTTCTTTTTTTTTTTTTCTTTTTTTTCGGAGTTGGGGACTGAACCCAGGGCCTTGCACTTGCTAGGCAAGCGCTCTACCACTGAGCTAAATCCCCAACCCCCACACAGCATTTCTTAATGCAACCGATTATCTCTCCCATTTTATAAATAAGGAATCTGAGGTTTGGAGCGATTAAGTAATTTGTCAGTAGGATGTGGTAAATTCACAATCTATACAGAACTCTCTAGTGTCAAAGCTAGTACTCTCTCTCTACCTTTGCCTAGGTGGTCGGGGAAGAAAACATAGTGGCCAGCTGACAGGTGAGCCTGTGAGACTAGACATGTATACCCAAGGTAATAAAACGTTAGGGAAAGAAGTGTGTGGGATGGAGAGGGGTGTATACAACGATCTTACCCTCTAAATGTTCATGAAGACTGACATAAGGAATTGCTGATGTGACACTAAAATGTGTATTTTATAATATAACCTAATATGCATCTACATGCAACCCACAGAAAATCTATTCATCTTATAGTTTCCAGAACTGGAAATCCAAGTTAAAGCACAAAGCTCCCCAAGTCAGAGAATGGAAAGGCAATTAGACTTAGATTCAAAGTCAGATTTCTGCACTTCCCAAAGAAGGCTTATGTTGAGGAATATGTTTAAGGACATATTGTCCTATGGATGCCCATAATGAGCAAAGAAGACAACCAGCCAGAAGGGTTGTGTGCATGGGATAAAGAAGTGGGAGAGGAGAATGGTTGAAAACAAACTCTAATGAAACATATGTATATGGACTTCATAGTGAAATCCATTAGTCTATGTGCTAACCTAAAAACTTATAAAATTCAAATAAAAAATGAGAAAAGCCTGTGGCTTCTCGTCTTGGGCTCTGTGATAGAATACTAAATTGGCATATGTAAGGTCCTGGGTTCCATCCCTAGCACCACAGAAAAATCTCTTAGGCTTTAATAGATTTATACTTTAGTTACTCTTTTCAGTCAATTGTTTAAATTGAAGAATTAAAGGATTTTTAGAAGGAAATTTTATTAATGGACCAAACATATTTGGTAATATGAACCAGCACTAAAGAAAGCATTACAAAGTAAAGCCACTAGCAATCCTATTTGGAGAACAGATTAGAATCTTGTGTAGCTAGTGCATTTTATCATCTGTGTATATATAATAAGTCCCGATACTCTCTAGTAGCTAGATCAACTTTTAGACATTTAAGATATGAACACATCAGGGAGGAAGCGATCAATGGCTCTTGGCTACATCACAACTGGTTTACATGATTTCCCCCTCATACAAATCTCATGACTCCAGAGGTTAAAAATCCTACTATTTTCTTTTTGTGAGAAGAAAATGTTTGGGGGATAATTTTGGAAGGGAAAAGGTATTAAATGTGTCTACTCACAATATTGTCGTGTTCCTTCATTTCTAAAAGCTCTGCAAGGTAGAGGAGGAATTGGGAACAACTGCAACCCCAACAGGATCTCAGGAATGCTCATCGCATTCAGAGTGTTTATTCTGTTATTTCCTGCTGTCGGAGTATGGTTTTTTAAATGTTATTGGGTGGTAGCACTTTTTACTACATGTTTGAATATGTTCTGCAAGACAAAATTCTTAATCCACTTTGAACTGTACCCATGGATATGAACTCCATCTTTGTTATTTGAGCCCAGTGTGGATTCCTGATTCATACCCCTGTGGTAAGCTGAATAATCATAAAACATGTTCTGGCAATGATAAATGCCAGTATTTGATGATGACATCTCAGGAATTTGATTGCAGCTGCCAAGCAATGTAAGTGGTATCTTTACTATTTGGTGAGTTAAGGAGAATATTAAGTACATTTGTTAAAGATATATATATATATATATATATATATATATATATGCTAAGTGGGACTATCCCCCTACTTACAGTAACACCTTTGAAACAACAGCAACATTCATCAATGAATGAATAATTAAATTATGGGATAGGCATACTGTAGAATAATATGAAAGCCCCAGGCAGAAAGTAGAACTGAATTTATGGACATGGATCAGGTTCTACATTAAACATTTTATACACATTGTTTCATGAAATTCTCACAACACAACCATGCCATTCCTACTATTTAGGTATGAGCATCGAGACTTATGCAAAATTCTGCAGGTTGTAAATGGGATGACAGTAGTAAGGCCTGAATTCTGTCAGCCACCAAATCTATTTCCTTTTCCAATTACACTATAATAGCTTATAAATGTCAATGCTGTATGTGTATATAGTTGATTCTGTCATGGAGATTTTGTTCAAGATGAACAGTGACTTGCATAAACCTGGAGAACAGGAAAAGCCTTATGTAATAGTAAAAACAAACACATCTGGAAGTCAAAGCTGAATTACATATGAAAGAGAACTGTTTATAACTCATCCCATGATTGAAAGAACATTTAAAAGGAATTTCAAGGCTGGTTACATGAGCTACAAATTGGGGATTTTTCAGATATTCTCAGTTTATTCCTCTGTTTACAGTGTTGAATTCTATGAGTGAAGTAAGATGTCAACTATAATTGTAACATGAAAATCACTTGACTACTTACTTTTTTACAACTTCTTGTTCTTTCACTATTTACAGATGGACAAAAGAGAAAGAAATCTTTGAGAAAGAAACTGGATTCGCTAGGGAAGGAAAAGAACAAAGACAAAGGTAAGCCCAATGCATTTTGCAGGGAGCATGCTGATTGGATTGGTCTGAGATTTTGAATTGCATAGATTTATATGGTTGGGCTTCATTACGTCAACTCCATTTCCATAATGGAATGTCATTGAGAGCTGTTCAAGTCTACTTTTCTGTGTTTGAGTATCTCTGTGCTGAACTGATGAGTTCAGCTGGTTTGAGCAGTTGGTAACTACAGCCAAGGTTGTGGTTCCAATTAATCTGTCCAATCAGCTATGCCTGAAGAGGACCTGCATTGAGTAGCCATGGACAGCATGCCTAATACTAACCAGCTGTTTGGCAAATGTAGACAATTAAGCAGGACTAATTAAATGAGAAAGAGTTTGGATTCACGTACTATGACTACAGAAGAGAAACAATCTCCATCTCATGGCTTCACTGAAGCTAGGCCATTCTCAGCACTTTTGTTAGATCACAGAATGCTTGGTTTGGGTCCCATATGTTTTTGGCAGTTACTAACTTTCATTATACTGATTTGTGTCCATTTCCATAGCTATTTAGGGAAAGGACACTTGAACCATTCTTTCAGACACATTTGTGGTCAATTTGAGTTTGCACTCTTTAGTTATAAAGGTCACCTGGACCCCATTACTACAGTCTATTATTTTATGACTTGTCCTTATAGTCTTATATGAACTGATGGTTAAATGGTATAATTGTGTAAACATGTGTTCATTTTATGTGCCACAATTAATGAATGTTGAATGAAGAAATGTTATGTCTCACTTTGAAGTTCTCATCTATAGTGATTGCATTTATGCTCATAGTGGAAAGCAATGGTTTTTAAAATAAATGCATTACAAATTGCATTTGATGAGCCTTACTTCTAAAGTGGATACCAATCTATGCACACATAGCTTAAACTGTACTTTAAAAGTTATGATATTTAGTTCATGATATTTGGATACAAAGTATGATAAAGAATGCAAATCACTGCTTTGCTTCCCTTAGCGTGTGGTCTAGAGAGACCCTTAGTGTCCCTTAGTGCTAGGGACAATGCAGACTGGAAAAACATTGTGGCATATGTTGTATTATGTAGTGTCAGCTGTTTAGCAGCATCCTTGGTCTCTGCTAAGTGCCAGTAACACTTCCTGTAGCCAGACAGTTGGTGACTACAGCCAAGGTTGTGGTTCCAATTAATCTGTCCAATCAGCTATGCCTAAAGGGGACCCGGGTTGAGTAGCCATAGACAGCATGCTACAGTCTGAACCTCAAGCTGGACAGAATGAGATAAAAGTGTTAGTGATCTATACTGTAGCTGCAAGATAAAATCATGTCTGTAACGACTAAATATCCTATGGCCCAAGGGGTAGGGACAAAGCTCAGTGGTAGATGAAGCTCAGTAGTAGACGAAGCTCAGTAGTAGAATAATTACCTGGCATGCACAAGACCAATCACTCTGTGCCCACAATTCACCAATATACAGACAGAAGAACACTTAATGGCCATTTCGCTGCAGCCGTGAATCTGAATATATTGAGATGTAAGGTTGTCTCAGACATGAGCTTATTTTTTCTTTTTACAAATTTCCAATATATAAATTCTAACATGAGAACCGTGATCATATTCCCAGAATACTCAGTGGGATGTGAACTACTTCAGGAGAATTTGCTTCTACAATAATGAAAACAAAGAATGGGCTAGCTGCATAGCGATTGATAACTTTTAATTGTATTTATTATATATTTGATGATTTATTGCCCTTATTTTCGTATTTTATCTTTTATAATTTCACAGGTATATATTATATTATATTACATTATGATCATATTCATTGCCCTGATATTTTCTCACCCTATCCAACTGATCCCTCCTCCTTCCTAACTAGTCCTCTTCCTATGTCCATGTCTTTTATTTGTGCAATTCTTATGCAGGTATGCACAGATGCTACGTGTTCTTGTGTGCAATGGACATACCATATGCAGAAGACAGCATCTTACAAAATTATTTCCCAGCTTCAAGATCTTATACTCTATCCACTCGTCTTCCTCAATGTCCCCTAGGTTTTAGAGGAACAATATAAATGACTTATAATGGCTTTAGTGTGGTGGTAAAATTTAAAAAGAGGTTTCTTTTATCCTGCACAAGATCAGGCACCATAGTGCCACATGGCATCTGTGGGATATTTTCATCTCAGTCAACAAAGTATCTCACCCGCTAGACTCAATCCCATATCCCACTGCCTATGGCTACTCTCTAAGCCCAGCAACAATCTCTCTACCCATCTAGTTCCCAATCACTCTACTTATCTAGTTCCCAAGGCAGGTTGCCACCATGCTAGACATACACGTCCCAATTCCATGCTGGCCCAATGTGTCCACCCACCACACACTCTCTCGAACTCAATTAAATCACCACATGAAAGAATGCACAACACAATAACCTCTGATCTAATTGATAAGATATAATTTGCTCCAAAAAGAATACAAAGCCCTGTACACATCCATTCCTTAAGAGTAATCATAGCAACCTGTAGATGTGCAGAAAGAAATCTTAACATCCGCTGCCATTCTCTCTTGGTTGCTATTCCTCTCCTTGCTCCAGTCTCCTTCTCCTCTAAAAATTTTCTCCTGACCATCCTTCCTTCTTGTCCAGTGACAGACCTCGTTCTGTCATGTACCTGTCTTCACCCGCATAATGACTTCAGCCTACATTTCACCCTTTTGTCTAATAAAAAAACTTTTCTCTTAAATATAAGCTAAGCATAACTACTATCATTTTGTAAATTAGAAGCATAAAATATACCTAACACCCAGTCCAACATTTTATCAGTTAAACAGAATATTTAGTTATCCATTCCAACTTAAGAAAGGTTTAAAATCTATACTTTAGCCTGGCTAGTTTGTATACTATCTGATAACTATATAATTAAATATGTATTTTCAAAGTTAAACAACCTAAGTAGGCTATGAGACTATAATCAGTCTTCAACCCTGTCAGAAATCTGAGAATGACCAAATATCTATAAATATAGGAAGTTTAATATGGCTTCCAGAACTGAGAGGTTGTAGAGACAAATCTCCACTAGCACAGTCCTCTTTTAGGAACTTGTGAGCACAAGTCTTCAGTCTTCTGGCCCAAAATGAACTGACAGACTCTTGAAATGCAGAAATCTTGACGGGCTGATAATTCTGGTTTGGCAAAGATTATCAGTCAACTAGTCTGCAAAATGTGTCCCTTTTGGACAGTATTAGTCTGCAGATGACATAGGCAGTTTCTGCCCAGTGGCTGCCTAGCCACAAAGTATTACCTCACCTAGAGGTACAGATGTTCAATTTCTTTGTTAAATCCACGAAGTGGGAACTGTTAGGAGCATATATGTCTCAACGAAAGATAAATAACTTTAAATGTTATATTTTGTGGATTTCTGATGTTTTTGAAAACTATCTATCCATATAAGGTAATCTAGACTGTTGTCCATAAACTATTCTCAGCTATTTCTGATGAGAATATTTTAAAAATACTCTAATGGTGAACTGGGTGCCATGAATTTGTTATTTGGCCCTTAATTTCTATGTTTAATTAACTCAGAAATTTGTAATGGCATCAATAGAAAGTCTGGTTCCAAACCATGTATTTTTAAAATTTTTGTAACAAATAAGTTCTTACCAAGGTAAAGATATGATTTTAGGTTAGTTACCAAATGAGATTAGGGCTGTACAAGTCAATCTAACTAATTTCTCCCTGTTAAATTATGACCATTTCTAAATTCCTCATAAAAACAACCTTAGAATAATCACTTTCAGACCCCCAAAAGTCCAGTGAATCAGGCGACTACTCTTCAATAACTTCTTCAAGCTGTACGTGGGCACTGAGATATCCTTAAGGTGGGGGTAAGGAGTAGGGAAAATGGAGCAAATGTTGTAGCCTGATGTGCCTGTCTTGACTGGATCCAATTGAAAGTCCTTGAGATCAGGAATCCAAGCAGGTACATTCTGTAAAATATATTTCTCAAGAGAAAACTTTAGAATCTAGATCTCTTTTTGTTTGATTCTCCTGAATTTGGTTCTTCAGGTGGTCTCCCTTTATCAAATCTGATCCATAAGACTCTGGAAGGTTTCCAGAGCCTAATCACCCTTTTGAAAAACACAAAAACAAACTCCTTTCTCCCAAAATACCATGTTCTTTAGTCTGTAACCAGAAAAGCTTGTATCTTGCACTCTCTCCCAGAGGAATAATGTAACCACAAAACTCAAAGTCACACCCATTATGAAGATTAAACATTTTTTTTAAAAAGTAAGTAAGCTAAACAATAGTGTATGAACCTGCTTAGGCTTTTCTAATCTGTCATGTCAGGAAATTAAACCGAAATTCCTGTGGAGCCCATGTTAAGAGAACCTGAGCTTCCTGTTGTGGTAAATATCAAAAATAACCACAAACCCCTCACTAGCCAGCATCATCGAGCCATATGGCCTTTAGCAGGGTAATTCATAAAACAAATTAAACACCTTCTATCAATTCTAATACCAATAAATAAACAACTTATCAAACCAGAACTTTAGCCCAAATATATATATCAAGCTCTTCACCCAGAGCCTCAGATTTTTTTTACTAATAACTTCCATAATATATGTCTGTAGTCACTCTGCCTGGCGTATAGACTTCTATTTTTAATAACCTTATTAACTTTTAAATATCACAACTCTCTACTTGGAGTCAGTGACTAATTTTCCTTAAGTTCTGAACCATGGGTGAAAATCCCCACATGATTCAGGTAATCTCTGTACTCTCTTCTTCTTAAAAGCAAACTTAATCACCTTCTAATAGTAACTGTCATTAAGAAGCAGCTTGTCTAACTAGGATTTTAACCCAAAATTCCTGTGGAGCCCAAGTTAGAAAGAATATGAATCTCCTGTAAGATTTTCTAAACAACGTTTGTTTTAAAAGCAGATTTTAACCTCTAACTCTCTGAGCTGTCAGTCTTATCACAGCAGGGGACCTAGAGTCTGTGAGCAGACCACCCCCATTCTGTTCCTTTGTTTAAAGATCCCTTGCTTGGACCATCATGTGGCTCAACATGCTGCTGGCCCCCTCTTACTTAGAAAAATCAAACTTTCTCTCAACTCTTAGGCTTAGGAGTGGATTCTTGCCCAACACGTTGGTTCACCACCTGTTGTGGTAAAACTAAATAAAAGGTTCCTTTTAACTGGCACTAGCAATTAGCTACTTTAGAGCCATCCCCATTCATGGGGGGAGATATTCCAAAGACATTCCATCAATGACACGAGTTGTGGCTAATAGCAAAGCTATGTGCAGCATACTTTCCTGTGTATACATGCATATCTATGGTAAAGTATAATTTTTAATTAGGCAGAGTAGAAGATTAACGAGAATAACCATTAATAAACTCCAATTACTAAAATGTACTATGATAGAAACCATTTAAAACACATGACTCTCTTACTTGGTGATTTTCCATTTAATTTTACTGTAGTTTGCAGTGGATAAATCAAACATTGAAAAGTGAAGAGAATTATGAAGAATTGATTATTGTTTCACTTTGCTTTACTGTAGGATAATGATTTTGATGTTGGGATTGACATATAATGAATATGTTAGGTGGTTCTTTAGAAAGTACCCTTTCAAACTATGATATGAAGCATGTATTTTTGGGGTTTTGTGGTTTTTGTTATTTTGGGTTTTTTTTTGGCAGGGAGAGATTGTTTGCATTCTCTAAGTGAGTGAGCGTGTGTGTGTGTGTGTGTGTGTGTGTGTGTGTGTGTGTGTGTGTGTAGATTCAGTAAAAGCTTGGTGGTATTCTGTATTGATACACAAGAGTCTATTGGTGGTTCAAAAGAAAGAGCTCATCATCCTTCCTTCTAAAGAGAAGAATAGTAAGTTTAACTGTGTGGTTTGCTCTATGAGTCAGCTTTGGTGTTTAAAAAACAAGGTATTCTAGAATTAACTGAAGAGTTACTCTATGACAGCTCTTCAAACATAATGCCTTGTCCACGTCAACACTGGAAGCCATTGCCTGGCTATCTTGGGAAACACAACCTTGGGATGACTGTGTGCTGATGTGGCATATTTGTACGCAGTTCACATTATTTCCTTCCCTTTGAATATTAGTGTTTATGTTAGTAACAGATGCACATGTGAAAAATCATCACTGAGATTCAAGAGGGAAAGAAGGAAAACAGGAAGCTGTGAATGACCTCTTAGGTTAAGTTATCTAAAATAGAAGAACAGCTCTTCATAGATGACCTGCTCTTCTAATAAAAAAAAAGTGATTCACAAATATTTGATATGCTATATTAATCAATCCCATCAGCATGAATCATGTCCTGCATATTTAATTGCTTGGTATAAAAATGTAAAACAGATCATATGACATCTCTTTATCCACGCTCCAACTTAAAATATGTCCAAATAATTTTTGGTTTCTATATGGAAACTAATTTAAGGCTGACATTGGTTTGCAAATCATAATTTCATGCACAAGATTTCCAAGTCCCTAATCTTTTGTAGTTTAATTATTGGGCAAACAAAAGAATAGTCACTATACATGAACTGTGAAGTAAAACTTATAAAAGACTATTTTCTGCAGTTTCTATTTCACTTCACATTAAGTATTAATACAAAAAGTAAGAATTAATTACATGTACAATTTTCCAAGGAAATGGATTCAATACTGCCATTAAAAGCCATCCTTATGGGCTATGAACATCATTAAATAGGAAAGTGGTTGCCACACAAGGGTGAGAGTCTGAATCAGAATCTCAGGACCCATGGTATAAAAGCCCAATTTGGTGGTGCGTGCCTACAACCCCAGAAAGGATGAGGTGGGAGGTGGAGACAGTGGATTCCCTAGAAGCTTACTACCCAACTAGCCTGAAAATCTTAGCAAATTTCCAAGCCAGCCAGGCATCTGGTCTCAAATGAAAGGTAGTAAGGATCTGATCTGAGGAGGGAACCCGAATTTTTCTGATCTCCTCATGTGCATATGCAAATTCAAACCCCCAAGAACATGGACACAAAAATGTATACAGACAGACAGACACACACACACATGCAATGCATGGGCATGTGCACACGTGAAAACACACACACACACACACACACACACACACACATGCTCATATACACACATGTTCATAGACACAAACAATTACTAGAGATGAGAATGCAGCCCAGGCTAGAGAACTTTCTAAATTACAGCACAACTTTTGATCTAAATGATAACAGTATTAAAACATCATGAAATATACTAAAGAAGAAGCAACTTCACGGTGTTTTAAATTAGACTATCATGCTACAGTGTATGACATGAAATTGGAGTGGAGTCCACAACAGCACAAAGGAAAGAAAGCTGGGCAGTTTGAAAGCTATTTAGAAATCCAGGAGGAAAGCAGTGGTACCATGGAATGATGATTATGGTGGAAGCAGAGAGCGTAGATAAGAAAGAAGACAACATGAGGGTAGTATGGGAAGATGATGAAATAGAAATGAAATATGAAAAGGAGATACATGTCAATGTACGATGTTCAGAAGTCTTATTTGCCACAAAGAGCAGACAACCCTAGTAATTCAAGCAAAGTCTAGTAAGCAAAGAGTGGGAGTGAAACATGCTTTGGAGACATACATTGATGTGTAAAGGATCATTGATGAGTGGAGGACAAGTAAGAGCTAGAGATTGAAATGAAGTGTAAATTCTGGGGAAAACAATGTCCAGCATGGGACTAATGGAGTGGGTGACAAAGATGGTATACAGGTAAAGGGTGGAAGAGGAGAAAAAGACAAGGGTATACGAGAGCAGAGAGTCATGTGAGCCATGGAAGTGGACTGGCAAGCCACTAAGTTTTATGGAAGACTGGGAGATTAAATGTGAATCAAAGTCAACAATAGTAGAAAACAACCAAGAGTAAATGACAAAGAGAACTTTGTGGTGTTAAGCTTCAGCTACCGGTAGGAGGATGGGGCTAGAAAAGGTATAGTGGGGAGTAAAGGGGCAAATTCATCACCTTTTACCCCATGTTTCATGAGAAGAAAGAAACAAGCACGGCTATGGTGGAACATATGACTCAGATTACAACGTAATACTAGTTGTCCCTAGCCACAGCACAGTGAATCTTAAGTAATAGTTTGTCATTAAAAAATAAACTATTATCAAGTTTACTAGCTTGTCTTTGCAAAGGATCTCCAGGTTTCTCTGACATCCTCACCAAAAAAAGCAAAAAAAGGTTTGAACTCAGATGAGGCTTTACGCTACCAATGCTTTATTGGCTCATAAATAACATTTCCCCCAATAGCTAGCTGTACTTTTAAGAAAAAAACCAGGGCTCCTTCCTACAATGTTATAAAGACCTCAAGACAACATCCCATAGTTTGGAGCTTGTTCTACTTTGTGAACCTTATGAGAGTCCTTGGAGAAAGCAGCAAGAAATTAAAGAGGCCACATCAAAATTCTAGCATTAAAATAATAAGCTCGGCCCTAACAGAAGCCTGCCATACCAGAAACAATGACAACAAAACAACCAACACTTCATGGCTATGTCTTTCAAATGAGATCAAAGGAAGAGTAAATATCAGGAGAAAATGACTTCAACTGTTTTTTTTTTAATTTGTGTTCAATTATTACAGTTTACCAACCCAGTGATATACTTTCAGATACTAAAAATGCTAGTTGAGCGGAGCTGTAGAGAAAGCTCAGTGGTTAAGAGCATGAACTGCTCTTTCAGAAGACTCAAGTCCAGTTTTCCAATCCCACAGTTACATGTAAATCCAGCTCCAGAGGATCCAGTGCTCTCTTCTGGCCTCTGTGAACACTTGCTTGCACACACACTCACCTACAGATAGATAAATTGTAAGCTCCAAAGTCAAATGTCGTTATTTCCCCAGAGATACCAGAAATCACTAAATAAGACTGATGGGGTTTTCTTATATGGAAAAAAATGTTTATGGGAGGACCGAAGAGCCCCCATTGTAGAACAAGTCTCTGTCATGCATATGCCTACTTTAGCAGACCCGTGTCACATGATCTATTTCAAAGTCCTCTTTGCTGTTTCTATCCCCAAGCCATACCTCTATGTTTTAGGGCTGTCCAAACTTTGTGAAGAATTTCTGATTATTATAAGAAACCCTCCAAGTGCACTGGAACTGATCTTTGCCTCTAGTTTTGCTGGTGATAGGAATGTAGTAATAATCTTATCTCAAAAAAGAAAGACATAACATTTTTGATTGGCATATTCCCTATAGTTCACTGATAGAGCAAGATCCTCTGAAAAAATCCCCAGATGAAGTTAGAATATTTTACTTCAAAACAAGTTGCATCTTTTGATAAGATCAGAGGTGTGTGCCTTTAAAGTACCATTTCTGTTCTTAATGGAGACTTGGCTATTAGCCTGGTTTAAAATGTTACCACGGATCAAGTAGGAGAACCTTTTAAAGGCTCTTTTCACCTGGTTTAATGTTAGCTTTTTGCTAAAAGAACAAATAACCTTGGAGTTATTTTCCCTTGGTCATTGCAATTTCAATCATAGGGCTTATAAAAAAAAAATAGAGCTCTCCTCGGTTCCAATTTGCTGAGGCTGCTACAAGATATAATTTTGAGTCTAACAAGAATAATGTACTTAATTGAATATTAATACTTTCTGTATAAATCTAAAATGATACTAATAAAATGTCTACCTCTGAGTATTTAATATATATGGGTACACATGTATTGTCCATATATATAATACAATATATATTTATATATAATACAATAAATATATATATATATATTTAAGAATTCTGTATTGTATTTTTCCCCAAATAATCCCTAGTAAAATTTCCATAAAATGTATCCTGGGTCTCCAAGAATCTGTATTATAGTCAAGCCCACTTCTGTATGTGATCATCAGGAAGCCTAAGTATAGATCATAAAGGGACTGCTGTAACCCGGATGGGTGGAAATAGGAGGTAGGGACACAGAACACAATGGGAGGGAAAACAAATTTCTTAAAGTGTTCCTAAATTGCTTTTCTGCCCATTAGGTCATTATTTCTTACACTGCCTTACAGTATACCTTAAAGTTTATTGACTGACTTTCAACTGTGGATTCATTCATTTCTCTATTACTCACATGAGAGTCAACATCTTACAATTATTTCCATGTTTGATTCTGCACGTCTCCTCCCTACCTCAGAATCCCTTGTGAGAAAGGACTTGAGATCTTTTACAGCACCTCTACCCTTAGAATTGTGAAACTTGACGTAGTGAATAGTAGGTGTCAATCAATGTTTGTTGTGGTTTTCTTCTGCTTCAAAGACTTCTTTTTTTTTTTTGTTTGTTTGTTTGTTTGTTTTTTCTTTTTTTTTTCCCCGGAGCTGGGGACCGAGCCCAGGGCCTTGTGCTTGCTAGGCAAGCACTCTACCAGTGAGCTAAATCCCCAACCCCCCTTCAAAGACTTCTAAAGCATATGAATAGAAGAGCAACACTTTACAGAGATGTGTGCTCATGAACATGAACTACTGCTTATATTCTGTTCAAATGTTAAACTTCTTAGTAAAATTATTTCCTTTAAAACAGATTTGAGTACCTGAAGAAATTATTAGAAATATTAGAGACCTGTATTTCTAAAGTGTGAGTTTGTACCTGCTAGCTGCTTTTACTGAAATGGAAACTTTGAGCCATTTTGCTCAACAATACAAAGCCACCCCGGTATGCTGATTCATGAATCAATTGTTTGGAAGACAAAAATTTGACTGTATCTGCTTTTCTGGATTAGCGGCACCTGAACATACTCTCCTGTCTGGACCTTCCCTGAATGTAAATATTTGATATTTTCCTTGCAGAATTCATCCCACAGGCATTTGGAATGCCCTTATCCCAAGTCATTGCTAATGACCGGGCATATAAACTGAAGCAAGATTTGCAGAGGGAGGAGCAGAAGGATGCATCGGATTTTTTGTGTCTTAGCTCCTCCCATTTGGGAATAAAAACAAAACAAAAGAACTCTCAAGCAGTAACTCATCTCTCAGCTCAACCTCAGAAACACCAAATGAGTCTACATCCCCAAACACTCCAGAACCAGCACCCCGGGCCAGGAGAAGGGTGAGTTGGCCAAGATCTTCTCTGACTCTGAAAATACTGAAAATGAGCAAAGTTTCCCTTTGAATCTCTGCTATCATATCAACTGGACACATTACAGATAGCAGTTGCACTAGGGAATAACCTGTAGTGTCCATGTGGCAATTAACACTCAATTTCCCTCCTGGTTAACTTTGTACACAAATATTCAGCACTACTGCCATTAATGCTGGTCTTTTGCTATCTCCTGCTGTCTTGCTAGACTTTCTGCTCAATCAGACAAATATACCCTACCACCTATGGGCCACATCCATACAAGGCTTGTTCTTGAACATGAACCACTTTATGCTAAATTCAGAGTCTTGAGGCCAGGGTCCAGTGTTTTTGTTAATTTTTTTTTCTGTACTATTCTTAGGATGTACCTGGATCAATGAATTAACTGCAACATCTCAAAAATCAATGATTTAGATTTTTTTCTTGTCAATAGAATTTGTTCCCCTCTTAAATAGAGCTGTATAAGTCTATACAGTCTTGTTCAAATCCATGCTGAATCAATGTGGTGCCAGTGATGCAATGGCCATTAAGTTCTAGGCTCTGGGCTCCTTGCCTGTTAATTGCAAACCTACAAAGCTGAGTTTGCCAAGCCACATGGGTGGTGATCAGCATAATTACTGCATGTTCCCTGTCCCTGAGAGGCCTTTCCCTTTCCTTTAAGCTTTGAGCTGGAAATACTTGTCACCTCCAGTTATTAAAGACTGCCCTAGTTAAATATAAAAGCAAACCTCCATTTATAACGCACAGTGATTAATCAGCTACCAACATTTAAGAGTTATTCCAAAGTATAGGAAGACTTAAGGCTCTACTACTATTTTATGGTATTGACTATGACTCAAAGAGGAAAAACTGAGAAAATTATGGAATATTTGAATTTTCCAAATGAATTGGTTCTTCTAAGCCTTCAATTGTCTTAGATTGTTTATACATTCAAATAACAGTAACATAAAAATCTCTGAAATAGAGATGTTTGAGAACCTAGGACCCAGGCAGTGGGCTTCCTAAATGTCTCTTTTTCTGTACGGACCCCACCAGGACTCTAACAGGTAACTTCTTACCACATACTTCATCCAGGATGGATGGCTATAATTTCCTATATATTGTTGGGGTTTCAGGCATATACCACAACACCCAGTTTGAATCTGCTTATGTTTAAAATGTACTTCCTAGAGCTATAGTTGGAGATTTTTTTTATTCACAAGACTTCTATAACTTTACCTCATTTGTTGAGTATGCATTTCATGTTTCAAAAAATGAAGTGGTTGAATCAAAATATTTTAATCATATGTTTCCCATCTTTTGTCTTCCACTTGGAAAAGTCTGTGTATTAAAGTTGTAACTAACAATACTTACCCTGTATTGTGGAGATTTCCTAACTCGTTCAAAGTGCATTTAGTTTTTCCTCTTAATATGTCAGCAATATACAAGTATGTCAGCAATAAAAAAAAAAGTAACTACATCAAGCAGAATTTTCTTTTGAGAATTATGGTCCTCCATGAATTTGTATCTGATATTTCTGCAAGCAGCTGCTTTTGTTCTGTTGCCTGCCCTCTTCCTCAAGTCTGTGTATCACTTACAGGGTGCCATGTCCGTGGATTCCATCACAGATCTGGATGACAACCAGTCTCGACTGCTAGAAGCTTTACAACTCTCTTTGCCTGCTGAGGCTCAGAATAAAAAACAAAAGGCCAGAGATAAGAAGCTGAGTCTGAATCCTATTTACAGGCAGGTTCCCAGGCTAGTGGACAGCTGCTGTCAGCATCTGGAAAAACATGGTAAGTAGACTTGTCATCAGCCATCAGTGATCCAAGCATCAGTCCTATATTCAATTCTGTGTTGCTTTGAACAAGTGCTAGACAAAAATTTCCTTTGATGAATAAAGTGCACTGATGTAAGTGTTGTTTTAAGAAGTTACTGGGATCAAAAGATGAGGAAGTCTGGTACTATTTGAAATCCTCCAATCCTAAGAGTCCTTACAAGGGATTCTGAACAATCATTTTAGGAAAAGAATCACTTGTGTTGGACTAGACCCCCTTCAAAAAGCATAAAGTCCTGTGGATGTTCTTATACATTGAGTTTATTTACAGAATTTCTTTGACAAAAGTTAAGTTTTGACTTTGTAAATATCTACTCTTAATGTCTCCAGCCATCCCATTGCAATTTGACTCCTATTAACAGGATGACCTTAATATGATGAATAGTTTCTGAAATTTAGATATTTGGCTCATCAAAACGCCATATCTGTCACATCTTTATTTGCTATAGATTTACCACACACTGTGGACCTCGGAAAACTTCCTTAATTACTTATTTATTTTCAAGATAATATGCTTGCTATAATTTTGTAAGGCAAAATGAACAAGAGTTTCCTGGGCCTCTTGGTATAGATGTTCAGTCCCAGATACATAGGAGGCTGGGCAGGAAAATTTCAAGTTCAAGATCTTCCTGTGTTACAGAATGAGTTCAAGGCTTTCCTGGGAAACCTTGTGAAATTCTGTCTAAAAAGGAAAACTAAGAAAGAGTTTGGGATGCTTGTCAGTGGTATACCATTTGCCTAGAATGTACAGTGCCCTAGGTTGAATTCTCAATCCCACAAGAAAGAAAAGGAAGAAAAGGGGAAAGTACAAAAGAAAATGTGGACATTGTCATTTATTTCCTAATTATGAAGCAGAGTTTTGTAGAAAACTATGAAAGACGTATTGAAATTGCTTAATCAAGTCAATATGTGTAAAAATCCCTGGATGACTTAAATAAATATATTTAAACATTAGGTTTTGTTTGCAGGGCAAATATTTCATATATAGTTTGAATCTAAAAGGTAAGACTTAAGCTGATCAAATATACAAGGTTCTGTCTTTATTCAAGGTGCTCTTAAATTTCTTTCAGATGAATCTAGAATAGGATATAAGTTCAAATCCAAATAGATATTGACTTGAATATCCCAAACAAATATCAAAAATAAAAAACTTTGTAACTTCAAAAGATAAAGGGTTTTATATAGTATTTTACATGTTGTTTTTGTCATATTATGTGACCCTGTCTCAAAACAAAATAAGACAAATACAACATTAAAGAGCATTTCTTACTTAACATTTTATTTGCTTGTTTTTCAAATAACTGGTAGAGGACGCATGTCACTTTAGTCTTTTAAGTTTTTATCAAAGACCATTTTCCCACCCTCTTCAAAATTGTCCTTGAAAATTTTTATTAACTCCATCTATATTTACATACAAAACCATTCTTCACTTATATATCATTTCAAATGTCTCCTCTATCCTTACTGCAGAATTCCGTTAGCATCTCAATTCTCTAAGGAAGCTTTCAAATCTAAAAGAATAAATGGGAATCAAGGAATGCCTCTGTGATTCAGGTTGAGTTTAGGGTGTGACCCATTTCTTATTGTGCCTGTCCTCATTTCGTGATGGCTCTAATCCTGAGATTCGGGGACTTTTGTGTCTGGTTTCCATTATAGTTTCTGAGGAAAAGGGGAAAAAGATGATCACATCAGTTCCTGAGGCAGGCAGGACTCAGCAAAGTCGCAGTTCTTTGTAAAATCAATGTCTTTTTCAGTGTTCGCCCATTTTTTTTTTTAATGACTGCTTTAAGTCCTGGCTAAACTATTCTTTGGCTGTGAAGAAAATCATTATAAGGTTATGTCAGGAAAAAAAATGATCTATCCAAAGGCAGTCATTTGTCCTACCATTAAAAAAATAAATCCACGGGGTTTTGGATTTAGCTCAGTGGTAGAGCGCTTGCCTAGCAAGCGCAAGGCCCTGGGTTGGCTCCCCAGCCCCCCAAAAAAAAGAAGAAGAAAAAAAAATCCAATTCAAAATCCAAAATATATTACAATTGATTGAGGCACATCAGAATTTTTCCCCAGTAGGAAATTGCTATGATTGAAGGAATAATCTCAGAAATGGACATTTCTGAATAGCTTGGAGAAAGCTACCTAAATGAACAGTCCTACCTGTGTGACAGTTCCCCTCTGATATCTTGATTTTGTAGAAATTCAGATACTCAGAAGCCATCTAAAATTAAGAAATATAAAGTTAGGTGACGAAAATATGTATAAACTGGCATGTTTTTTTTTCTATTTTGCATATGAGTCATCGAGTACATTCATAACTTGTCTTTTTCTAAATAATAGCACATATCAGATTATTCTAAGTATTCTGTATGCATTAATTAATTAAATCAGTACATACATGTTGAAGGAGGTACTTAAGATCATTTTTAGAGGAAAAAAATATGATGCTGTATCCTACTCTGAACTGAATCTCATTCTAGATTTCCCAAAGAAGTAGAAAATATAAATTAGGTCAGGTGTTGGCCCCAGTTAGGAAGCAAATTAATAACAGTAATAAGACGATGGAGTAGATTCCTTACCCCCAAGCAAAGCATTCATAATGCAGTTGTAAATCAACAATAATCACCCACATGACACAATTCTCTCAAATCATCTGGAACTTCAGAATGAAACAGAATTGATGAATGGGATGTTCATGCTACTGTGTTATCGAACAAAAAATTAAAAAGTAAAAACCCCTCGGAAAATCAAATAAAAAGTGTTAATACTTAGTGTTGGAGGAATATCTCAGTAGTTAAGAGCAGATACTGCTAAAACAGAGGGCCCGGGATCAGTTACCAATTCCCACAAAGTAGCTCCTCTTTCCAGACAGGAAGGATGTGGTATAACATATGCATGAAGGCAAAAGAAGCCCATAAAATATGCAAAGGATTAAGAGGCTGAGAAAGAAGATAGGGAATGGACACCCTTCACAATAGTCCCAAAAAATATAAAATATCTCGGTGTGACTTTAACCAAGCAACTGAAAGATCTGTATGACAAGAACTTCAAGTCTCTTAAGAAAGAAATCAAAGACGGTCTCAAAAGATGAAAAGACTTCCATGCTCATGGATTGGCAGGATTAATATTGTAAAAATGACCACGTTGCCAAAAGCAATCTACAGATTCAATGCAATCCCCATCAAAATTCCAACTCAATTCTTCATAGAAATAGAAAGATCAATTTACAAATTCATTTGGAATAAGAGAAAAACCGAGATAGTGAAAACTATCCTCAACAATAAAAGAACTTTTGGGGGAATCACCATCCCCCAAAAGCTGTACTACAGAGAAATAGTGATAAAAACTGTATGGTATTGGTACAGAGACAGGCAGGTAGATCAATGGAATAGTATTGAAGTCTCAGAAATGAACCCACACACCTATGGTCACTACCAAAAGAAGGAGAAGCCTTTGGTCCTGCGAAGGCTGGACCCTCCCATGTAGAGGAATGTTAGGGCGGGCAGTGGGGAAGGGGTGGGTGTTTGGGTGGGGGAAATGGGATAACATTTGAAATGTAAATAAAGCATGTCCCATAAAATAAAAGAAAAAAGGTAGTAATACTTAATATCAAAACGCAAAGAAATTTATCATTTTTGAGATAAATCAAGATTCATTGATACCATATAATATTGTAAACGGTACATACAGAATGCCTATGACATACATAAAGACCCTATGAAGAGAACTGCCAAGTATTTTCTTTATTGTTTCTTGATAGAAAAATATGTCTATAACATTTAAATTCTTTCCATTAATATACTAGTTATCCTCTTTCAGTCACAGGTGATAGAAACCCAAGTGGAAGTAGATTAAGGAGAAGGTCCCCCTACAGGACTCAGTACCCTGTAATAAGTATTTATTTGCTGAGAGTCTGAATGCAAGATTCAAGTAATACTATGAGGGCCCCTTGTTTACTGGCTTTCCTCTTAGATCAACTATATTCATGTGGTTTCAAATGGCCACTAGCACTTTGAATCTAGCACCGTCATACCTGATTATGAAGAGAAAATGGACTAACAGTAAAAGAAGAAAGAAAAGAAGAGAAAAAAACTAGTGATGAAGGGTCTTCAAAAAATTGAAGCCACCTATGGTGCCACATTCTTTTTACTACAGCATTCGGGAGGCAAATACAGATGGACCATTGTGCGTTAGAGATCAGCCAAGTTCACAGAGAGAGGCACCGCCTCCAGAAGAAAAAAATGGAAAAAAAACCCTGTGTTTTCTGAAGGAAGAATACATATATCAGACATCCTTACCCCTGATTATCACACCTGGTCATAAAAACCTTGTGATTTATTTAACTTTCATGTTATTGGGAAGATAAGGGAAGAAGAGACCCATATAAATGGCATTATATAGTATCCAAATCTAGAGAGTAAGGCTATCACAAGAGAGAACTCAATGCTATTTCTTCACCAGATCAATAGTGTGGGGAGATTTAAAAAAAACAGAGGAAGAAGAAAACACAAATTAAGATTCACAATTTGGGAACCCGATCTGGATGTTGTCTGAAAATTCAATGTCATTAAATGACTATTGTTGAAATTTCCAATCTGTGCAAGTGAGATTGTTGGATTTTTTTTGAAGATCATATTTTTAAATAGACTTTTATTATACTTTATTTTATGTCTTTGTGTGGGTTTGAGATTATCCTTGTATACCATGTGCATGCAGATACATGCAGAGGATACCTACAAATAGTTATAGATAGATGGTATATAGATGACATAGATTTATAGGTGCATAGGTACATAAATATAGATACAGATACAGATACAGATATAGATATAGATATAGATAAAGATATGGAGAATGCCACTGCTCTCACTTGATGGTAAGACACAGTTTTCATATATATACAATTTTCTTGTAAATGTCATTTAAAATGGATACAGGATAGTGAACCTGAATTTGCTCCAAATTCACAAGCTTGCTTTCTATTATAAATAGTCCTACTCTGAAATACCCATGTGTGTATCTTTGTTCACATATATATCATCTTAGACTCATGACATATATTTAGAATTATAGGGCTGTTGTCTATAAAGAAGATCTCTCTGACCTATAACATCAGTAATCACACAGGGGAAAATATTATCTAAAAACATTTAATGTAAAAAAAAAACTCTGACGTTGAAAGGTCCAACTATAGATCTGGAGAAGATGAATAGGATGCCATTGAATACTATGCAGTCACTGCTGGTCTGCATGTCACAGCTCTGTGCAAACATTCTGCACTGTTTCCACATTGATTTTATTTAGAATCCCAAGCATAAAAAGAAAAGACTTTTTGATTTTATTTGCTTATTTATAGGCCTCCAGACCGTGGGGATATTCCGAGTTGGAAGCTCAAAAAAGCGAGTAAGACAAGTAAGTGAACACTGAATGTTTTCTGTTTCAGCTGACATTTAATGGAATTACTAGGTAGAAAGTTCAAGTATATGTAGATTTTCTTCTATCTTTTCCTTACCCTCTGACTGACAATAATATAATTAAGACCCAGGAGATGAAACACCACTCAGAAGCTTAGAAAGATGGGTATTGGGATGAAACAACTGAAAGAAAATGTCTGGACATGTTCATTCTGTGCTTTGCTAAAGGAAACTATTTGATAAAAATGTCTCTGAATCAGGAAAAGTAGGAGATTCAAAGCATTCATAACTAATCAGCAAGTGATAGTAAATAGAAAATAATTGTGTAGTGGCCAGTTTTACCAAAATATGACAGGAAAATGTCTTACACACTCATTTACTCTGGTGCTCCATTTATGCCATTACTTTTGCAGAAATAAATGCTTTATAATATTCTATGGAAGCATTGGTTTGTTTATTTATCTATTTATTTATTCTTATACTCCAGATTTTCTTCCCCTCCCAGTCTCCGACTGTTCCACATCCCATACCTCCTCCCCACCACCCCCTCCCCATCTCCATGAGGATGTCCCTACCCCTCACCCCACCAGACCTCTAAACTCCCTTGGGCCTCCAATCTCTAGAGGGCTAGGTGCATCTTCTCTGACTGAACCTAGACCCATGAGTCCTCTGCTGTATACGGGTTGGGGGCCTCATCTCAGGTGGTGTATGCTGCCTGGTTGATGATCCAAGGTCTGAGAGAACTCAGGGGTCAAGGTTAATTAGACTTCTGGTCCTCCTACAGGGCCATCCTCCTCCTTAGCTTCCTCCAGCTTTTCTCTAATTCAACCAGAGGGGTCAGCATTATGATAAGACTATTCTTTATTTTTTCCAGTCTTTCTCTACATTCCTGTGGTGGGAATTTGATATTAGATTGTTAAAGATAGCTTCCTTTGATCAGATAGGTATTTGGGGTTGTGATAGCCTCATAAAAAGCCAGAAGTCCTTTAACAGAACTCATTTGCTGGCTAAAGACAGTTAGAATTTTTGATTTCTCCTGTTGTTTGCAAGAGAAGGAAATAAGGAAACCAACAATTTAAAAGCTAAGCCAGGTAAAAATTTCAGTTAAAGGAAGCTAAAAATTACTTATTCACATATTGAAGTATATACCCTATCAATGCACCTTTTCATTGTTAAGACAAAGGTTTTTTCTTTTTTTCCTGACTGGTTTATTTGTATTGTAAATAATCACAAAATATGAATGAATATTTAACATTTTACCGCTGCACTTGTAAAATGGAAAAAATGGAAAATTGTTCATCAACTTCTAGGTCTCACACCTGTGTAAAATTAAGGAAAACTTTTATTAATAATATCTCATTGAATCATCTCTCCAGTTGTAGTCCCCTTCATCCTTTCTTTGTAGTCTTATAGAGATTTAGAAATTTAATTAAAGATCGAGAGTGGGGGGAGAGAGGAGAGAGTTACCTGTGTGTGTTACATGTGTGTGTTCAGGACAGTATCATGGTGTATCTCAACTCTGTTGATGGCAGTAGTGCTATGGGCATCCTCTTCTTTCTGGCTGTCTTGTAAATGCTGATGGAAAGTTGTCTCGAGTAATTGAGCAATTGAGGACAGTGATGAGTAGTTTTACCAGGTAGACAGATGATGGTTGCCAGCAATTATTCCTTAACATCTTTAGATCCATAAAAATGGTGGAAAATCTTTGTGCAGGAATTTACTTAAGGATTACTCACTGAATGAGATGCAATTAGTGGTAACTCGGGACTATATTTGAGTATGACATATGCTTTAAGTCACTAATTTTTTGTTTTTATGGTACTTCTCCATACCCTGCACTTTTTCTTCAAAATGCAAGAGCTAGGGCTAATGGCTCTTGGTGTGTAAGCATGAGGGCTGGAGTTCAGATTCCCAGCACCCACAGAAAAAGCATGGTATGGCCATATACGTATAACATCAGCATTAGGGGTAAGCCAGAGCAAGCACAGACAGGATCCTTTGAGCTCAATGACCTCCTAGCTTACTGCCACAAAATGGCAAACTCTCCAGCTTCAATTCAGTGAATGACTTTGTATAAAGAGCATAAGAAATCCAGTGATAAAAGAAAACACCCAACATCATTCCTTGACCTCTATATATCCTGGACTGACAGAGGGAAGATGGGGGATATAACCCTTGTCATTTGTGCTTCTTACCTGTTTCGTTGTATCATTACTAGTTAACAGGGTCAAGGCAACTTTTATAAAGACTTTGTTTCTTTACTTACAAGTGTGCAATTGTACTTTGAGGACCTATAATGGGGCTTGGATCACAAAATGAAATGAATTAGATGAATGAATGAATGAACTAAATAAGTCTCACAGAAGTTTATTGCACTATCTACCCATGCATAATAATTTATACAACAGAGAACAATGCATAAGGGACATCAAGCTGTCAGAGATGAAAAGCAGAGCATGATATTATTATCATTTCTGCCACATTGTTACCATGTTTTTCTGCTTCTCTCCATGTTAAGAGGCTAACAAATTAAAGATAACTTTCATTTCAATGTACAATCTTTTAAACCTTCGTCATGCTTATCTCATCTACATTATTAGTGTTGTGATTTGCCAAATAATCCTGAATTTTTTGGTTGGTATTCTAGTAAACTATCCAAATTCCAATATGATGTGTTTGGTGACATGCCCAAGTGTTGTGTAATAGTTCTCTCACATTTTCACTTGACCTAAATTCTCTTCTAACCCTCAGCCCTTACTTAAAACTTCCTGATTATTATTAGCTACTCCTCTAGAAACATCATTAACAACAAATCCACAACTAGCTTTGTAATAATGCATTCATATATAGGGGAATATATATATAGATGCAGATACAGATATGTATTTATAACTAGTATGTATAGAGTCTATAGCTCAAGATAATATGTGGCTTCCTTTTTCTACATCTTTTGATCTGCGCAGACTTAATGCCAGACACTGTCCATGAAAATACTTCTCTTTGGTGAGCACTAAACACTAAAATTAAATGGTTCTAAGATATCATTGACTACATGAAGCTTCTTGTTAAATTAGCCCTATGAATCTTATGTAACTGACTCTTGAACCATTGATTTTCCAGTTGCGTGAGGAATTTGACCGTGGGGTTGATGTCTGTCTGGAAGAAGCACAGTGTTCATGATGGCAGCCTTGTTAAAAGGGTTCCTCAGAGACATACCTGACCCCCTTCTCACAAAGGGAGCTATACTGCATTTATCAACACTCTCTGTACATGTATGGTGCCAGATTTGTGGAAAGTATCCTGGAGAATACCATGGTGTCCAATTCACTCATAAAATCTCGTTCTTGTGTTTTTCAAATACTGTTTTTGCCTTTATTGGTCTCTCTAATGAATGGGCTATTTGAGGGATTTTCTAGAGATAAGCCCAGGGAACCACTAAGAAGAAAGCTGGACTAAAACAAATGGGAAAAGCCAAGAAGAATTTCAGATGTTTTCAAATGACCTCAGGAAAGTAGAAAATGCTATAAGTTGATGCTTTGAAGTGCTGGCAAGAGTTTGCATTAAGTCAGTGCCTAAAAGTGAATCATGGCTTCTGGTATAAGGAAGGAGGGAGCCAAAGAATTCAGAGTAAGACAGCAGTGAGCATTTCAGTGGAAGCAAAATGGCACAGCTCAGTCAGTATCCCTGCTTTCAAAGTAGCTGTCTCTGGCTATTGCCATAGACCCCAGAGAAGGAGAAAAGATAAGGAGGAGAAAAGAAATGACAAGAGATGTATTATCCTGCACACATCTCTTCTTGCAAGACAGTAATTCTGATGATATTGTGACTGGGAAAGAAGACAATGTCTTTGCCATAAATGTCTTGGGTATGTCCAACAAAAGTCTATTCCTTGTATATTGTTCCTTGTCTACAAGTAAAGGTCCTTAAACACATTATAAAAGATTTCAGAATATCCACCAATTCCCAACCACTGTTAGTAGGTATTTATCCATATGCACTAAAATCCATTAAATTAGTCTGAGTAATGAATAGGGATAAGTTGCATGATGGAAATAAGGCAGATGGAGTTATCGTTCTCATGATTTACCTAGATGTCCACCTCGTCTCTATATTGTAGCTCTGCTGCTAAAGTAGTGGGGAAAATGTGTGAAGACACTGAGTGGGGCTGTCCTAGGTAACCTCTTTCTTAATGTAGCAGAGAGGAAAATTGTCCATAGTTCCCCCAAACAGTGTCAACTCCTCTTGGTATTACGTAGAGTGTGCCTCTCTCTTCTTTCTCTAGTGTTGGAGCCTGAGGAACAACTGGGCACCTTGCAACTCCTCATCTACCTTCTACCTCCCTGCAACTGCGACACCCTCCACCGCCTCCTACAGTTCCTCTCCATTGTTGCCAGGCATGCTGAAGATAATGTCAGCAAAGATGGACAAGAGGTATGCTACCAAGAAGGAGTGACTTCCTTTCAGGTTTCCATCCATTATTCTGTTACTGTTATGGCAAAAACCGTCAATATGACCATACATTTCAACTGGGAATCACACCGCCCCAGCACTTGCACTAGTTACATGTCTCTTGACTTCAACAACAACAACAAAAAAGAAACTTAAAGAAGGAGGGCTTTGTTCATCCTACAAACCAAGAACCCACAGTTACCAGAAAAAAAAGCCCAGGTGGTCACAGGGGTGTCCTACAGTGGAGAATGAGGGACAGGTGACTGCTGACAGTCAACATCTTTTCTATATTTTATTAGTAGGAACCCAAGCCTGTGGAATGATATCACCCACATTTAGAGTGGGTTGTCCCACCTCCATCTAATGTAGATTACACATCACTGACATGCCAAAAGATTTGTTTTTGTGGCCATTATAAATCCAACCACAATTTCTCTGACATTTATGTAATAGTGCTGTCCAGTGCCTTCTCTCAGAGGACAGTACCTGAAAACACATAAGCTTCTGACTTCCTTGCTGCTTCAAAGATTTCTCCAAATGAGGCTGCCTTTATCCTTAAAGATGCTTTACTCAATACTAAACTTCCACTTGTGAGGGGAACATAAACATTTAGCTAGAGAAGAATTGGAAATGTGTAAAATTAGGGTGTGGGAGTGAGAAAAATTCTATTCTTGCAACTGGCTTGACTTGTTCAGCTGTCTTGGAACAAAGCATGGCATCCCCTATTATCTCGTCTGCATTACTGTGGAGAGGATCTTTTACTCTTTAAACCAGGCCTCCAAAACAGGCATTTGCTGAATGAGATGAGCCTTCTATTCTGCTTTGAAATTGGGTATAGGGAGGACTAGAATTTCTGGCCTTGGCTCTTTTATGGCAGTGCCCCCATGAAGTCAACTATTAAGGGCACATTTGCAAAGTCCTATGGACCACTGAGGCATGTTCTAGTGGGAACTGGTCCTTATTCAGGACTAGTGTGGTCCCTCTTCCCATATGAAATTTTGGGGGTTGTGGTTCCCTTAGGTTACACTCATACTTTCAAGAGTTTTATAGTTTCACCATTAGTCAAAAGACACACTGCCTGCTAGCTGAAACCCAATTAAATCCTCACCCTCAGAGGAGAGCCTGGTTCCTTCTTTCTTTTCTCACAGTCACACTTCTCCCTGACTTTGGTTTCTCCTTGAGGCCTCAAACCCATTAATAGGTTAACATGCACAGTAAATCAACAAAAGTGGCCAGGGGCATTCCAATCTTAACCATATGTGCTGTTGTTTAGGTCCTTATTAAGCAGAGTTCAGCCATATAATGGACTCAGTTCCATGCTTGTCAGATTTTGTTCCCACTGGGCATGGACATGGGAAATTTTTTCACCATAATTCAGAAAAGCAATCCTTCATTTCTCCTGCTACTTCCCACCAGGAGTGTGAGAGCGGAACTTGAACTTTCCAGAGGTAGCCATTTTTCTCTGTAGAAGTTATAATTAGTGAAACCCTCACTGGCTTCAGGTTTCATCATATGGCCCTGACACCTTATTTCAGCATACACAGCTCTTCCATGGGTATGCTATAATTCTCATAATTGTTGCATAGTTACATTATCCGTCTGGGTGTCAGCTTTTATGGACAACAGAGATAATGGAAGCCGTAAAGTCTAGTGGCTGAGTGGAAACAGAACCCTGATTGGAAGGTATGCCAATTGCCTCTCTGGTGTTCCCTAAGTACTATGTGAGAAAGAGAAAGCTGGGTCTTGGGTGATTGAGAAAGCATGGGGGAAAGCACAAAGTCCAGTCAACTTACTACTATATCTCCTTTCAAAAATGTTTGCCCGGAAACCGGGAAAGGGAATAACACTCGAAATGTATATAAGAAATACTCAAGTTAATAATAATAAAAAAAAAAAAAAAAAAAAAAAAAAAATAATTTTCAGACACACAGTTTTCAGTTCAAAGCTCAACAGAGCTCCATTACTCATGAGGCAAAGAAGACAATATAGATTGAAATATAGACTAATATAGATTAAAATATAAATGAAAATATAGGTTAATTTTAGCCTGCTGGCATCCTAGTTACTATTTACGACTCCTTCTAATCAGGTGTTGGTTTTGTGCCATAGTAATTAATCCTTCTAATAAGCAAGATAACTATCATTGTGTCCACTTTTGAGGGGTGGAAACTGAGAGACAGTGGTTAGGTAACTTAGCCCATGTTCTCCAGGGAGCTTCTACTTATGGTAATATAAGTGACACATTCATATAGTTTATGACTCTGGAGATGTGCCATATACCCTGTAGTTAACTTAGATTTGCAGACTTTTTAGGACAATACCCCAGTAAGTAACAGAGAAAAGCTCTTGCAGAAGGGTCTTTCATCCATCTATGCAAAGTCATCATATAGATAATGATGATAGATCATGATAATCATAGTGACTGACGATCAGATGGATTTTGAAACTAGTTAATGTCCAGGTGTCTTTGACTATAGCCAGTCTAAGTTACTGAGTTTAAAAAAGCAGGGAAAGGGGAAGGACAAGATCATTTCCTTGGACAGGTTAGAAGTAAATATAAGCAAGCAGCCATGTGGGACTTAAGTAGCACATTAGTATTGAGAGGATGGCAGGAAGTGAGTCATGTTCATAGAGTGCTGAATGCTTCTGTGGGCAAATTCTCCATCTTGCTAAGATATGAACTTTGGGAGCATTGCGAAAAAGATGATACAAGTTATGCTGTAGATTACTGTCGCACGCACAGAGGGGGAATGGAGAGAGAAAGAGTGAGACAGAGACAAAGAGATAGGAGAGGAAGTATGAGTGTTAGGAAGCTTCTATATCAGAGGCAATAGAGAAAATAGGAGTTTAGAAGATGGAGGAGATAAAACAGAAGATAAACAGAATCAAAGGATATAGTATCAAGTCTCTTCGGACATTAACAGAAGGTTAGTCATGACCTAGAAGGTCAGCAAATGGCTCCGTGGAGAAGACTGAGCAAAAGCCACATTTTCAGTATTGTACGGGGATTTGAGAAGATGGGTCATATAAGCATAGCATAGGAATAAATGTTAATAAGGCTAGGAGTAGAAGAAAAAGGAGAGGTTTTCTCTTAGAATTTGTAGTTGAATGAACAGATAGGGAACACAGAATGGGCAGGAGCACATAGGAAGTCAAAATATCACACTGTAAATTGTGGTGAAAGAACAGAGCATTCGTCTACCTTTTCTACCTATTTGTTAAACTCTGGTAGCCATTTGTTCAACCACGACATTTTTACAGAGTGCAGCATGGAAGAAAACTGACTCTGAATAGTAGCATAAAAGTCGGAAGGCTCACAACACTTTGCCGGAGCCCTGTCTTTGTGAATGAGGAAAAGGAAGGAATGCAGAGGCAGGGATGGGGAAGGCCAACTCTTCCTCATCTACAAAGTGAAAACATCATGTCCTTTCTAAGATATGCGTAGAATTCAATGTACTCTTAGTTGGTAAGAGCATGGAGATATATACTAAAATGTATGTGTATATATTGAGGGAAATTTTTGGTCTACCCATTGATGGTATTGGGGGGCATAGTAGTATTTTATTTAATTTGTTCTCTTGTGTTAATTTTTGGCTTACTCCATTCTGTTAGGCTTGGCATTTTCTTTGTCATTTAGGGGAAACAATAAATTTTCAGGTTTAGGAAACATACCATTACCCCCTTTTTAAAAAGTCCCCACCTTATATGTTTAGAGTGCTTTTAACCCTTGAAAACAAAAAAATCTTATTTTGTATATAAGACCCCTCCAGTTTTGTTTTTTTTGTTTTTCTAATGAATAAATGAAGTACTATCTACAAAAAAGATTATATTAAGAATAAAATCAACTCCCATGGTGTTTTTAACGTATAAGACTCTGTTGATATTGCAGAGAAAATGTGGTGTGACTAGGCATTTGTTTCATGAGAGAGTCCATAGCTGACATCAAGTTCTTAGAGGAATTATGTAAGAAACAACAAAGAACCAATGTGGAGCTATACTTCTTGATCCTTGAGAAGGTACTTACTTCTAGGTTATGAAAAATTGGCTTTGCAACTTCAGCAAGATTCTGCCTCCCTTGCCTCAACCTCCTCTACTCGTACCTGAAAGCTCATTTTCCCTTCTGCCCATGATGTCATAGAGTCTGTCAGAGAGACTGCATAGGACGAAGTACACTCACATGATGTACAAAAGCCTGGCACGGCACAGCTGTATGGTTTCACTCCTTATGGCTCCACCCACTCCTGGCTCTCGGATTTACTGCCCCACTATCTAAAAATAATGGCCACAGCACAGCTGCTTTACGCATAAGCTTATCTAGAGAAAGAACTGAGAATATCTGTGGAAAGCCCCTAGATGTGATGTCTGTACACACTGGACTTTTAGTACATGTGAGCTCTTTATATGGTGCTTAGAAATGATGTGAGATGCTTACTTAGTGAAGATAGAAGATTTCCTGGAATTGGCTAGCTTACTAAATCATGCAATTATGACCTGGTTTTGGGTGCTCCTATTACCTAGAGAGACCATATATAATTTAATTAATCAAGCAAGGAAGTAAGTTCGGTGTATACATTAAAATATGGAGGGCAAAGGTGGAAGATAACAGAAGCAAGTCTCCTTCACAATTTTAGAAACAGCAAAGCAAAACATAAAACGAGGAGCACAAAGCACAGCAGCTGGAGCTGCAGCTGGAATCCATGTGCAGTTTTACAGATGGATAGTATTGCATTCCCAGAATAGCAACCAGAGAAGAAGAGAGCGGAAACAGAGCTCTGGATTGTCCTTGTACTAAACATTCTTTGAACTGAAAACAAACTCTTCAGTTTCTTCATGTTGAGGGGGGGACTCTAATTTTACTTTTAAGGGGGCTGGGGAAGCTTTCGTGATGCCTCCAAGTTCTGAAAAAAAAAAGAACTAGAAAATGACATGTATTTCATTTTTCTCCTTAACCATGAATTTTCAGGAAGAGGATTGAAAACTAGAATGAAAACTTATGAGGCTTCATGTCAATGAAATAAAACAAAGACCCAGTAACTAAAGGTCCCACAGAAAAGGCTTCTGCCTCTATGATTTTGTGAAGTTTACCGCAGTGACTACTTTTCCTTGGTGGTGACTTGTTCACCTGAAAATGGCCTTGCCTTCTAAAAATAAAGCAATCCGCTTTCTGTGCTGAGCTTGCAGGATAGTACTTCCACCAGTTCAGTGCTTCACATGGGAAGACCCAGGGGTTTCATCTTGGCTGTTCCATGAGGATTCTTTAATCCTATGCTAGGCAATCACATACTGTCTCAAAGGTGGTGTGGATCTTCCTGGGGTTGGGGTGCATCTTTATCCTGACAGTAATTAGCATTCTCAGCTGATGTTAACAAGAGAAATGGAAATTCAGAGACCAATAGTTCTCAGTGGACGAAATTTTGCCCTACTGGGAACACAAAGCCCCATGTAGAAACACTTGTGGTTGGCACAACGAAAGGGGAAGGTGAAGGAAGCTACTAGGATTTAAAGTTCTAAGGCCCTTAATAGCCTACCATGCATAGGACAGTACCCAAAGCATAGTCTGTCACTAAATTTCACTATTGATATGATAGACAAACACTCAATTAGAGATATTTAGTCAGACTTTCCTTCCCATGTGAAAAATAGAAAAGTAAGAAAAAGGATTACCAAGCTTTTAAAAATGTTCATATTCCTGATTATAATGATTTAACTTGGAGAAATGACTCCCAAGACAGTGCTCAGCCAAGCACAGGAGGTGTCGTTTTCTAGATATTTGTGTACTTTATTTATAGTAACAGAAAACTGGAGATGACACAAAGGCATATCATTTGGCTGTTCTTAAAAGAAATCATGATCAGTTTATGCAATGGGATAGTTATGGCCCAGAAAAAGGGAAGAAGGGAAAGTGTTTGAAATTGGGAGATGGATGCAACATGTTGGTAAGAGACGACAAGCAAGTTACAAATAGGCTATGGAGTGAGACACTAGCTTTCAGGAGAAAATAAACCAACAACTATACCATATGTGTCTGTGCAAATAGGAACAACTGGATCTGGGAATTGGTGGGATGAAGACTACTTTATTTCTACATGCTTGCCCTAGGTCTCTACTTATCAACATATGGAACGTGAATTTTTAAAACATTTTTGCACCTAGAGAGTAGATTTCTGCTTTTATTCTGTGCTTTCTTGCTAGCGTCACCCCCTGCTCACCCTGTGTCTTTGTCTCAGCTTTCGAGAGTGATTGAAGTATCTGCACTCACTGTTCTAGCTAGCTGCAACCCTACAACAGACCCACACTCAAATCCAGTCCAAAGGAGAATGGATAGAATGCTATGGTGAACATCTGTCACAGGAGATCACACACTTGAAACTAATCTCACATTCCTTCCCAGCACCTGTTTCTCTTATTTTCCAAATATCTCACCCATTAAGTCTGTTTTTTATCAGCTGCCCCCTAAGGGTGCATAAGTCTAATGAATCCCTCTATATTCCTTGCCTGTTCTCCATCTGTTTCTGTTACTGTGATTTAAACATGGTATTCTCACCTCCAGTGTGGCTGCACATTCTCTACAATGATAGTCCTGGAAATCCTACTTTACCCCTACTTCGATCGTGGTTCAGAAGCTAGCTTCTGAAACCTAGACTGTGGTACATTGTCCTACATGGTCTCTTACCAATGCTGCAGGGCCACAGATTGCTTTTTCAAAGAGGTAAATTTTTCATTCTCCATACAAAATCCCCTTGCTCTGCAGTCCCAAATATGTCCAATGTACTTTTGTGTGTTCCACTGTGAAACTGCTCCTTACTCAAAAGACTCTTATTTTTACCAAAAATAACTCTTTCCTCTTTTCCCGACTCTCTGTGTGTGTGTGTGTGTGTGTGTGTGTGTGTGTGTGTGTGTGTGTGTGTGTGTGTGTGTGTGTGTGTGAATGCCCTTTGGTCTCTGGGGTTGATAGGTTTATTCTTTGTAAACACTACCTGGGAATGACAAATATATTTTCTTCTTAGAATGTGAGCCCTCTAAAATATGGACTATGCTATATAATGGTTGCTATAAATGTTCAAAATAATTTTGACCAATTAAAATTGTCAAGCCTAGGGTAGGAATATGCTGAACAGATGGACCAGCGAAGATATTATGTATTGATAAACAGACAGATAAAGAGACACATTGATAGGTGATTGGTGAATATCAATATTTTTTTAAAACAAATGGATTGGGAATGTTAAATAGAATTACAATATTACAATAAACACTTAAGGATTGCAATAGTTTACTCAATGTGCTAATAAGATGACCACTGAAATTTTATCCTCAATCCAAAATAGGAATCAAATGGAATATTACCATGCCTTTTTTGATTCTAATAAAGGTGATATTTTTCATGCAAAGAAAAATTATTAATGAAAATATATCACAGCTTACTGAATCACCCACAGTTTTAAAGAGCTACATAAAATTGAATAATCTTTGTGTTTTATTTGCCCATAGGTCACTGGGAACAAAATGACATCTCTGAACTTGGCTACCATATTTGGACCCAACCTGCTCCACAAGCAGAAGTCATCAGACAAAGAATATTCTGTCCAGAGCTCAGCCAGAGCTGAAGAGAGCACAGCCATCATAGCTGTGGTACAGAAGATGATTGAAAATTACGAAGCCCTCTTCATGGTAAGTTGTCCTTCATTAGTGATACATCTCTGGGATTTGTTTATTAGTTGCCTGTGGTGGTTTGTCACTTTCTCTTTTGCTGTTCTGGTTATGAATAAACCATTGTATGTTAAGCAATAGTAGAAATTTCTATTACTCTGATGTCACTACAAAAGTTTGTTTCTGTGTCCTAGCCATCATATAGGAAGTATAAACTCCATCTTGTTGCCCCTTAAATAATAATCACACATAAAGATTTAGTCACAGTAGTTCTTGCTCAAACTATTAATAAAAGACTTTTGGAATTCTGTTATCTCTGTGAATTCATCTGTCCATAACCAACCATGGTGACATGATTTCTTCAAGGTCAATCTTGACACGACACCTCCTGTATGAAATAGCACCTTTCTTTTCCCATATCGCTTCCAACTTATCAATCTCTTGAAGCACATTGCCATTCTTATTTATGTTTATCTTGCTCAGCATTGTGTTGCACTCATATATGACCATTTCCTCTAGTAGATTATACGTGCATTTACAGCAAGGACTGTGTCCTTGTTATCTCCTCTCTGATTCCTCCATACACTTTTGGAAGGTTCGTCATCTTGTAGGCACTCAGTTATTTATTTTTTCATTTGTATTAAATCACCCGTTCCTTTTTTTTTTATTAACTTGAATATTTCTTATATACATTTCGAGTGTTATTCCCTTTCCCGGTTTCCGGGCAAACATCCCCTTCCCCCCTCCCCTTCCTTATGGGTATTCCCCTTCCC